>NC_079290.1:70661549-70962216 GCF_023638135.1 Falco biarmicus
GGCTTGCAGTAGCAATCCTCAGATCTAGCTAGGGTCATGGTGTGTGGCACAGCCTATGGCAGTCTAGGAAGATAGAGTCAGGGTCTGATTGAATTAGCCGCAAAACCTAGATGGAAGAATGAGCAAGTGTGCGCAAATTCAAGCTTGGGTAGAGCGAGTGTGTAAAGTTTTCAATCTGAGACCCAAACTTGTAGTGTAAGGCATGGAGATGCACGCTGGAATTGCTCATGGATAGAATCTGTCCTTCCAGCAAAACTACCAACAGGCTGTATGTGGTCCTCGTAACTCACAATTTTCAGCCCTTTTTCAGAACTTAACGGTATAAGTACTTCTTTCCTACTACCTCTCAAGTGTGTTTTACATACTACTTTTCTACCCTTGGTGGTAGAAACAGCAAAGCTTTTAACGGTGTCGAGGTGGAGTGTAAAGCAGAGCAGACCTCCCTCTTTCCCAGGGTGCCACCTCACAAGCAGAATTGCCAATAAAGTTCAGCTGAGGCAAAGTTGCTTTTTGAATTAAATCCAGATTGTCTTTAGGCCTGTTCTGCCTAGATTGGAAACTGAAATGTTTGATGTAGCGTGGCTGTCTTCCATATAGCAGTGGGCCAAAGCAAATGAAAATACATGATTTAAAAGTGTGAAATGCATGTTCATATGTATATATGAACATGAAAATAGATACTTTTCGTATATATATAAATATTTAATTCTTTTTACGATAAAATTTTGAAGATAGTTTATAAACCAGTGCTTTCTTTGCAAGCATTCTCTTTTCCACAAGCTTGAATGATGTCTATGTTGTGTTTAGAATTTGAAGACTTGGCGTACCAAAAATGTGGATGCAGTCCCCACCTGGAAGATGTCTGTCGAGAGAGACTAGAAGAAAAGGTTGCTGCATGAGCAAAGTGAATCTAGGAGATTATTTGCTTCTCCAGGGGGTTCACCTATCAGTGGTCCTGTTTTTTATTGGTGTTTGGTGTTTTGGGTTTTTTCTCTGCAGCCCTTCTGTGTTGTGTGGAGCCAGCTGCTGAAGTGCAGCTTATATTAATACAATCAGCAGTAATCAAAAGGAGTTTACTTATCAACTGGAGCATCCTGGACAGTCTAGTCGCTTGTCAAGATGA
This sequence comes from Falco biarmicus, assembly GCF_023638135.1. Lineage (NCBI taxonomy): Eukaryota > Metazoa > Chordata > Aves > Falconiformes > Falconidae > Falco > Falco biarmicus. Next base: position 70,662,673 of record NC_079290.1, read on the forward strand.
AAGAGCAAGAGGGTGGAGTTTAGTTAGCAAAGATTGGTATTATGTCCTTGGGAAACTGGCAGCATTGGACTGTTCAAACTGGGCCTGTTGGGTGGGTTTGGCAAAGGTGCACAATCAGTATGGATTGGCTATCTGTGAATAAGCAGAACTGAAATTTGTGTATTACAGCTCTGGAATGAGCTGATTACTGTTCTGAGGGTCTCACTGCCCTTGCTCGTGAGAGGTGTGGTAACAGTCTGAGCAGGTGTGTTCACCTCTCCCAACACTGGATAGGAATCTGGCTTTTATTTGGGGGTAGGAGTGCTAGTGAGGAAACCCACAGTGTGTCTGTCACCTCTCTGTGTTCTGCAGTGATTAGTTGGCTGAGAGCAGGACAGAGCTGTGTCAGCCCTGGCTGGAGCATGTAGAAGCTGCTCATGCATGCTGTGGGGTGTTAGGTTTGTCCTCCTCGCAGTGACAGTCCCAGTTTTGCCCACGTTCTTTGACTCTCGCACTTGGAAACTGTAGTCACTCTTTACCTGAGTTTGTATATGGTCAGGTATGGGTTGCAAGTCCAAGATACTTCTTAGTGAGCCAATGTCCAGCTAACAGCTCATGATTTAACTGGAAGGGCAGGGGACCCGTAAGAGTAATATAGCCTGTCTAAGCCTAGAATGTCACAAAATCAAGCCTGTCCTAAAATAAAATGACAGCTCATAGTTTCTGTGAGCTGAAATTACTGCATTCCTGGCAGCTCACTTTCAGAATCTGTATAGCAGTTTGAACCCTGACAGTGAGATTTGGGAGTGCAATAGTGTGACATAGCATAGAGCTTTCTGAATGGGGTGTCCTCTGAGAGAACAGGACCACATCTCTTCTGTGGTGTCACTTCCCACCCTAAACAAGCATTGAGCAATGTTTTCCTACATGTCCCATTCCTATCGCGTTAGTTGCTGCTCACCCTCTGCAGTGATTATGCATCAAGAAACTTCAGGTTGGTTTTCTAGATAAACATATGTTTTAATGACACAAATTGGTGTGATATTTCAGGTGTTAGCTTTTAACTGGAAGTCCCCTCCCAAGTAAGTTTTCAAGTCTTAACAGTAAACAGGAATTCCTCCATTTTCTGCACCCCACTGACAGCGTGACTTCCTCTGATGGAAGTTCTTTGAAGGATGTGATCTGGCATATTTTTTACATTAGAGATGCTGGCCGTACACAGTCTGTAAATTTTAGAGCTAGAATCTCTTGGTTTTGTTGCTGGCAGAGAGTGGCAGTGGATGGGACAGAATGACAGCTTTCATGCTCCATTAGGCCTGTGAAGAGGGGAAGATAAAAATATTGGAGGAGAGAAGCAACCTGATACAGTCTTTGTGCTTCTTTCGGTGTGGTTTTGTTTTGGTTTTTTTAATGTGGCCTTCCCTACTAAAGCAATTGAGAGAAATTATGAGTATTGATCTTGTGTAAATTCATAGAAACAAAACCTCTTCTCCTCCCTCATTCTGAATCATTGTGCTCCACAGTGCAAAAAGTCTGAACTTTCTTGCCGTGCTTGGCTGCCTTACCTTGCCCCTAGACTGTGAGGCTCAGTGCAGAAGTTGAATGTGGAAGTGGTTTGTTAGGTGGTAGTGGCTGCTGCTGAGCTGGTGACAACTAGCGTAGGCAGCAGAGCTGGCAAAGCCCCCTGTGAGAGGAATTGTGGTTCAGAGTTTGTCTGTTCCAGTGGCAGCTTAGTCATTTAAAGAGAACTTGGTGTGCAAACATTCTGCCTATACCAAGTTCTCAACTTTTGGTACCAAGTTACTCCTATTGTAAATGCTTTAGCAAGATGGTTACTTATATCTATTTATCTCCATTGTAACACAAGTGATTTCTTGAAATGGGTATAGTGATGACACTATTGTACAAGGGCAGGCTTTTTTTCAAGAGTCATGAAGTAGTTGTGGTTAGTGATATGCATGTGCTGACAACTGTAATATCTGCATGAGCAACTAATAAAATCTGCAATAACTGCAAATGCCAGTTAGGGACATTTTCTCTGTGCTGCCCCATGCACTGATACCTCAAACTTGGAAATTTTAAAGCAAATTTCAGAAGGCATCCTCATGAGAAGAAATGAACACAGGTCTTGTAATGATGCCTTGTGTTTGCAAAGGCAGAGTTTCTGTCTGCTTAGAAAAGAAGGATGTTTAAAGTGCTTTACCAAGTGGGCAGCAGAGACCTAGTGTTTTATTAAAAGAAAATTAGCCTCTTGCATGGATTTTATTTTGTGGTTTTGGGATTGCAGTGTTATAAACATACGACATCTTTGTTTCTGCCTGTTAACCACTGGTAGCTGATAGGGCATAGACTATACACAGTGAAGGAGATAAAACCTGAAGATTGAAGCATCTTCATCAAAGAAGACTGAAGCATCTTCATCAAACTGCTGTACATTATTTTAATACTTCCTTAAAGCATCTATAAATTCCAGAGGAGAAGAGGGAAGAGTTTGTGCCTATGGTTACTTTCTTCCGTTTGAGGCCTTAAGGAAAACACCCTAGAAACTTGCAATAATATGCACAAATAAAAAGGGTAGAAAGGATGTTTATGTAGTCTGTTGTCATAGAGTTTTAAAACTTCTTAGGATGGGGAGAAGGTGGCAAGATATGTCTCTGGCTTTCTGAATTAGTGTGGTAGAAGGGGTTGGTGTCCTCATTTTTTGGAAATCATTTTGAAAGCATGCAGTTGTTGCATGTGATCCTTGCTCATGCAAGTGTCCAACTTTTACCATTTATAAAGCATTTTTGGTAACGAAGGCAGTTGGCGTGCTCTGGAAAGAGTAAATCCTCTGAGGATAATCTGTTAGAAGTAGACAGAGGAAAACGAGCTTAAGGACCTCGCTCGATACACTTTCTCTCAAGTGACTGTTTGGTGCTGTTCTCACAGCTTCTTAGCTAGCCTTTGGTCTTACATTCATCCTGACTCTACCATGCCATAAGCCTGGTTCTGTGCTGGTCCCCCACTGTCTGCTACAAAGCTGAAGTTGATGCACCTCCATGAACCCTTCTTGAAAGTAAACTTCCAGCCGAGAATGTGGGCAAACCACATGAAGAGCTTCTTTGGAGTGAAGTAAGGAAGGCTTCCTGAAGTGCACTGCCGTGGGCTTTTAGCACTGCTCCTCAGACAGGTAGCAAAGGTGTAAATTGCTAGGGGTTATATAGTAAGCAGATGTGTTGAGCCCTTAATTCTTAGTTTATTCTTAGCTTTAGCTAGTGGGTAGTTGTCATTTGTACATTTGTACAGTGTGAAGCATCTCATTTGACGTATAGGTAGTCCTCTTAATTATTCAGGATCTCATTTATCAATACCTCCCTCAAAACTTAGTCTGACCAGTACAGAATGGGTTTGGTGGGTTACTTTTTGGGTTTTTTTAACTAGCTTGCTCACACCTTGGAAATTCTTGACAACAGTCAGCTGTAGCTCCAGAAAGCGAAATCTTCCTTAGGCTGTCAAAGTGGCTCAGGCTGGCAGCTCCCAGCCCTGATCGTGTCTGTGCTGAGATGCCCTGGGTGCTGTCCCCAGGGTGCCCTATGCCACCACACTTAGCTCCCATTTCTGAAGGCTCCCTTTGGCTGTCTGTTCCCCATGTTCCTCCTGCTGCTGGGAGAGAGGGCAAGGTTTTAGCTGCTCTGGCCTCACGCTGAGCGCATCTCCAGTGTCTGAACTTCCCACTCCGCTGAAGACTTTGCAGAGATTGGGCAAGGACAATACAGGTATTCAAAACCACTTGGTTTGATCCTAACATCTAGTATTTTTCTTCAGCAATTGGGGTAACTTCTAGAGATTTCTAATTTTCAGGCATATTAAGTTGTAATTTACTTCTGAATTGAAAGTTCTATGACTTGTGAATTGGAGATTTGCTCTTGGCCATACTTAACTAGAAGTATTGAGACACAGACTTGTTTAAGCTGGTAAACATAGCTGCTGCCTCACCAATTGGTGACATTATTTCCTTCTGGATATTCCCTGTTGGCTTGGAAATCACTGCCAAGGTATATAGAGTGACTCACTTCTTGTAGCACTTCCAAGATGGAAATTCTTAAGTCTAAGCTTGGAGGTGACAATAGTAATATTTTTTACTTGTTAGTTTAGGGGTTGGGGTAAGGCTAAAGGTGACACATCCATATCCAGTAACTCACCAGCTAGCAACAAGCAGATTTTTGTGGGGCTTGCTTTCTGTTTGGGATATTTGCTAGAAACTACAGATAGCCCTGTAGTTTTAGGGAGGTTTTTGTGTTGTGCTTCTGCAGAAAGCTCCCATTGTGAAGGAGCTCGGGCTGACTCTGCATAATATGACGAATCTCCTACGCAGCATCCTCCCACAGCCTGTCAAACCAACAGCGCAATGCTGGCTCTGTGTGTAGAAGCGGTGAGAGTGCTGGGAGCTATTGACTAACATGATTATAAAGCTAGGAATCTCCTCCTCGCTTCCTGTGGGCTGTGTAACACAAGAGCAAGACTTTTTAATTAACACAACAATCTGAAGCTAGTGAAAGAGCAAAGCTCAGCTAAAACAGTTTCCCCAGCTGTTTGGGCAAGCAGATGATGTGAAATCTGGCATGTTAACTTTACGTTGGCCTTTGACTGATCTGACATGAGGCATAAAACCAAACAGGATGGTGGTGTTTTCCCAGGAGAAATGTGTTACAAGCAAGATTCTCCCTTCTATTGACTGGCTTTTTGATATCTATGAATTCTAACTGGTCTTGAATGCCTCAACACTCTTTCCACTCTTCCTGTATGTTTCAGGTACTCTTAGGATCAGGATTTTCCAGATTTCTTTTGTTTCCCAGACAAGCCAAAGCCTTTTCTTCTTTCCCCATTCTTTTTCTTAAACTTTCCTTACTGTTTCTGTGTATTAAAAGGTAGAGACTAAGAGTTTGAGCTGGTTCCTTTCAACTAACCCGTCATTTGATTTGCCATGACCAAGGGCCTGACTTGTGTGAAATGAACTGTTACAGGCAAAGGCAAGGCGAGCTGTCTTGTGCAGAGTTTTAGCGCAGTGATCTGGATGTTAAATTGCATCTCCTCAGAAGGAAAAACTGGAACTGAGCAGATAAATACAATTTGGATGGGTAAAGGGAAAAGAAGCCCACAAAAAAATTTCCCTGCCCTCTTGGTTGTATTTTTTCCCCCTCACTGCAGCTCCCTGGATTGACATGGTGTTAGCTGCTAAGCCAAGGGCAGGTGTCATTAACTTTGAAACCTGTTTAACCTGTCTCCTTGGTGCTCTATCAGTCCCTCGGCATGGGAGGAAGCACTCGGATCTCTTCAGTTTCTGCAGGAGGTGCCCTGTGCTGATGCTGTGCCTCCAAGTGCTGTATGGGACACAAAGGTTGCACACTCGCGTTCTGGGCCACCTTTATGTGTCTGTCAGGCTTAATGTAAGCACAAAGCAAACTTATTTTTTAACCTGGAGAGTGAGTTGTTGGTTCTTAGTGTTGGTCTCTACACTGCAGCTGCCAAACTTTGTGGAGTCGGTAGACCTTAAATAAGCTGTTTCATTAGTTAGTGTGTAAATGAGTACATGTAAAAATACAGCACGACTTAGTTCTGAGTGTTTGCATCCCCTCTAAAAGCATCTTAGCAAGCACATTGATCACATCAACCTGTGAGCCAGTGTCGGTGTTTTATATAACTATGTCTTTACTTTTCATGTCCTTGGCACAGTGTTTTCTGAAGATGGAATGCATCATCAAATAAAAAGTGTTGTCTTGGTCACCATTTGGCTTCTGTTGTGGGAATTTAGGATGGATTTAGTAATACTGCCTGATCTTATTATTAAAAGTCTTGCCAATTCCTGATGCCGTCTAGCAATTTGAGAGAGTGAGGTGAGGAAAGATATGGAAAAGGAACACTCTGCTTTTGTCTAAAGAAAGCAGAGGGGTTTTTTTGTTAGTTCATTCTTGTTTCATATGGGGGGTGAAGATGTGAAGTGGCTGCTTATGGTAGTACCCCAGGAGGGACTGAAGGTGGAGGAAAGCCCCACAAATGGAGGCAAGAAGTGGTGAGCCAAGGGTACTGGTAGCAGTTCACTGTCTCTTGGCTGGGATGTAGCTTGTATCGAAGCTTGTCCGAGTCAGTTTAGCAAGGTTTTGCCTTTTGCATTGGGAGGATGCTTCTGTTGAAAGCATTCTTGGAAACAAGCTATGCAGTGTAATGAAAATAAGTTCTAACATACCGCATCTGTTCTTTCCTGCCTTTGAACCTTGCAAATCCCTCCTCCTTCCTTTAAAGCTGCTAGGCTTTGCATAACTTCTGATGTATTCTCCAGGTTTTCAGCTTAACCATTCTAATGGGAGCTTAGTCCCTCATGAACAGTACATTTTTATTTATAGCACTTGGGGATCCACAGATGGAAAGTGGTTTATGTAATTAGCCCTCTTGTGTGGGATCCTTTTCTATAAGGTGACTTTTCTGGAATTTACAATGGTAGTAGATTAGTCAGTGCATGCTGCAGAGTTGCATGGCTGTGGTCTGGCCACAACTTAATTTTTCCAGGCACAGGAAAGTAGTCCATGCACTTCACTCGGAGCAGGGATCAGGCTGTGAGTACTGCATGTTCCTCTGGGTATATGCCTGCTCATACCCCCCAACAGTGTCACTTAACAAGCAAATGTGTTGATGACTTAGTGTTATCTCTTGTGTAACAGGAAAATTGAGATCATTAAGGGAATTCCCAGTGGCAGGAATAACAGGAGTACCAAAGCATGGCACTGGGAACCTCCGCTCTGTTCGTATTGGCAGGAGATTGCTATTAGTGGAGATGAGGTCTGAACTTAGCAGTGTCTGTGTTTAGCATCTCTGGAGCAGCTAGTCAAACCATGAGCAGTAGTGCTATCAGAGACTTGCTGCTACTACTGGCAGAGCTATGCTATTCAAAAAAAACCTTGTTTGGGTAGAAGCCGGAGGTCTGTACTGCAGTGTTTGGTACAGCTTTGCTGGTGAAATAACATGGAGTAACTTGTGCTCCCCAGAAGGTATACTGATGCTCGTAGCTGCCAATGCTGATGCTCATTAAGGAGACAAAATGCTTAAATTAGCCCAGAATTAGGTTTAGTAATTAAAGTAGTTTTCTTACATTTGAGCCAGTTAATGTCAGCTTCACTTGCCATGTGTCATGTTTTGTTCTGATATCATGGAACCTGATCTAATTCTTTAATTTCTGAATAATCACTTCCTGTCTGCCACTCCCTTTTTGTATCATGTGCGCATAGGAAGAAACACTTTTTTAAAAAAGAAAAAGTACACAGCCACTAGCTTACCACACTTACATAATGATGGGGTGTCTCAAAAATTCTTTAAGGAAAGAAGCCAGGTTTTTTAAGTGGTGTAAACATTGGTGACATATTTTGTTTGGGTTTTTTCCCCTTGATTTTTTTTTTTGAAGTGGAGTAAACATTGGTGATATATTTTGGGGTGGTTTTTTTCCCTGCTTTTTTTTTTTTTTCAATCTTGCAGATGAGTGCTTGATATTCTAGTCAGTGGTCATCTGAGGGCTGAACCCGTCAAGTATGCAGGCTCTGCTAACATCCACAGCTCATAGAGAGTCCCCTCAGGTGCAACGTTTGTCCAGGTTCTAGCCTCTAATTATTTTGTGTACACAATTGGGCGTGGAACCCTAGCCAGTGATGGAGAAAGGAATACAGCATTATAAAAATAATGTTGGGGAAGTCACTTTGCCAATAACTCTACACAGCTGATCCTTCTGTCAGAATGGCCATGATCCTTTACGCTGTGTTTAAGTAAAACATGCAGGTTTTACTGTCAGAGGAGGGATGAGAGTGAAGTGCCTCTTGCGGAAAGCAAGATGTGATGATGGCCAGGAAAGGGTATTGTAGTTTAACATTAGAAGTAATAAATTTATTTTGTTCTCAGCTGGAGAAGCCATGGTGGTTTTATATTAGGAAAGGCTTTGTTTCTGTTTTGAGGGATGGGGGCATTGCTCTGACCCTCTTGCTTCATGCAGTTATGGCTGCTAGTGAAACAAGGTGGTAGCATGCTGCTGTAGCCCCGTAAGTGCCACCCTCACAGCAGAGGTTATGGGTACCATGTGGTGATGTGCCATACGAGGGGTGAGTGAGTACCACAGGGATTATGATAAACTTCACATTGAGAACTTGTAAGATAGGGTTTTAATCTTTAAATATCCACCGCTGTGCTGCAAAAAAAAAAAAAAAAAAGGTGTATTGTGGAGCTTCTCACTCCACTGGGAAAGACCAGCATGTGCTTGGCTCTGTAGGGAGGATGTGTATGGGGCAAATCCCAGACAGGCGCAGCCCTTCTTAGACTGACTTTTTTCAGCCCTTCCTTGGCCTGTGGGCAGGGGCTGGGAGTACACCAGTAGCAGGGGGCAGCTGGGGGCAGCTGTGCATTAGGGGTGGGGTCGGCATTTTGTTCCCCAAGAGGGGAGTTCTCTCCAGCCCCTCTCTGTAGGGTAGCTCTCTGCCTTACCTGGCACAGGTGTTTCACCTCAACTGCAGGAGCAATTGAGCTCTCAAGGAAAGTAGCATTTGCTTGTGCCCTTGTGTTTTATCAGGAAAAATGTCATTTTGCGCTTTGCAGGCAGCTTCTACTACTTTGTGACCTGTCATCAGGAAGGAGGGCTTCCTGGCTTGCTTTGTTTATATCTAGAAGCAGCAATGATTCCCATTTGTGAGGTGAGCAGCCTTGTCCTCCAAAAGGGGAAGGGTGCCAGAGGGGCAACTTGGGGAAGCTGAATCTTACAGGCGCAATTTGAATTGTAATAGATGGGGCTCTTGACCTTGTTTCTCCTCTGCATTAGAAAACAGACTGTTAAGTAGATGTATGTAAAATGTGTTTGCAACTCTTCTGCTTTGTACCAGAAGTGCTTTGAGGTTGTTCCTCCCCTGTCTCCCACCACCTGAGGGGCTTCTAGTCTTTGCTTCGCTTCTTGGTGCTCCTTTTCTGTCCCATCATACCCATGTCCAAAGCACAGGGTTGCACTGGCCATGCTCCCTTGGTGGGGAGGATGACTGGCCCTGACTCGCTTCTGCCAGGGCTTGGTGCTGTTCCTTCTCCTCCTGCCCGCTCTGGTCTGCTCCAGCCTGGGGAACAGGGGACTGGAAAACATGCCTGTGCTGCCTGTTCCTGTCCCACCAGGTCACAGGAGATAAACTGGGTAGGACTCCGGCAGCTCCCTGGTCCCACCAGCCAGGAGGGCATCACGGTGCATCCCGGAGGCTGCAGGTGGAGGCAAGGGCATGGCAGCGCCCGAGGCCAGTGGAGGTGCTGGGGGGTGCTGGGGGTGCAGCTGTGCAGAGCCCGGCACAGGGCTGGCCCGGCACCCGGTGTTTGTCTTGTGACTCATCTGATTCCAGCCAGCAAAGTTTGGGAGACTCCCAAAGGTCGCGACTTGAAAGACAAGTGTTGTAATTAATTTCTCATGCCACATTTGTTTTGAAACCTTTTTAATTCCGTGATAAGAGGCAGAATCTGGACTTTGTTTACAATCTGACGGTGTGGAGGCAGGAACCAGAAAAGTGCTTTGTAAAGCACTGTAAACGTTTTTCTCTCCCTCCCCCCCACTGCAGGATGTATGTGGTATTATCACACCACAACAGTGAAGCTATAAAAACATGATTTCACGCTTTTTCTTTTTTGAAGAGAGAAAATATATCCTAGAAGAATTTTAACTGTGTAAAAACACATCTTCCTTTGAGACGATGTGGTAGCAACTTTTTAGAACAACCCAAGGTAAAGGGTGTGGAAGAGATCACTATTTATTTATTTGATACTTAAGTCTTCATTAAATATGAACTTCTTTGCAGTTTGGGGATTTCTTTTTATAATTATTTTTACCGAGGATTTAGAAGTGTAAGTGAAAAGGTGCTTTCTGGCTTGCCTGTCTGAACCAGCTTGGGGTGAACAAGGTGTTACTCAGCAAAAGAATGCATGGGAAAGGATTGCTTCAGAACAGAAAACATTCTTTCTCAGTGTAGTACCCTTGTATCTCCCAGATTTCGTTTGCAATAATTGAATGTCTCCCATTGTCACCTTTTGAATAAGCTACTACTGCTCCCAACTCTGGGATACCTTTTCCTTCCAAATAGAAATACCACTTGCATGCTACAGAAATGTGATTAGCAGTTACCTGAACACAGGATAATAGACGGTTCTTGATCACTATCAGTCTTGCTTTTAGCTGGGGAGGGAGGATCACTTAGAGCTGGAGAGGAGAGCGCTGGGCAGAGAAGGCAAGGGTGGGTGGCAGAACAGCAGGGGGGAGTGTGAAATCCCAGGTTAGATTCAGTTTCCCTTGGGTGAGCTACAGGCTGTGTTAGCTAGGTAATACAGGTCCTGCCTTCCCGGCGTGGCTCACCTCTGCGGGCTGTTGAGCAGAGCCCCGAGATGGCCTTCGATGCTGATGAGGTTACTTCTGAAAGCAGGGAAAGACTGTGTTTTAATATAAGGGTCCATAGCATGACTGTTCTCATCAGGTTGAGTACTGCAGCTCTTCAAAACCTTTTCCTTTGACCTGTGGCTGTGTCAATACTCTAGCACAAATATACTACCTTTATTTTGTGCTGCCTAATGTTATGTTACCTTTCCAAGCTTTATTTGCAGCTTCTTCCGAGACTACTGAGACAAAAATTTTTGTTTCTTGTTAGAGGTATAAAATTTGTATTCTTAGTGAATATGAATCTGAGTTGAATTCTTTTCCTTTTTCATTACTTGTGATGTTTTTCCAAATATTGCAGCTGTGAAAAACAGAATGGTATTCTCCCAAATTTGCTCTTTGGTTCAATCTGTCAATGCTGTTTACTTACCTTCCACACTTCAGATTTGTGCAAAAGGTAACTATTTTTCTACTGCCACTAGGAAACAGTTATATTCAATAACTTGCAGAACACTTGATAAAATCCACCACTTTATGTCATTAATAAGAATTTTACTAAATCTGCAGTGCATAGTAAGAGTTGTTATAGTTTGGTCTCTCATTTTGCTTCATTTTGTTTTGCTTTGCATAACAGGTACACATTTTCTTTTGGAAAGGAGAGATTCCCTTTATGCCTGTATGGGGAGCAAATGGTGCTCCCCTCAGTTGCCTGATCTTAGTGAATAAAGAGTGTGTTTGTTTCAGGACAAAAACGGAGTGGGTTAAATGAAACAAAATAATTAAAGGGTTACTTTTTAATAACTTTAAAGTTTATAATCATGACTTTCTGAAGAGATTGCATGTAATTAGAGGTTGGAGAGTGGTATTTTGGGGGTTTGGGAGGTGACTTCTCCCCAGCATCTTTGAATAGGATTGATAGCCGTCCTATTTTGATAACCATCAGCTGGGTGAATACAGTTTTTGATGGCTGCTGGGAATAGTTGGGTGCATGGTGATAGGTTTCATTTTCCAGGCTCCAGCCAGCAGGAGAGCTGCGTGCAGGTGATGTTATTGCAGTCTGCACCCATTACTACTGCTGGTTGTCTGCTCAACACTGGCTGGCCTGGGAAACCATCTCACCAATAAAGCCTCAATAGCAGCACCCTGCGACCTTGGGGTGAATGTAATAATAATTGATGGCTGAGATGTGCAAGAGGAACGCGTTCCCTCAACTTCCCACTGACCCCCTGCAGGAAAAGGGAAATATTAACTAACACTTTATTGTTGTTTCGTGTTTTTCTTTTTTAAAGTCAAAGCTTAAAACCCGCAGTTCTCTAATGCTGCAGTAACGTAACCTTTGCATATTGTGGTTTCTGGAAGGAAACAAGGGGAGAAAGGCTGTGCATGTCATGTTTTAGGGTAGAAGAGAAGTCACATATGAAATTTAGAGGAAGACCCTTACAATCCTAGTAAACATCATGCACAACTTCACCTGTAAAATTTGGAGTCCTATACCTGTCTTTTGTGCTAGTTTGGGGAGCTGGGTTTGGATGTTTCTGAGAGCAAGGATAGTTTTGGGATATACAGCCCTGGGTGCCTGCTTACATTTGGTAGCGCCCTCCTCCAAAGGCCTCACTTGCTTCATGGCACGAACTTGCAGGTTGAGCAACAGCTTCTGCTCCTTTAGAGCAGGCAGCAAGTCAAAGATAAAGGGCCTTCTGCTGAGAAGGGAAGAGGTTCAGCAAGGGAACAGTGGCCTCTGATGACAAGCAGTGAGAAGTGCAGGAGGGCGCACCAGCAGCACAGGCTAAATTCCCAAGGGGTTCTCTCCATCTTCAAGGCAAGTGGCCCCACAGTGTTTCTTACCTACGTATGACACCGTAAAGAGAGGCTGAGCCTAATGCAATGATAGTTTTGCTTGCTGTAACACGCTAAGACAAGAAACAAAATAATGTCCACTTTCTTGAAAGAGGGTAGATATTTTAAGTTTAAAAATGTGTTGGGAGTAAACACATCTGTGTTCCTTGCATTTTAATTCCAACCTATTCACGAACACTTCATAAGTAGGAAGGCAAATTTATCTTTTTAATACTGAATCAATATAGAAGGAAGCTTGCCTTTTGCAAAACTGCATTTTACTAAATTTACAAGGGGCTAGATTAGAGTAGGACGGTGTTCTCAAATTTTCTTTGTTGGTGAAATTTCTTTTCCAATGTATGTCACTGAGTTTACAATCTACAAACAAGTGTTTTGGAAAGCTTTGTTTTAGAAACTAAATGAGATTAAGGATATCAAGAATAACATGTTCTCTTGTTAATTCGAATTTGTTTCTTTGGATATTGTTTGTGCTTCAAAAGCCCTGTTGGATGTCACAGATAAACTATTAATGTTTAGGTAGTCTTCTAAACATTGATGAGATTGTGTCCAGTTTCTCGTGTTACAGTGGTAAGGAGGAGAGAGAGGAGCAAGTGTGTGTGTCAGTGCATGTGTGGGATACATTACTTGGCTTTCGATGTAATAGCAGCTACAACTACTTTACCTACTGTGTGTTTTTCAGATTGGTTCACCCAGAGGTTCCTGGCAGCAGTGATAGCTGGATTTTTTTAATATTCCTGCAACACAGAGAATGCAATGCTGGCATTCAGATAACCTTATTTTTCTGACCCATTAAATAGTTCTTGATGAGTGATATTGGCGCTGGACGTCCCCCCAAGCCATAGTTCACTTCAGATCTGTTTCCTCTTAAATCCCTGTGCATGTGGTCAGCCTTCCAGGTCACAAATGAGAGACTGCCAGCTTGCTTGTTGTCTGGTTGCTTTCACAAATGCTTCACAAATTCTGAGAAAATAAACACTGAATGCAACTTGTGTCAAACACAGACACTGTTTTGTAGCTGGGACAGAGAAAGGTAGAAGGGTTAAACATGACACATTCCCTTGAAATGGTTCTATGACTGCTGCTAATTTGAACGCTAGGTAATAGAGATCTGCTGGATGGAGGGGTTACCCTTCACTATTAATGACTCATTGGCCTCCTTCCCAAGCTGCCTGAAGTGCTGCTCTCCCTAGTGGAAGTAATTTTGACTTTGAAGTACTTTCCAGAGCTGTCAACTAATGTTCCACAGTTCCCAGAGGAAATAATAAGCCATGAGTGCATGTACACCGAAAACGTAGAGTCTGAAATGAACTGTTCCTATAGGAGCCTGGCAGTCTGCTTCTCTGTGGAATTCAGCTTGTTTATACAATCTTATCTGGCTAAGCTTTGGTATTTCATCTGGCAGGCAGTTCCTATGAAAAGCAGCTGTCCAAGCAGTGGGAGTGGTGCTCCTGGTGTTTTTTTCAGAAGGTCTATAATTTCTTGTTTCATGTAAATTAAAGAAATACAATACTCTTTTGGCTATAACCAGATGCTCTAAGCAGTTTTCTTTCCATTATAAATAGCCCTTTAAATGTGCTCTGCTGTTACGTACTGTGTGACTTTATGATAGGATTCACAATGCCCACCAGGAAGGTACAATGTATTCTGTGAAGTCACAGGCTGACTACAGAATGGTTAGAAGAGTACCTAAAAGATGTTACTGGCTACAACTTTCCAGGTATGTTCTAAAAAATTACATTCTGATAGTAAAATACCCATGCTTGTAAGTAAAAACCTCCTTTAATGGGTTTTACTGTTGCTGGTCAAGTGGAGGTAGTTTCACCAAGTTTTAAAAAGAAAAAAAAAAAATGAAAAAGGAAAAGACAAAACCACCACCACCACTGTTGTCCAGAAAGTGAGCACAGGTATATCTCTGTGTGAGGAGATCTGTAGTATCTATCTTCTCTAGCAGAAAGGTCTTCATGGGCAAGTAGGTGGTGGCAACTCTTTTTTTTTTTTTTAAAAAAAGTACTTATTAACAAAAAGGATGCAGCCAAAATACTTGAGGTATTACGTAACTCATTGCCAGATAACAAAATGTTTCTTAAAACATACTAGAACCTGAAGCTTTTGGGGAAAAGAGTTGCAATAATATTCAATGCCTTCAGAAGAGTCTGAGGTATTTTTTGTGTAGCTTTGGGTTGTGATTCCAAGTCGGAGAGAACTGGAAAGCTGAGGAGTCCTCCTTCAACTGTGGTAAATGTTGTTCTTCACCTCTTTTTACAGGAACAGTATTTTCATTAGGAAGCAAATTATGGGCACAAGTAAAGTTCAGATCCACATCTTCCAAAGTTTAGTGGCTATCCTGAATTATCTGTCCAGTTCATAGTACATCTTTGTCTGAAAGTACTACATCTTGTAGATGGAAATGCTCCATGTAATCTGCCCCATTCTAAGAAATGGGGGTCGTATTCACCACCTAGAAGTCTAATTCTCCTTCTGTCACCTGCATGTAACATTTTACTCCAGCCTCATTCAAGACATAGGAGAACATGACAGCCTGTAAAATATGAGGCTTTAAGTACTGTTCAGATGTGTCACTTGATGGCACTTTTCCTGCCAGTATATGTGCAGATTTCTGTAGACTTTTTGCTCTGCAAAAGGAGAATTTGATATTGCAGCAAATGAAATAGTGAAAAATGAGCTGTCTGGTTCCATATGGTTTGTACTGGTCTTCACTGAGACCTGGCATTCAAACACAGTGCTTTTCATTAGCTGAAGTGGCATTCCTGCTTGGAATCCTATATGGTGAGAAACTCAAAACCTAGCGAGAAGTTGCTGACCTTCATTAGAAGTGTATCGTTATAAATTATGCAATGATACAGTTTTCATTTCAGTCTGCTGCATGCCACCTGAGCAGTGTTATTACTGGAAATGGGTAATACACTGCTGCGTGACCACCCCGTAGTTGATAAAAGTGAGTGATGTTGGCAGGCTTCTCCCACTTCGCTCATGAGTAAGGAATTTTTTTTTTCATTGTGCTAGGGATTGATGACTTTCTGCTGCCACAACAACAGTTGATGTTAAACTTCAGTAGAGATACCTTGCTTTACTCTTGCAGCAAGAGCAGTGGCTCTAAATAGCATCAGGGGGTAGCTGGTTTGTTCTGGTTTTGTTTTTTCTTTGTTTTTATTTAATTTTTTTATTATTATTTTAAGATGATGTCCCAAGCTAGTGTAACCCCTAGGGAGTGAGTCATCTTGAATAAAAGTGATGTAATAATCCCTGTATTGCCAAGGAGCATGTATTCCATACTTGAACTTTTTCTAGAAAATAAGAGTTAATTGGTATTTTTTCTTAAAAGCTCTTCTAATCAGTTCTCATTTTTCCAACATGGAATAGGTTTCAACAGTTCACCTGTTAAAATTGGGACTTCGTCTTTCTTGTATGTGATCCTGTTTAGGGACAGAGTTGGAAACTAATGCCTGACACTGTTTTAAAAACAAAACCTCCAGTCATCAACAGGACATAGACTTTATTTTTTAACATGCTCCAGCCCTGAAATAATAAATCCAAGAGTGGTCAGTGGTCCAACACTGAAAATAGTCTGTATCACTTGCTTCTGCCTGGTTCGTGTTTGGAGGAAAAAGATAGCATTTTTGTGGTAAGCTGGGCTTTTTGTTATTAAAGGAGGTGATTGTTTTGAAGCTGCTCAGAGGTTAGGAATGCTGGCAATCATCTGGGGAGACAGGTTAGTGGGCTGAGCGCAGGTGAGGAGGTCACAGGCGCAAAACAACCGCTGCTTTTGTGCCATTACCCTGGTGGGGGTTCAACCAAAAGAAGCTGCTTCAGAAATGACCTCTGTGTGTCAGGAGGACTGTCATACTTCACCTGTAACATTACTGCTTATCTCTCAGACTTGCATGTTGTGAGAATCTGGGTTGTTAATTTAAGGGGAAGAAAACAGTGTTGTCAGCAAATCTTCCCAGGTGAATTACTTGGTAAAGCTTGTGCAAGTCTGCCTTAAAGTAATTCAGTATTAATATGCTAACATAGCAAGAGAGGGAGAGAACAGATAACTGGGTGCTTTCAGGGAACAGATGCGTAACTAGGGAATGTGTTCCATTTTACCTGCAGTGCAATAAACTACACTCACCAACCTTTCCGAGTCTTTAAGGGATGCAGCTTTTGTTCTGAGTGTCTCTTGCAGTACTGACAAGCCAAAGTCTTAAACACACAAACCCATGTGTAATTTTAATTGCTGTCTTAAACTGAAATTTTGGGATCAAGGTGGTTTTGGGCTTATAAGATAGAGCACTACTACTGTACAGCATTATGTTTCACGTGAGGAAGAATGTTGATTCTACATATAAATTCCTAAGTTGTTTTCATAGGACTGTTGCAGAAATTTATCAATGAATTGTGAGGGTGAGCAGACTGCAGTGTTCAAGACTGGTGATGAAAGACATCTCTTGTGGACCCATACTTTACAAGGAGAAAATACTTGTTGCCAACCTTTAAAATCATCCATCAAAACTTAAAAGTCTAGCTTAATGTAGATGGTGATCCTGTTGATGAAAGAAAAGGAATACCTGGCTTTGGCTGCCACAGGTGGTTTGTGCATTCAAAAGAGCAGGCGCTGCGCTGCCTCTGCTCACCAGGTAGACCTGAGGAGGTGCCATCTTCACACAGTCACAGTCTTGGCTGTGAATATGCTTCAAGGAACCAGTTGGGAGTTTCTTGTGTTTGGCTGATTTTAAGTATTTCCAGTCCTGTGCCTCACCAGTCTAAATAACACAGTAGGACCTGTGCAGTTGGTATGGCCCTGAACAGCCTGGGAGGAGAGAGAAGAGGCGAGTATGAAGTTAAACACGGCAAACTCGTCCAAGAAGTATCTTTATTTCACAGAAGCTTTTCCTTCCAGATGACCTTCTAGATGCCTTGTGGTGCCCTCAAGTGTTAGTATAACCAATCTAAATAAGTTCTAGGAGAATGCAGGAATAGTCTTTTTGAAGTCTTCTAATAATTTCTTTTATCCACCACCCACCCCCCCCACACCCCCCTCCCCTTACCCCCAGCCTACAGGACTATGTAGAATCACAGAATAATTCTCTGGAGGCCAGCTAATCCAACACTCTGCTTCAAGCAGGCTAAGTTAGATCAGGTTGCTGCGTAGCACTTTTAGTCTCCTTTAGTTGTGTAACTTAATGTTACTTAATTGAAGTCTGTCAATAATATGTCTGGAAAGCTGACTTGAAAATGAGACCTTTCAAGAAATAAAAATTTAATTACAAGTTTGGTTTTACTAATGCTTCCCCCCCGCCCCCCCCCAGCCTTTATCAGGTAGAGGTATTGTCTATCTTTCTCAAATGCTACTATGCAAGGTTAATTTGTTGGAGATAAAATTTTCTTAAGTGTTAGTTCTGTAATTGTACTTCTGTATTTTACTGTAGAATAAACTGAAAGTCTGTTAGTTTATCAGAAAAGCGTTAACATGCTTAAACTCCCGATGAAGTAATTTTCCAGCTAGTGCATGCTTCATGTTCAAAATATGCACAGTATTTTTAATGTGAAATGCAGTGATGCATTTTGTACACTAACAACTTCATGACTAAGTATTTTTTTTGCAAAGCACAGCGTGAGCTTCTTATGTGGAATAACTTGTCATGTCACTTGGCTGATTTAAAGTTGATCACTTTGCACATGCCCTTGAGACACCACTACAGAGACTGAAATATTTAAACAATTCCTTAAACAGCAGACCCTGGAAAGGCTGCTTTCCGGTCAGTCTTCCCCTCAAGGGCAGGAGTGCGTGCGTAAGTCCGTGTCTGTTCTGTGTTCTTTAGTATATGGACTAGGCAGCAGAGCTGCTTCTTTTTCTGTGCTTCTCTTTTCAACTGGTCCACTTGCTTACACAGAACTTTATTGGTAGTTAGTATCAGCTGAATCTGACAGCAGTAAAAAGTGTTTAAAGTGCCAAGTAAAATATTCCAGAGAGAAAATGCTGTACTGAGAGATGCTATTAACATAAATCCCTTACTAAAAAAGGCTAGGCTAAAACCACATATCCAACTACTCTCTCACACTGTGCTCTCATGTTTGTACCTATTAGGTGGTGTATTGAATATTTAAATACTCCCTGATTCAGACTTTTAGGTTAGGAATGTGTATACATTCCTTGCCCACTTAAGATGTATGTGTAAAATCACAGTCCAACTCTGAAAACATGGTCTCACATCTGAGACAGTGTATCAGGCCTGCAGCTGCAAGTAATTACATTCTGCACAGCTGACAAGAGGAGCTGAGAATAAGAAGTCTTTTTCCCTCAAAATACGGAAGAAATATGGATAGTCATTGAAAACAACTCATTCTGAATGTTGTGCTGATAGACATGAAATAAAAATTAGAGTAAGTGGAAAAAATAATTTGACTATTAAGAGTGTGGCTTCGCTGAACCAGATTTAAGAAGATGATGCCCCATTGACTGAATTATTCTCTGTTTGATTGATACATTGGTACAATTTCTCTTTCAGATGAAGTGGACTACAGTAATTTTGGGACCAACACACTATCGAGGAAGAAGAAGGCTCTGGTGACACTCCGCAATGACAACCTCCGCCGGCGTCCTCACATTAATATTAGTATGCCTCATGATTTTAGACCAGTGTCTTCCATAATTGATGTGGACATTCTTCCCGAAACACACAGGAGAGTGAGGCTGTATCGACATGGGTGTGAGAAACCCTTAGGATTTTACATTCGTGATGGCACCAGTGTAAGGGTTACTCCTCATGGACTAGAAAAAGTACCTGGTATCTTTATCTCTCGTATGGTTCCTGGAGGCTTAGCAGAGAGCACGGGCTTGCTGGCTGTGAATGATGAAGTCCTGGAAGTTAATGGCATTGAAGTAGCAGGAAAGACTCTCGACCAAGTCACAGACATGATGATTGCCAACAGCCATAATCTTATTATCACGGTCAAGCCAGCAAACCAGAGGAACAATATTATTCGAAGTAGTAGGATGTCTGGTAGCTCAGGCCAGTCTACAGACAGCACTGCGAGTCACCACAGCTTGCCTACATCCCACATGCTGCAGAACTTCCACCCTGATGAAATGGAGAGTGATGAAGAGGCTGACATTGTCATCGAGGGTGGTCTGGAGCCACAGCACATTCCTAAACTGCACAGCCTTACTTCCAGTAGCCTCTCTCGAATCAATGGCAGCAGCCTTAGCCACAGACTTCAAAGGGACCTGGTGCTCAACAACAACTCTGGTCGAGAAAGCAATGGCAACATTCACAAATTACTCAGTTCCTTAAAAACTGATCCCCGACACAGTCTGGTTATCCCCAGAGGAGGTATCGAGGAGGATGGAACAGTCATTACACTTTAGTATCAATTCCTGCAACCCTCCTTTCAGTCTTAAGTGCCAATTGGGACAATTGACCTGCAACGTGTTATGCACAAAGCAGAGAGCTGATATTCCCATAGACCTCACGGGTGCAGAAGATTGTTGCTTTCTAGGAAACGTGGCATCTGGAGTTAGGCATAAAACTGTCACGCACTGCAACATCTGTCAGGAGAAAGTCAGAGTGTAAAACCTGGTTTATTTCCCAGCCCTTGAGTGAGAACACAAATTTATTCTAGTTGGTATAAATCTAAGCAGTCTTATAGGCTACCAGAGGCAGTGCTACATACTTGGGTTTGAATGCATGGGTGGATGTATTTATACATGCATGTATATGAATTAGATTTTAATAGCAACAGACATGTCTATCTTAAGTGGAATCTGGTTTTCTTCTAACAACCGGTTTAAAGAGAATAGCAATCCAATCTTATACTATTACATACAGACCTTCCACTAACTTGTTTACACCATATTTGCAACCTTATGTCTAGTCCAGACAAGCTCTATAAAACTAGTGGCTTCCTACTGTGGTGGTAACAACGTTAGGGAGATGCTGCAAGTACATTTTCCAAATGAAACTCTATATACAAGTGTTTTTAAAAGCCTAAGGGGGTGGCGTGGGAGGATGTTGCTCTTATTGCTGTGAGATCAGCGCCAGCTGCTGGTCAGAGGCAGGCCTGCCTGCAGCACAGGGAAACCTGACAAGGGCTTAAAACTCGGTTCAGCACCATTATGTGTAAATGTATTTTTTTTTCCGATATTTATTAGATAATACACATGGTTCACGTGAATTTTAGAGATGCAAGCGAGGAGGCAGAAAAACCAGAGGAGTGTGCTAGGACTGTCCCTTTCACCTCAGAGCTGACCCAAGTCCTTGCTGTAACTTTGGGGCAATCTAAATCCACAAGGTCTTCCCTTGCAAAAGCTTGGCTGATTGCTATACAGAGGAGGGATGCTGACTGACTGACAAACCTAACTTAGAACAGCTCTGTTATTTTTGGACTCTTCTAGTAATAAAGCTTAATGTCTGCACAGGATTTCTAAGAACTTAAAATATACTGGACGTTTGCGATGGTCAGGCATCTTTACTGGATGGTGGCTAGTGAGTAGATAATAGTCTGCTTCTGAAAATGCCACAAATTTATGGAAGTGGTCTAATCTAAAATATTTTGTTATATCGTGATCAGTGTAAGGAACAAAATATGAATGTTTTACAGTGTATTTTTCTACTTTTAGCTTGTGTCATTTGCTTTTTGTTTTTAACTTTGTAGTACATTAAAGCTTTTTTATATGGTGGAATAGACATTTCTTAAATATTGTATGAATATGAAAATTCAGAAGTCTTTGAAAAAATTACATTCCATTTTGGAATCGGCAATGGCTGGACAAAGGATGTGCAGACTAATTCATTGTCGCTAATTTAGAATACCTGTGGAACAGCCAGTCTTTTGCTCATTGTTAAATATGTTTGGGACATTGAACTTAGTTTATTTCTTTTAGATTTGCTTTAGAAGTTTATTTTAAAGTTCTTTCACTTACTCTTAATTAAACCTCTTCTAGGTATCACAGCAGTTATAGAGCTGTACTTATTTTTCCCTGCACAGTAAGGATAGAACATTGATCCTGTTCATCTTAAAACTGTGTTTGTACTTTACCAAAGGTTTTCTTTTTTTAAAAAAAATCTGATTATTGGTGCAGTAAACAAAATTAATAGCTAAATGTGCTTCAGTCAATCAGACAGTCTTATCAGAAAAATTTTGTTATATCTTAAATAAGACTACTTTTACGAATAAGTGGATTTGTCAGGCTGAAGTTACTCATTTTACCTATTTAATGGATGAAAATGTGACCCATCTGCAATAAAACATGCACTGTCTTACTTCTATGTTATATCCTTTCCCCTGCGTTCAAGCACATCTCTCTGTGGAAGTATCCCCCTTCCCTGTGGAAACAAAACAGTTGGGTTTTGATGACTCTTGAAATACGTAACCGTTTCAGTAATATTTCCCTCTGTACCAGCGCAAACTTTCGACTCCTCCAGTTACTAGCACCGCCAAGTTTCTTTCCATGATGTTTCCTTCCCAGTACCCCTTTTGCTAAGGGAACCCCTGGGAACCAAGTAGTTGGCCACGCTCCTGGTAGCACGGCTTGCTTTTGGGGTGGTTCTGGCTCCTGGGGAGCACCCGTGTGTGTCACCCCGGCTTCGCGGGGGCTGCTCGGTGGCGATGCCACTTCCCATGAATTCAGCCCAGGAGGCAGGAAACGTGAGTGGCGATGCACACATCAGCCTCGAAGTGCTGTACCAAGAGACGCATTGCACGCTGAGAATAGCGAAGCGCTGATGCATAAGCGTTATTAAAGGCTTGCAAACATTTTGTGCCTCATTTGCGTTAACTAGGGGAAAAAAGATAAGCTGCTATGCGTGCATGCACCGTACACTAGGCTGCTGGAGCTGAGCTCCCTTCCCAATCCAGCCGTTACGGGCAGACCCCCGGTGTGGAAGCGGGACGGGGCCGTTGAGGTTCCGCGCATGGCGCTGCCTTCGGGGACGAGACCCACCGGCGGCGGGGGCGGCCGCCCAGTCACCGGGCAGATCGCCCCGCCGTACGCTTCCCGGCCGGGGAGCCGCGCTCCTGCGCCTGGCTGGGGGGGGCAGCTGGGAGGCGGCAGCCCGGCCTCCCGCCCGGGGCCGATGAGAGGCGGCGGCTCCTACCGGGCCTGCGGAGCCCCGGGCGCGAACGGCTGGGCGTCAGGGCGGCGCCGCCGCGCCCGCGCTCGTGCCCGCTCCTAGGCACGGGGCGAAAGGCCCGAGGGGGCCGCACCGCCCCCTGCGCCGCCCCCTCCGCCGCCTGTCGGGAGCGCGCCTGCGCCGGCCCCGCCCCCTCACGTGAGCGGCGGCGGCCCCGCCCGCGGCGCTGAGGGAAGGCCGGGGCGGGCGGCGGTAGCATGGCGGCTGCCGCGGGGCCGGGACCGGGGCCGGGAGAGGGGCCTGGGGCCGGGGCCGACCCGCCGGGCGCCTGCCCCGGCGCGGACAGCGGGAACGTCTCCCACAGCCACAGCAGCGCTTCCGGCCTGGGGGAGCCGGAGGACGAGGATGCCTCGGAGGCGTCGCTGAGCGCCACGGCCGCCGCCTACTCCGCGTACCTGCTCGCTGACCGCAGCCTCTTCAGCGAGCAGGTGAGGGGCCGCGCTGCGCCGGGCCGCCTCGGGGGAGCGGGCGGGGGCCTCCGCCCGGGCCCTGGCGCCCGAGCTCCCCGGGGAGCGGCAGCAGCGGCGGGCCCTGCCCCGCGGGCGGCCCGGGCTAGCGTCGCCGGCATCGCGCAGAGCGAGGCTGCCCGGCCGTGGCGGGAGGGGGCGGCCGCTGCGGGCGGCCCCGCGCCGTGTGCGGGCCGAGTGTCTGGTCACTTGCGCTTGGCGGGGGCGGCCGGAGCGTGTGAAGCTGCGCCCGGTCTGGCTAACGTCTGCGCTCGGGGGGGTTCTCTGGGAGGATCTGGGGGCCTTGTGTTTTCAGGTACCTGTAAAGGGCATCTGTTTTGCAGATAGAAAGCTTAGACAAGAGTTTAGAAGATTTGCTGACCAGAGTGGATGAATTCGTGGGAATGCTGGACATGGTACGTGTAACTTGCATGTAGCTGTGTTTTTGAAGTCAGAATAGAGTGTAATGTGTGCTTGGGTCTTCAAATGAGACAGAGATGGGAAGTAGCCTTTAGTCAGGGCAGGTTCCAGTATGAAAACACGTTTGAAAATTAGGTACTTCATTTTAATAATTACATAACTCATGGATGAAAACTACCAAACTTTCATGTCAGAGCAAAATATGCCCACGTAGCTACTACATAACTGTGCATTTACATAATTATATTTGTCCATGTGCATACATGGAATCTCATTTTGAATGGCACAGCGACAGATATTTAAAAGAACAATATTCTTCTTCTCTAAAATACCTAAAGACATCCTCTGTGGGTTTTGTAATCAAAGTAGCTGATCAGAGTTGCCAAACCTCCAAAGCTAGGTTTGTCTTTAGGGGACTCTTCAGAAAGGCAGCTTTGTTTCCGCTTTCGCATGGGGGGAGATGAGATCTGAATGGGAAGGTCCTATAAGCTGACACCAGTATACTGGCTGTCTTTTAAAGCGTAGCACATGTGTGACTGCGCTACTCTTAAGGGGAACTTTACCAGGTTTATCTTTTTTTTATTTATACTAATAAAAGAAGTTTTTGTGGCCTGACCTTTTAAGCAAAGTTGAAGTGTACAGGGAGTAAAATTTAAGTCAAAGTTTTATTTTAATATGTTTGATTCTTTAGTATGTCTGGGGACGTGTTCTATCGCTTAGTTCTGATAGCAGCCTATTTTTAATATAAAGGTGAATATTTGCCTATGCAAAATAAATTTTCTTCAAAGTCACTAAACTATGCAAAGCAGCAAGCTTATTAGTTTTAATCTAGTATTTTTATCCTAATACTAATTGGTATTTTTAAGCTATGGGGTTTAATCTGTTAATTGGAGCACAGTTGTACTTTAGCTTTCATTCTGGAAGTGTTTTATTCATTGATTATTTTTTTATTATTTCTTTGAATCATCTTTTAGATTCGAAGTGATTCCTCTCAAGTTGTCAATGAAAGTATACCTCAAATTTACACAAAAGCTACAGAAATGAGACACATATACAGGAGGATTGACAAACTAGAGGTATGTATTTGGTATCTTCTACATGTATTCTGTTTCTTAACAGGGAGGAAGAACCAATTATATGCTGTAAGTGTGTGTGTGTGTGTGCATGTACATGGAGTGGGCTCAGATCAGTTTTGCTCTCTGCATCCAATCTGGGTTCCATACTTCATGCTTAATAAAGAGAACACAATTCATTAAGAATTTCTGGAGACTGTGGGTGTTCTAAAACAAAATGCCTTTTTAAAAAAAAAGATTATTTTTTCCATGTACTGCTTGAAGCAAGGTGGTGGTCTTTTCTCAGAAAGCAGTAGTAGCACTTTTTTTTTTTTTTTTGATAGTACCTTTCAAAGTTACTGTCTTGTGAGCTATTTGGAGACTAGTAGAATGAGAGGTCTGTTGATCCCTGGTAAAGCGTCAAAACTGATTTACGTCCTTGGTCCTGCTCTTAGTAGAAAGGCAGACAGAAGTCTAGATTCTAAGAAGTCTTAATAGTTATTTAAAAGGCAAACGGGAAGAAGAATATTGGTTGTTTTATTAGGTTTAACCTGTTTTTGCAGTCTTTTAAAAGTATCTCAAGTAATTTTTAGCAGTAAAATGGATTTGTAGGTAGGAGGGAAATAGAGCATGAAGTTTTTGACTCCTCGTTTAGGTAATGCAGCTTTCACCATTGTTGTGCAATACACAATCCTGTTTTAATTTGTTAATGAAAAGGCTGGATTTCTTTTGGGTTTTTTGTTAGGCTTTTGTGAAGATGATTGGGAATTGCGTAGCTGGACTGGAAGAACGGGTCGTAAAGGCAGAAACAGACCTTGGAGCTTTTCCAAGCACATTCAAGAAAATCTTGCACACAATCAGCATACCATCCTTGCTTAATGTAAGTAAACTTTTGTTATCATGTGACCAGCTGAGTTGCTCTCCTTACCAGACTAGATGATTAAAATAATAGTAAGTCTGTTACACATATATCTGAATTTAACTGTAGAACAGTTTTATAATTTATTAGGATTTTTGTCAAAGTGCTCAGGCTTAATAAAAAAAACACCAAACCCCAAACTTAGAAATCACAAATTCTTGTAAGAATTTGTGAACTTTCCAAAATAAAGCTGAATACACAAAGAAGGGAATGTGAGGGGCACAGACAAGCACATAATGCACAAATCTTTATATTAAAGTACCCCAATCTGTGGTATGAAAGCAAGTAAGAAGAACCTGTGCACGCAACACTGTTAAAGGGTCATACTGCATTGATAATATCACTGCAAAAATGTTACCAAAAAAAGGAAATGAAAGCTACACTGCATAATATTTGTAAAATGAAGGCTGTATTTATACTTAGTCCACACAGTTCAGTAATCATGTAATCACCTTGCTAAACTTTCTAAGGATGCAGTTTTCGCTTGTCATGTAACTACATATGGACTGTTTCTCTACAGAAGACTTGAAATGCTCTCTGAATGTTTCACAGAGATGCCTTACCTAACCTTAAACTAGCACTATGCCCTAGTTTTAAAATAAACTTATGGTTTAAAAAAAAATAACTAAAAAAAAAAATCTTCTGAACACCTGATGCTTCTTGGCATCACCTGCCAGTACACTGTTTATAAGTACTCCTCCTTGTGTCTTGTCAGCTACCAGATTCTCTTCCTATATCCATCCTATACTAACTCAGGTTTCTGTGAGAATGCTGAAATAAAGTAGGTTTGCAGAGGGGGAGAGGAAGATGGTTGTGGCTGTTTGCAGTATTTGTGTTCGTATGCATTGCAAGCATGTGTGGCAGCAGAGGAAAAATAGGTATAAAAAGAATACGTATTGACTTGTCAAGACTCAGTTCAGGAAACCTGTTGTTCACTGCTATTTTCTGTGCAGTCATTAAGTTAATAAAGGAATGAAGTGTTAACTTTCTTTGGTGTTTAGGTTTAGAGTGTTGTCATTATTAAAAAAAAAAACAACCAAACCACCTAATCACAAAGTTCCTGTTTGTGGACCGCTTAGAGATACAAAGAACTGCAGCAGTTGCCTTGAAGAGTATTCAACATATTTTCCTTTTCTTTTTTTTTCTGAAAACAGTTGTTAACCATGGAATTATAATCTTCAGTTGATAAGTTTGAAAGTTTGAAGAAAGTGCTTTAGTGTCACATGGGAATACCTTGTCAGCTTAGCGATTTTTCCACAGCTCATAAGGTGGAAAGTCTCTGAAAGTGTCAGCAGGCTGAACCTGGCATGTCCAGTGGCTTCTTGGTGTGAGTATGGATGGCAATAAAATCAACACTCAGAACTTACTGGAATTAATCAATTAACTAAAAGGCAGGTCACTGTTCTGCAGTGGTACTGAGTGTTGCATAGTAAAATACCTGTTTTCACTAGTAAGCACAGGCATGTTTGAATGAGAATGCCGGTAGAGATTTCTCCTCACACCTGACATTTAACTAGCTCACTCAGTGGATCAATGCTTTGGCAAAGAAGGCTAATCTGATGTTATGATTTTCGCTGTAGGTGTAGTTCATGTTTTCCTGCTACAATTTTAATTTAGTCATCTCTCCTCACTCTCTTCCCATTTAAATGTATCTGTTTCCTTACACAAAGGATATATTTTGTATTTCTCAAGCTGTGTATTTGTAATCTCACTTTTAGATTTTGCCCCAAGTTCTTCCTTTGTGAATACCAGGCAGTGTAAAGTACAGTATTGTAAAACTTCTAATATCACTAAGGATGTAAACTCTCTCAAGAGGTAAAAATGTCTGCTAAGCAGCTGCAAAAATAACTAATCATAAATGTGTATTTAGGCAACTGTGGGTACTGTGCCTGCCTATGAATTTCCTCACTGGATTGAAATTATCCCCTTCTTGCACTTGTGCAAATACAGCACCTCTTAAATCGGTGTCATGACGTGCAGAATACCTGTGACCTTAGTTTCCCTTGCTTGCCAGGTGGTTGCTCGTAGAGCAGTACAAGATAGGAAATAATTTTTAAAAACAGAACTTTGATTTAAAGATCGTTTTTACATTTGGCAAAATTTCTGGTGTAGAGAACATTGATAGTATCCACTATTTATAGATCCTATCTTTGTTTATAAATTTTTTTATTTTGTTACAACTTGAATGGCAAAACATTTCAGAGAAATGAATGATATTATGAAGTTAAAGACAAAATATAATTTAAATGTCAGAAATCAGCAATTTTGTGTATAACATGAGAATACATACTTACTTCATACGGAGTACAAGTATACACCTTAACTGAATATTGGAAAAATTCTACTTACCTGTTTTAATTAAATCCTTATTTTGGTACTATAAAGAATTCCAAACTCAAAAGTATACTAATGATATTTGGTGTGCTTTTAACTTTATTATTGGTGGAGACTCTAATTGTCTCATCCCAGACAGGCAAAAAATTACCTGAAGAACTCTGCAGACAAACTGACTGAGAGCTCTGCAACACAGTTCGTCAAAATCTTGTTATGAGTCCAAAAGAATTTTTAATGAGTGAAGTCTTTATTTCAAGCCTTCTGTTTAAGACCTTATAGTGAAAACATACACTGGGTCTGCAGCCGTGCAGCATTGTTTACATGCAGGAAGGCTGACAAGATAGTAGTGCTCCTTGCTGTTGTTGCTGTTGTCTCTTTAAATGAACCATTTGGTATAGTGAAACAATGTACAGTGAATATTTAAAAGAAGTGTGTACACTTTTCCTGAAAGACAGTGTAACAGCTCTTTTGCAGTCCACTACCGTATTATTTTTAATGCTATGTCATAGTACATATATTCAAACATATACTTGAAGAAACGCAGCAGGAGCAGCAATCTTCTTCGAAGGAAATACTAGGTGTGTTTCTGTATGAAGACTTTTTTAACTAAGCAAATGAGAATACAGGCTAGGATTAACTCAGGGGAAGTGGCTGAGGAGAGCTCGAAGGCTGGAGCAGGAAAGGTAAAGGTAGATGGCTTTGGAAGGATGAAGGTTACAATGACTATACCATCAGCTAGAAAAGATTACCCGTGTGGCTTCTGCAAAGCTGGCCTATCATGCACTTCCTGGGACTGAGTCTGTTCAGGTGATAGAACTGCAAAGGTTAAAGGCTGCTTTTCCTCACTAGCATTATGAGTATGTCAGACCCATCTGAGCTACAATTTAAAATTTGTCTGACTGAGGAGATACACCTTTAAAACTTTTCTTGGTTTGCATTTTAGCTCTGTAGGCTTTGTTTTTTAAAGTTTCTATTTTTAAGAAGATGAAAAATGAACTTATCTAATTTGCAGAAATCCTCTTCCTCACGACAACAACAGACGCTTTATGAACCTCCAGTCCTCTTCAAGACTGAAGACTATTTTCCATGTCTTAACGAAGCACCTTATTGATGACTTTTGCTTTGGGATTGTTACGAAACAGCCAAGTGAACAAAAGAAAT
The DNA here is from genome assembly GCF_023638135.1 of Falco biarmicus. Classification (NCBI taxonomy): domain Eukaryota; kingdom Metazoa; phylum Chordata; class Aves; order Falconiformes; family Falconidae; genus Falco; species Falco biarmicus. The sequence continues at coordinate 70,691,379 of NC_079290.1, forward strand.
GCTAACCTCAAAACGGCTGCATTTCTGAACGTTACTGATGGCATATTGCCATTCTGATTCTCATTGCCTTCCTTCAGGCAGTATTTTCAGGTAATCTTTATTTGTGTATGTTGTTTCAAACGTCTTCCTAAAACACAGTATAAATTTTTAGATTATATTGGGAAAGGAACTTAAGAGTACTTCTGCATTAGATTTTTTTTTTTTTTTTTTACATAGGGAAATAATAGGAAATGTACTTCTATGTGTTAAAAGATGTATATATAAATATCTGTGCTGCTGCAAGTGTAAATAGCTATACCACAAGGATGTGTTTATTGTTTTTTTCCTAATGTACTGATTGAGATGAAAGAAAAACTATGCATAAAATCTACTCCAATTTCTGGAACCTGGTCCCTGCAGTTTGCAGAGAAATGCACTGTGTTGGGATGTACAAGTTGCAAGGGGAGGACTTGGAAGATGGGCAAGGAGTCAAGGGCATGGCTTGATGCACATGATCTAGTCCCAGTTCACAAAGCAAACTTCCTGCCCCCACTGATGGTCATCAGGTCACAGTGACCCGAGCGTTGTTTTGTTTCATGTGTAACCAGGTGGACATTTATATATATATATGTATATATAATGTGACATCAAAAATAAAAAATGTCTCAGTTGAAACAGGGATGTCCCTGGATCAGGTGCCTGACCAGACTTTCCCCTTTTCCCTCACAACCCTCCATGTGGTTCATATGGTTACTGGGACTCCCTGCGCTGATTGCAGCGTGTGTATATCATCAATAAACTAATATTAGCTATTTAACCCCTGTTGTGGTCTTGTGTTTCATCTGACAGTACTGAACTGCACCGTTGTTTCAGAGATCCTTTCTGCGTACAGCCTCATATAATACCTAGCAGGTGTTAATCATAAATTGTTGTATTCATCTGAACAACAGTTTGCTGCTGCTGTTTTGCTGTCAATACAATTCACTAGAAATAGCCAAAATTCAAATTTCAGAGGAACAAGGAGTGCATTAGGGAAACAACGTGCCTGATGATTTTGCGTTACAAGCACAGAAAAAGGTATGCCGTTCTAGAGCAAGGATTATATATTAATAGATAAAAATTTTGAAAATCATACGGCCTTGTCTCCAAACAGCAGTAGGGACCAGGTTCTAAACAGTATCTGAAGCAACATTTAGTCAAAATTAAAACAAGGATTGTGAAATCCAGATTAGTAGGCTTCAAAAGCAGCTAATTTAAAACTGATAGGAGTTTTAACATAGTCTAGAAATATAATTACATGTAAACATGCAGAAAGGAACACATTTGACTTTGTAGAAGGGCTCTCCACCACCACCTCCCATACACTTTGTTTCCATAAATATTTCACTATTTAGGCTTCCCACTGCAGCAATGGTTGCATTTCCAAAAGGCGTGGTACCTTTCACTTTATGCATAAATAATCTTTGAAGGATATAATTCAGTGAAATCTAATGAAGTGACATTCTTGAGCTTGGTATGTGATACTAGGCTACAGCCAAATACTCTTAAACACACTAATACTGACATTACAACAAGTTTTAAAGTAGCTTTAGAACAATTTTCTAATTAAATGAGTCAACTGTTCAAATGGTAGCTGTGCCCCCTGCTGAGTGGAGCTCAAATGCACTTGCTTTTAAGCAGGTGATATAATTTAAAATGTTAAAAGCTTGCTGAGGTCTTTATTCAACTGAGAATATTTTTCACACAATATTGTTCATAATAATAAGAGAAAAAGTTCACATGTTCTCAAGTGGGCATTTAGAACAGTTGTATGGAAAAATAATATATGGATATATCTTCAAAGCATACCACAATCAGAAAACATGCAGTTCCTATAGCTAGTAGAGTTCTATGTTGGAAATGCTCCAGAATATTTTTATTACTGAAAATAATGGACAGTACATGGAGGATTTAATAAGGAAATACTGTAAAAGTACAGACAATAAATAAATAGTGGCTTTTCGTATACATGATAGAGAACAAGGTCACAGTTCATCTGTGAAGGTTACTCTAGAAGAGTCATTAAGGCATTCTCATGATACTGACAAGATCCATGCATGCACTCTGCTGTTGAATTTGTACTCCTGTGGTTGTCTCCTTCTTCATGGTCAGTCTCACCAAGCAAGAATAACATAAAAAATACCTTCCAAGTGTTCACACTCAGTAAAGAAAATCATAGAATATTCCTTCATTCTGTCTGCTGTTACCTTGTATTAGCGTAAACCCAGTAATAACTATATTATGAATTAGGGTCAATATTTACTATTTTTGCCAGCTGCAAGTTATATCTCAAAATCCACTGATACCAATATTCATGCCCTCAGAAAGCTGTACTTGTGTCTTTCTCTGTACAATGTTTATCTTTCTCCTCTTGCTTGAGGTTCGAAGATACAAAGCCAGGAACAGCGGTGCTACTTTACCTGGGTTTGAACAAAGAGCTCTGCGGGTAGGACTGATGTAAAGCCAGACACAATGTTTAACGGGCTGAGCTGCTAAAGGTTGCTCGTAATTGAGTGTATGAAATCAGCTAACACTTAATATCAAGAGTCTACACACACGTCTTACTTTTCTTTGATGACATGAAGCAAAAAATACAAAGTTATCCTAGCAGAGATAATGGTAGAAGTTTTTATATTATAATTAGGTACATTTTAAGCAGGTACCTAATAGAAACTAATGCTGCGGCTACCTTAAGATACACCTGTTTACTGTAAGATGTAGGTATAGATGTAATAAAAGCTCATTTTTCATAGCTTCAGGACAAAAATCAATGTAATCTGTGATAAACTATGCTTGAAATAGGCACATAAAGATTGATATTTGTATTACATTATTTTTGGACCTACACATTTTGTTCCACTTTTGAGGAATGCTGCTGCAGGTGTTATAAAGCCCTAAGAAAATATAGAAGGATGCACATTACTGACATGAAAAGAAACAGATTTGATGATTTATCTGACATGAAAGTTTTAAAGATTTAAAGATGAACTGGATTACGTTGACATTATCAAAACCCATAGCAGTTCATTACTTCTGCTGACAATAACCTTCAAAGTTAAGTAGTTTCACCTGCAATTCCTATGAAATCGGTAGCAAGCTCAGTTTGGATTCTGTCCTGCACAGGAACTGTTTCCAAATACTAAGATCTTGAGGTGTAGAGAGCGATCCTGAGTGAAACACCTTTCAGAATGAGAAAGAAGATGAGATATCTGCATCTATGAAGAGAACTTTGCATTTGAAAACGGTAAATATTTTAAGGTTCCCTTACCACACACAAAAACCCCCAAACACCACCACCCCACCCCCAGATTTTTAAGTGATGACACTTTTAACCCTCAATTTTTGTAGAAAAAAATTCTAGTCTTGGACCAGCTAGCAGGTAAATCCCATATGCCCAGACAGACGCCCTGGCTTGAAAAGCCAAAATCGCTGTCAGGTTTAGCTATGGTCAAAGAGGACCATCATGGGGGTTGGTGATCTCTCTAGTCACGGCAGCTAAATCCATCAGGAATGAGAAGTCTCCCGACTGCTGGGGTTCAAGCCTTGTAGGAGCTGGGTTGCTGTGGCAGGCTGTGCTGCAATGGCAGAGTAGAGGCTTTGTCCACTCCGCCGCTTTTGTTGATTCTACTTGAAGCCGGTGGGTGGTAGTACAGCCTAAAGGTGGTAGGGCAGGCTCCAGCTCCAGCTGACCTCGGAGATTTATGGAATTTTCTTTACCTTCTTGCTTGAGGTTATCTACTCACAAACTTTTCATGCCGGTTATTTTTAGGCTTTTGCAAAACAGTGTGAGCAATATACAAATTATCCATGATGATCCATTTCTTAAAAGCGCTAAGTAGCAAGCACAGCAGAAAAAAGGGGAACATGCTGCTCATGGGCACCGCAGAGCAGGGCTGGGGAGGCAGAATGCAGTCTCGGAGTCACATAGGATGCAGATACATGGTTCAAAAAAGAAAAATTGAAGTACGGCCCTTGGAATTATACCAGTCAACAGGATAAGATAGGAAAACCAAAGTACACTGTCTAAAACCGCAGGAGAGACTCAAAACATCAATTTTTGTCAACTTTAATATTGGTTGTACATTATTTAATGGACTATTAGTTTAAGTAGTAGAAAAAGAGACATTAAAATTCCATAAATAGTCATAAACTGTGATGTTTCCAGTCAAATGTGGTATTTATACAGGATGTTGAATAGCCTTAAAATAATACATATTGAAAATACAGATATATAAATGAGCTGACAGAGCTAAGAAAATGAACTGAATGTTAGCAAGGATTCTGTTAGAGGTCTCTGAGTGAAAAGACAAAGGGACAGAATTCACAGAGGGAAAAGAAACCACAAACACCTGCTGAGCGTCAATGAAGAAAGAAGAAAGTTTCCAATTTGATTTATCATCTCCCACTGTGCAGAAACTGTGGGTTTCTTGAGAATAGCTTGGTGCCTACATTATTTAAAAATAAATTAATTGCCATCTGTTTCCTACAGGTGACATTGTCAGGATTTTCTTTACAACCAAGTGGTCTAGAAAGCAACCTTTAAAAACAAAAAAACAATAGCTGAAATTCCTGCAATCCTAGGACTTTAAAACTGAGAGCTGGCACTAAGTATGACAGGAGCATCTGAAATGTTTCTCTGAGCATGAGTCAATCTAAAAGGTTCGCAGAGAACTGAAACTGGCAGAAAAGCTGGTTGGGATTGATTCATAACAAGAAAAGAAAGGAATGGTAAGAGCCTCATGCAGGATGGAAGAGGCAGAAAATAGCATAGCCAGGAGGTAAGCCAGGTGGTTCTGGTAAACCGCAACAAAAGGCTAAGGTGTAAACTCGTGGTGACAGAGCTTTGAGCAGCATGAACAGATAAGGGCAAAGTCCCTGAACTGGAGGATATGAGCAAACATCCACAACAGACCTGACATACACATGCAATTTAGTTATTTGTTCACAGTTGAGGAGCTTTTTTTTTTTTTTTTTTTTGCCTCAGGGTGCACTGCTCCCAAGTACAGAGCTTTTAGGATGGGCTTTAACTGTGCTAGAACTGTGAAGGGAGAGTCTGGAGCAGGTCACCACTACTGCCTCTTTCACAAAAGCAGTAGGACTTGCAGGTAGAGTTAGCCAGACCGTTGGACCGTTCTGGCTAAAACCCAGTCCTGCCAAGCCAGAGAGTCCAGCCCCTGCACTGGTGTCCCAGCACAGGGGAGAGGGGTGACACGCCTCTGCTCCCAGCCGTCCCTCTGAGAAGGCAGCAGAGCACTTTCCATGGTGGTGTTGCTGGGGACGCGTGCAGCCGGGGAGATGCCTGCTGCGGAATTAGCACCTGTTTTCCTCATGCTTCTTTGGTTAGCCCTTTCCTCGGCAGGGATGGCTTTCCAATCTGATGGGAAGTGTAGCATGAAAGAAGAAAAAAATTAGGTGTTGGGAATAGCCTTCTTGTCATTGCAGAGATGTCTGTGTGCTGTGTGTCATGCTCGGATTCCTGCTTCCAGCAACGTTTTATCAACTCCAACACAGTGGTTCAGCTGCCAGTGGTAAGCGGAGCCCTTATTCTAGGTGTCAGGGATTGCTCGGAATTTTTTTGGAAATGTGCCTGTTGCATCTGAACTGCAGTGTATTGGAAGACTGTTAAGGGAAAAAATATTTATTGAGGGAGAAAATACTAAATAATACAACTGAACAAAAATAATGTTTTCTTTCTGGGTTTATTACCTTGACTTTTCCTCGTTTTATTTTTCTGTAATCAAAGGAAGGAAAACAAAGCAGTAATGCCAGAGAAATCTTGCCTAAGGAAAATCAATTATGATGATGTTAGCTAACAAGGTAGATGAGCAGTGCCGCTGCGAACTTGCATATACCAGTGAGGTAAGTCAAGACCCCACCAGGAGTTAGATGAAATTATGAGAAGGGCAAAGAATCAACAATAGAACGAGATCAGCAAAAGCAGGGCTAGATGATATTCCAGCGCCCATCTCAGTGAGCGTTCTGGCACTCATTGTTTTGCACCATGGAACTGTCTCTGGGAGTAAAATGGATTCTTTTTGGATCGAGTATAGCCAGAGACTTGCTGCAGGAGCTTGTCTGACATGCTACAGCTGCTGTTGGGTATTCATTCCATGCTGCTGGCCTTGAGCTAGTCTTAGGTCAAGATGAAACTGGTGAAACATTTAGCTTGAACATCAGGTTTCTCCTTACCAATGTACCTGCTGTGCTGGACTGCTTGCTGAGACAGGCATAGCCCCCGGGGGTAAACAGCGCTTTTCAGGAGTACCAAGTGTGAACCAAAGCTGTGTGTTGAATGCAGATGTGATGGTCCCGCAGTTTGTATTTGAGGACTTGAATGGGCAACTAACACGGAAATTAAATTCATTTTACACAGGAGAGGAACTGTGAAGAGTGATGAAAAGGTCGGGTGGGAAAGCTGCTGGAGAGATGATGGAGGAACAGACACAGACCTTCTAACTGAGCTTAGACATAATAAAGTGTACAGGAGACGGAAGCAGGGGCAAGGAACCCAGCAGGATGATAGAGCTGCTCTTTGTTTTTGCAGGGATAAAGTCAGGAAAACCAAGGCCAACCTGGACTTGAATCTGGTGAGGGAGGTGAAGGGCAGCAATAAAGGCATCTGCAGGTGCACAAACAGCACAAGGAAGGCCAGGGAAAACGTGGGCCACTGCTCAATGCAGCGGGGCCTGGTGATGCAGGGCACAGAAAGGTACTTGATGCCTTCTGTGCATCAGTCTTTACTGGTAAGTCTTTACTGGGCCGCCAGCACAAGAAAGATATAGATGTAGTGGAGTGAGTCCAGTGCAGGGCCACAAAGATGATAAAGGGACTGGAACATCTCCTGTGAGGAGACGCTAGGCTGAGAGATCTGGGACTGTTCACCTTGGAGGAGAGAAGGGTCGAGGGGATCTCATCAGTATATGTAAATACCTGAAGGGAGGGAGTGAAGGAGGAGGAGGTAGACACTTCTCAGCAGTGCCCACTGGTAGGGCAAGAGGCTATGTGCACAAAAATAAAAACTCCTTGCCAAAGCACCTTCTCTGTTACATCCCACACCCATTTTTTTGAACCTTGTTCCCACAAGCTTCTTTTAATATCCTCTGATTCTTGTATTGGAAGACACAGTCAACAGTTACAAGCCATCTGTGTTGCTCATCATCTTGTAGTAATGTCTGTAATTTCCCTTTCCACGATCTCTTCCCCTGGCTGAAGAATCATAGAATCATGGAACGGTTTGAGTTGGAAGGGACCTTAAAATCATCTAGTTCCAACTACCTTGCCATGGGCAGGGATACTTTCCTTTAGACCAGGTTTCTCAGTCCCTGTTGTTTTGTATACGAAGCTTCCATGCCCTTGGTTGCCTTTTTCTGATCTTTTTCCACTTCTGCGGTGTCCTTGTTGAGATCAGGAAACCAGTACTACCCGTGCAATTCAAGGCACAAGCAAATCAGAGTTTTACAATCTGCCTTGTTATTTGTTTCTTCTCTGGTCATTCCCAGTATTGGATGTGCTTTCTTGTTGCCTTCTGAACATTTAAACTGATGTTTTCAGGCCCTGTCATAACTGTGTGATCTCATTCATGAGTAACTGCTCAAATTTACTTTCTGACTCATGAAGTGGTTAATATACAAGGATATTTTAATGTAATGGCTAAATATGTGGCTGTTAAGCAGGAGGTGCTTCCAGTTAGTAGGATGAGCTTTTGCTAAAACAAAGATTACTGCATATGTGGATCCAATATAAAATAGTAGGTTGTGGGGCTATGCACAAGAAGGCAAAACCACGGATGCTGTGGAGTCGGTGTGTTTCTGTGTGGATATACCACCGCTGGAGGTCAGCAGCTGGCCTGGTGGTCTGACTCCTTTCTGTATTTGTGCTCACCTGGGCTGTCATTGCTACAGAGCAGTGGTCCTGGAAAAATGGTGTTTAACCTCAGCCTGCTGAAGCAGAGAGCCCATCAAGCATCCTAACACCATGTGCCGGGTAACGTTCAGCCCACCACAGCCTTGGATAAGAGATGACTCTTTGCAGCACTGACAGAAACTGTCTTCCTTTTGAATGCTCTCAGCTTGTTTTGTGTGCCAGAAGTCCTTCCAGGGTTCCCCCTCCTGCCTCTCTTTACCTTAGCTCCCCTGTACCCTGAGGCTGAGCTGGCCCCTGCCTCTTACCAAGCCGCAGGGGCTCCATGTCTTTCTCCACAGCAGCGTGCAGCACTCCGAGCATCTCCAGAGGTGGGAAGTGATGCTTCTTATGCAGGCTCCTGCCTGGAGCTAGCTGAGAGCAACCATGCTGAGGGTTTTCCTCTGTGTATCTGTGCTCTCAGACATTCAGATGGCCAGGGACTGAGCCTGAAGAATGTCACCTGGGGAGGGTGCCGGGCCTCTCAAGCGAAAGGCACTGCCGTGCCTGTGCCACACTCCCCTTTGGGCAACAATATTCCCACATTTTTCCCCCAAACCTTTGCTTTGAATCCAGCCCTTAAGACTGTTGTTGGTGATTAATCACACGCTACTTTTATCTTGCAATGTGTAGGAAGAAGTTAAAAGTCCATGACTACTCTGCAGTGACAGTCTCCTGTTTTCTGTGTGAGGGTTTTGTGGATGTGGCCAGCCAGTAACGGTGCAGTTCTCAGAGAAGAGGAATAGCCTTGCTTTTGTACTCTTGCTCTTTTCAGCTCACTCTTTTAATTTTCTTTGGCATCTGAGAGGCATGCTCAAACTAGAGAGCAGAGATGAGTATCTTCTCTTGCAAGAAACGTTAATATCTCCAACTGTGTTAAAATTGACTTTTTGTGACCTGCTACAGAGCCTGGATTACTTTACAAGTGAAATGGCAATACCAGTTTGGGTCCCACAAGCAAAGTGTGGCAAAAACAGAATAGGAAGAATATTCTCAAATATTCAGCCGTCATTTTTGCCCCATTTTCCTTTTACCTCAATCTGCAGTTGCTTGATAGTCTGGTGCATAATTTTACTGTTCACTCATGTCACCATATATGATGTTATTCCTATGTGATGTATTTATATTCATATGAATGCTGTTGGTCCTTAGGGTGACTTGTTAAGAGTCTCTGGGAAGAACAGATGTGTTACATTTAGATACAGTTAGTATCGCTCACAAACTTTTTGTATGCATGGTTTGACTTGTGGAGAAACTGCTTGGTGTTGTGTTTAAAAGAAGGCTGGGAGCCACGCACACCTCCTTGGCAGGGCTTGCGTATGACAGTGTCGTCACATGTCTGTGGGCACCCAGTTGTTCCTGATTCATGCCAACTGATGGAATGAATTAATGGTTCAAAACATTAATGGTGATGGGCATTTGCACCAACTGGACCCATCAGAGCGCGCACACGTGAAAAGGTTCATCTGCAAGCAGCTGGGGGTCTGCACAGACAGCAGCTCGCCAGCTGTCACTTCATCCCTTGCACTGCTGCTGGAACAGACACCTGCAGGCTGAATGAAATCTGTGGTGCTACTGGGGCCCTCGCAACAGACACACAGCTGTGCAGAGTCCCGCTTGGGTAGGTTCCCTTGCCAGATGGGGATGGGTACCCAGCTGTGTGGAGGCAGACCTCTGAGAAGGCAGCAAGTAACGTGGGCTCTGCCTGGAGTTTCTTGCTCTATCAAAAAGGGACCTGTTTAGTCTTGAGTTTCTGCAGATTTAGCCAGATATGGCTGGCTGGTGGAAGGTACTGGAGAAATACAGGTGGTGGTCAGCACGTGGCTGTGAAGACAAAGCTGTGTGAGACCACAGGCAGCAGCACAACCCCAGCTGGGCCTGGAGATCCCACTGCCAGTTCCACCACACTGACCGCGCCAGGTCCGTGTGCCCAGGGGCAATCTGTGGGTGCCTGTGGCTACCCAGGGCTGATCAGAATGTGGACAGCCGGTCACACAGGGCAGGCTGGGGGACAGCAAGGAGAAAGCATTAGTGGTGTGGAAAGCACTAGGGTGCGGGAAGCTTCCAGAAGAGACAAGAAAGCAAAGCAGGGAAACAATGTGGGTTTACATATGGTGGCACCAGAGGAGGTTACGAGACTGCAAGCATTAGGGTCAGTCACATCAAGGTAAAGAGAAGAGGCTGATGCAGATGGGGGAAATGGATTTGCTTCACTGGGAGAAAAGGGAAGACAGTGTAGAAGGAGGAATCTCTTTTGTCATCTGAATGCCACGTACTCAGTTTGACACCAAAATTTTAGCCACAGATTTTCAGGATGTAGATAAAATAGCTCTACTGAAGATGAATTATCTCTAACTCCTTGATTGTAATGATTCAAGGACTTCCTTTCAAATTGCATTTTTCCTTCTTATGTGTTGTATAACCTATTTCCAGAAAGAATATTTATTACGCCAGTCTTTACTAGTTGCTACTTTTTCTAGTTGGCTGTTTTTGTTCTGTTTTCCTTTTAGCAGAAAGACAGAATAATTAAAAATTAGTCAATCCACATTGTACTTTTTTTGCATCTTTTTGAGAAATGTTTAGTAGGTGTTGCTATAGGAGGCAGAATGCTGTTCTCAGATCTGATTGTACCAGGTCATTTCTGTTTCTGTAAGATGGTTTCCAATGCCCACTATGAGGTAACACCAATGTCATCCTAGTATTTTCTCTGTGTAAAAGAATCATGCAGTAATTAAACAAGCATGCATTTGGAGGTGCTCTGAAACACCATAAAACAAATGGGAAATCTCAGATTCCAGATTGGTTGATACTACCTGAAACTGGTACAAGGATATTAATAATTGACAGTCTGCAAATTTCCCTAGCAGTGGCTTTTATTTAATCATGTTCATTATTTTCAAAGACTTGATTACATTCTTAATTATTAGTGTACATAATTAAGTACTTCCTCCAAATTTCCACCTGATAAGATCAGTAATATTCATTAGTGTGGAAATTTCAGCAGGTAATGTTAAAATGCTAAAAAAAGCCCAGCTCCCCCTGTCCTCTTTGTTTTCGTGTATTTCAGCTTACAATGCTTTCCAGTCTCTGATGAATCATTGTATTTGTTTTGTACTGATACTTCTCATATTTCATTCCTGACCAGTGATTTTGATTTCCTTGTTTTCTGATCAGAAAAAGCACCAATTTTTTCCTGTAGGTAACACTACGTTTTTTTGCCAAATTAGGGAAACCCTCTTTTCCAAGTTATGATTGCACAGGATGCTACAAAACTGGCATGAGAGTGTCTCTGGTCACTTTTGAAGATCTTGATGCTGTTTTCTTAGTAGCAGTCCAGGTCCTGAAGGGATGTTGCTTTATAATGCGGCTGAATATTATAAAGATCTAAAACATAAACAGTATAAAATACACCAATCAACTATGATATGCTACCAGCGAAGGGAAGCGCCAGACAGCTGTGAAGCCAAGTGCGATCTCATGCCCTGTGGTTTACTCCTCTGGGTAGTGACCAGTTACCCCATACTTCTTCTTAGTGATCCCATCAGCTATTAGATAGTGACACCCTCTTGGCCTCTGTTTCAGCCTTGCCAGTGAAGCAGCCTCAGGAGGAGCAGCGTGTTGGTGAAGGGATATTGTCTTTCCCCACCTGCTGCTGATACTTGCTTAAAAAGGAAAAAAAACCCAACCAAAACCCCACATCTTTTTATTTCTGATATTTCTTTTCTTTTCTTGTTGTGGAAGTCAGCCTCCAGAAGTAGATAAAGGATAATTAAAACCTGCTGAGCCAGCAGGCTTGGCACAAAACCAAGTAGAACCCTGACATTTTGAAAGGCATTGCAAAAAAATGGGAAGCATTAACCTCAGAGGATTTTTTGTGATGATGAAAAGATGAAAGTTGGAAACATGTAACTGAATTATTGTTTGGAGAGACACAGGACTTCCGAAGTTAAATCAAAGCATCGCATTCATCGCGGTTGAAGTAGTTACCATTTGCCAGATTAGCTTGAGGTATTTTGATGTAGCGTGTAGGTGACAGTGGCACAGCGTGCTGGCACAGGTAATATGAGGCGCACGCACATCCAGCTCTCTTTTCACAGAATACACCATCAGCACAGTTCCTGTTTAACCTGCAAAATCTTGTGCTGCATTTTACTAATACCTTCTACGGATTATATTGTAACAGTCCAGAAAGCGGTTTGGTTTAGACACAAAACTTAGTTATACTTCAAACTGCCTTATCACTTGCCTTTTCAACTGTATGTAGAGTAACTGGGTAAAATTTTAACAAGTATTTAGCTGTATGAATTAACCTCATGGGCTATGCCGGCTGTGGCAGCAGAATTATTTGTCAGCAGAATTTCATATCACAGCCTGCTCTTATCAGAAGGCAGCCATGATTACTAAGCTGACTTGGTATGTGAAAACATATGGTGTTTTGGAACTGCTTGGTTACTGTGGTGGAGAAATAGCTCCTGACCCGAAACAGGATCTTTTTAACAAAAAATAGCGGTGTCCCTACCCTTATAAGGCATGGGCAGGCTCAGCATGGCGCTGCAGGAGGGGCGGTGACGGGTTCATGCTGCTGGGTTTTCTCCGGCAGCGGTCGCAGGCGAGTGGAGAAGTTGAGCTGAAATTGCAAACGCTTCGTCCCTGGCACTTTGCAGCGAAACTCAGTCAAGAGAGGAGGCAGCAGGTGAAATTAAAAAAACCCAAACAAACCAACACAACCACCACTTGATCATGGGAAAATCAGGTGAGTAAATGTCTTTGTGCAGTTGGCTGTGTGTTCTTAAAATGTGCGTGCCGGGTTTTGTGCTCGGAAAGGGTTGTAAAGCATTAGTGGCTTTCCTCCGAGAAAGCTGCTTTCATTTGTGCATGGTACAGCCTGGGAGGAGCCTTCTCTCTGACACAGGGTTAAATTAAAAAACCAAGCAGAACGACCCCCCCTCCCCAACCTGCGCAAGGTAGTTGTATTTTATATACAGCTTAAGTTTTGTAACTTGTAGTAGCTTTTCTTTGCTCTACGAAATAATTATATATATAAAGGAAATAAAATTATCTTGTGTCTGGCTGCCTGACCAAACTTACCTGCCTTGCAAATAGGGTGCAGGATGCTTTTTGGGGGTGTGGGGAAAGCTTCTTATCACCTTCTCTGTCAGGAGGATTTAGATTTAAGATTTGGGGACTGTTTAACTGAGGATAGCCTTGCTCAGCTCCTAAGTCTCTCCCCAGCTGTGCAGATGTTCGTGAAGTCTCTCCCTGCTGCTGGCTGCCTTGTTGGTCCTTTCCCCACCGCCGCCAGCTGTCTGCATGCCCTGCTGTGACAGTCTCGGCGGGGGGAGAGCTCCTCTGAAGCTGCCAAGGAGCCAGAGACCTTAAGAAGAGAGAGCTCGTGGCCGGGGCTTTCTCCATCTTTGTCCTGTGAGAGCCATGAGTGGAAATGTGTGCCGATCTTCTGAAACAGCTGCAAAACTGGAGGGCTTATTTTGGTTCTTGTGGTTAGGAAGCTATTTATGTGAGAAATCAGAGCCTGGTGGTGTATTGTCTGTCTGTCCTGTGTGTAAACAGCATGTATGGAACATGCTCAGCAAAACTTAGTACTTACTCACTCAAAACCATAGACCTTTTCCAGAGAAACTTGAGGAAAATCTTTGTGCAGCTAACACTTTAGTGAGCCTCAGCGTGGGCTTGTTGAGTTGTTTTCCTTTTTCTTTTTTTAAAGGTGAGCATCCTAGATGAGATCAGAGCTGTCTGCAAATGTGACTGTAAAGGGCTTACTAGTGTGACACCCAGTCCAGGCGATGCACCATATAGCTGCCAGTGGGTGGTTTTGGCCCCATGTCCTGGAAGCTGTTTTCAAGTGGATTGGGATTTAGTAAATAAGTTTACAACAATTTAAATAATTGTAGTTGCTGAGAAGTATCAAGTTCAGCACTTCTTTGCTAATGGCATAAGAAGTACAAATACTGGGTAAGTCTAGTAGCTGTACATTACATTAGCAAAGCACATTGGGCCAAAGCGGTAGAGATATTCCACTGTGCACCTCCCAATCCCAAAATGATGAAAATCTCTTGGTTTAATATATGCAAGTTGCTAATACAGTCAGAAAGGAATTACTGTCTTTGTTATTTCCTGCACCTTTATTACTGCACATTAGTTAATTGTCCACACTTAGGAGCAATGACAGACTAGAAACTCCTTTTGTGGAGGCTTGGGTAACGTTTGCATCCCTAAGTAGTTATGTAAACAAATAGAGCTTGAGATCTAAGTACATTTAAAAAATGTTTTGTCACTTGTGTCATGCTTTTCAAATCAATGGTAAACTAGGTCCAGGTTATGTCTTTGAGCTGCGTGTGGTATTTTTAGATGAATCATGAAACTGAGATCCTGTCCTGACAATCGGTTTATTGAGTAAATCCCACCTGGCCTTTCCAGTGCATTGAAGTCTTCAAATTCCTGTCTGAGATCATTCAGTGTGGTTTGCCTTTGAATGGGCAAGAGCAGCTGTTTTGCAGAGTACTGCTTCCTCTGTGTTTTGTGCAAAATACCTCCTGTTCCTGCTGTAGTGCTCTTGAGGACATGATGCGGGCAAGTTTCTCTGTGCTGGGATCTGTCTGACCTCGAAACAGAGTCCTCGCTCCTCTCCTGTGTCAGAAAGATTAAGGCAGAGATTACCTGAAGGCGTAAACTTCAGGATGCTGTAATTCCTGTAGAGTAGGGCCACTATTTTAGAATAAATGTTTTCAGAGCAGTTTCTTTAACTTGTTGTCTTCAGTAAACCTATCCTGAGGTCTGAGTAGCCCCAGGCAAAGAAATCCTGCTGCTGAAAATCTCAGGTCTTCGATAAAAGCTCTCCAACAGTTGATAATAGCTATTGGATTACATTTGAAGCAATGTTCATTACAAGTATCAGAGCTAGAAACTTAGCGTTGGTTTTGCTTCACTGAATCGAGCTGCGTGTCGGAAGACGTCTGACTCAGCCTTCTTCCCTGGAAGCTGCAGGCTACTAATACCAAATTCATACTGAAACTCCCTCATCAGATTTAGTAAAACACCTCCCCTGGCCATAGCTCCTGGAAATAATAAGCCAAACATGAGGACCCCCTGTGCCCTCCCCTTGGTCTCCTCTTTTTGGGCAGCGTTTGGGTTAGCAGATGGTGCAGGCCCCCGTCGCCACAGATCCTGGGGAGCCCCAACCGAACCGGCTGGGGTACGTATTTTCTGCGGGAAGCAAGGTGATGGTGAGCTGGCTGCTTTTTGTTGCCCTGTTGCTAAGACTGCCGTGTTGGCAGGGCTCTGACACCCCTGCAGCTGTGCACGGTGGAGGCCGGGGTCCTGCGGCCAGCCCTGGCCCCAGAGGGGATATCCATGTGAGCAGCTGCCGGCGATGCTGCGGGAAGCAGCTGGCTGCCAGCTCCACTCCTACGCTCGGGAGCGCGGGGATTTCTAATGCAGTGGGAGTCTCCAAAAAGGCTGGGATGGTGGCAGGAAAAGGCTGCTCAAAGTCTCATTTCTTCCGCTTCCCCTCCAGCCCTGCCTGGTGGGGGAAGGGAGCTTGCCCCACTTGCCTCCTAAAAACCGGGCAGAGGTGACGGCCAGGGAATTGCCTGTTTCTTCTGGCCAGTGGGTGCAGACGCAGTCAAAGACGAGGACGAGCTTACTAAATATTGACTATCTTTTTATAGAGTTTGTTTTTTCTTTTTCCTTCTTGTCTTTTTCTTTTTTTTCTCCCCTTCTGCAAATGTGGGTGGGACTCTAGAGAAAGGGCTGGGAGTTACCCACTGCACCGCTTGTTGAGCAAATACAAAAAAAAGGGCTGAGAAAGGATTTTGAAAAAAAGAAAAGAGATAGGAACCAAACTGCAGTTTTCCATGCTGGTTTTAATCTTCCTTGAAAGCATGTGCTGGTTTTTAACTCTTAAGATGTACCTTTGGAGCACAATAAAAGGGACCGTGGTGTTTTCTGCAGAGTGAGCTACATCTTCAACTGCTCTGAAGTGCAAATTTGTACTTTAGCATCTTGGTGGGAGAAAGCCGTAGCAGGTCATAACAAGAGTACAAGCATATTAGAGAAGTGACCTGTTTGCTTTCTGAGAAATGTGATATTCGCCAGCTGCCAAAATGACAGTGTTTCCTGCTGGATGATTTTACAGGACTGGTGGGCACAGAGGAAATTAATTAGACTAACCTGCTAGCAACCGTGCGTTCATGTTCGGTAACGGGGGCATTTGCAGAACTTATTATCAATACAAGTTAATGGCTGTTTCTCTTTACACCAGAACTGAGCTGGAGGTGTGGTGGGAAAAGGGCCTTTCAAAAATCAAGTTAATTAAATTAAAAACTCCACACTGCTCTAGTTTTTGTGTGTATAAGACACTGGTTGCTTGGTTCAAGTTCAATAAATGGCAAATAGAGAAAAGTCTGTCAGGAAGGATCAGGCCTCGTCAAACAGTATTCTGGGCCCAATTTTTACCTGTCTGTTGAACCATCAGTGTTTTGGTGGAGGAGAGGAGGGGAGTGAGAGAGCAGCCATCCCATGCAACAGTGGTTGCATGTTGACTGTTAGATTAGGAGCCTTAGCTCCTCATGTTCAAGGCAGATAAATACCAAAGCAAATATGAAGGGCCCACAAAGAATAAGATGGAATGTGAAAGTCTGTAGTAGCCGAGAAACCTACCAAGGTTTCCTATGTCATAGAGTTGCATGTCAATAACCAAAAAACATCTTTTCTCCTTTCTGAATCCTCCACAAAATCCTTCTTAAAAAAAAATAAAATTAAGCACGAAGAAGGCTTTTATTACTGGAAACATTCAAACCCTTAGTTTTCAATCAGAAGACAGTTGGTAGTGTCTGTCTTGCCTGAATTTGAATTTGCCTCAGTTGCTGCTTGATGTGCAGGAGCAAAAAGCATGCAAAAATGAGCCTCTTGATTTTAACTGCTTTGCTGTTTATTACATATCTCAACAGGCCAGAAGGCTATTTCAGATCACTATTTTGGTACAGGCCATGCTGTTCTTCGACAGATTGGCTGGTGCATATCTGTGTTATGTTTTTATAGGCAGATGTAAGCAAGTTCTGCCCAGTCTTTGAAGGTCTGAACAGCAGCTCTGCCAGAGCTGGGCTGGGTGGCCCTGCAGAGGGGGAGTGAGGTGAGGCCAGGTGGGTGGCCAGCCACTCTGGTTCAGAACTGTCTCCTGTGCAAGCAAGTATAAGGAGAAAGCAGTAGTCTGGGGTGTTGTGGAGGAAGATAATATGGGCCTGTTTAAGGCCACCAACATTATTTTGTATAATTTAAAGTTGACGGAACTGAATTACTAGACCAAATCTTGGCTTTGAACTGAAATCGTACGGGCTTTGTTTGCTTTCAGCTCTAAGCATGATGGTTGCAGAGCTGTATGAAATGGTAAGTTAACTGTCCTTCTGAAGCTTTGCCATGCCACCATTGTAGGCATGGGGTTTAGGGGCATTTTCTGACACAGATTGTGCAGGCTGTCCCTGTATACACACCTGTGTGCGTCACAAGGCTGAGATGGGGTTGCAGGTGTTCCTGAAGTCTCCATGTCCTTGTTGTAAACATAAATTTGGGGGGCAAGGGGTCCTGTTTTCCATGAAACAACTCTGATGATAGTTTGTGATAGGCAGATGTTAAGAAATTATTGAATACATGCTTAATTATACCCTATGTGTTTGCTCGTCACACTTGTGAATTCTGTGGGCCATAGGCACATGTTGGGCACTTAATAAGTGATCCTCAGAAAGTGATTTGGGGTGAACTGTGGTAGGGTATAACCTGGTTTTGAATTTTCCCTTATGAAGACTCATTACTAAAACAGATCTCTCAGCTTAGAATCAGACAAGAGTCGAGGTGGGAAGGGACTTCTGGAGGTCAGCTGGTCCAGCACCCTGCTGAAGCAGGGCCACCTAGAGCTGGTTGCCCAGCACCATGCCAAAATGGCTTTTGAATATCTCCAAGGATGGAGACTTCACAACCTCCCTGGGCAACCTCTGCCAGTGCTTGGTCACCCTAGTGGTGAGAAAGTGATTCCTGATCACAGAATCAGAATGGTCGGGGTTGGAAGGAACCTTTGTAGATCATCTGGTCCAGGACCTTGCTAGGGCAGAGTCACCCAGAGTAGGTGGCACAGGATCACGTCCATGTGGGTTGTGAATGCCTCCAGAGAAGGAGACTCTGCAGCCTCTCTGGGCAGCCTGTTCCAGAGCTCCGTCACCCTCAAACAGGCTTTTCCTCATGTTCAGGTGGAACTTCCCATGTTTTGGTTTGTGCCCATTGCCCCTGGACCTGTCACTGGGCAGAGCCTGTCCCTGTCCTCCTGGTGCTCGCCCAGGATATTTATGCATTGATAAGATCCCCTCTCTGTCTTCTCTTCCCCAGGCTACACAGGCCCAGCTCTCTCAGCCTTTCCTCGTAACAGAGGTGCTCCAGTCCCCTCATCATCTTTGCAGCCCTCCGCTGGACCCTCCTCAGTGGTTCCCTGTCCCTCTCAAACTGGGCAGACCAGCACTGGACACAGCACTCCAGATGTGGCCTGAGCAGGGCAGAGCAGAGGGGCAGGATCACCTCCCTCCACCCGCTGGCCACCCTCCTCCTAATGCCCCCCGGGATCTCACTGGCCTCCTTGGCCACCAGGGCACCCTGCTGGCTCATGGGCAATGTGCTGCCCACCAGCACTCCCAGGTCCCTCTCCGCAGAGCCGCCTCCCAGCAGGTCAGCCCCAGCCTGTGCTGGTGCGTGGGGTTGTCCCTCCCCAGGTGCAGGACCCTGCACGTGCCTTTGTTGAACTTCATGAGGTCCCTCTCCGCCCAGCTCTCCAGCCTGCCCGGGTCTGCCTGAATGGCAGCGCAGCCGCCTGGTGTGTCAGCCCCTGCTCCCAGGTTTGTACCATCAGCAAACTCGCTGAGGGCACACTCTGCCCCTTCGTCCAGGTCAGTGATGAATAGGTTGAACAGGACTGGACCCAGTACTGGCCCCTGGGGAACACCACAAGCTACAGGCCTCCAGCTGGACTCTGTGCTGCTGATCACAACCCCCTGAGCTCTGCCATCAGCCAGTTCTCCATCCACCCCACTGCTCATCTGACCCACACTGCCTGAGCTTACCTGTGGGGATGTTATGGGAGACGGTGCCAACAGCCTTGCTGAGGTTAAGGTAGACAACATCCACCGCTCTCCCCTCATCTGCCCAGCCAGTCATTCCATCGTAGAAGGCTGTTATGTTGTTCAGGCATGGTCTTGCCTTGGTGAATGCATGTTGGCTACTCCTGATAACCTTCTTTTCCTCCACATGCTTAGACATGACAGCTCCTATAGCTTCTACATCTCCACTGTTTAAGGACTTAGGACCATGAGTAGTACATTTCCCTGAACTGCCTCCTGGCAGGATTTCCATTGCACTGTTGTAGGTGTGGCACTGTCTTTCTGGAGAGATGAAAAAGGCTTCGCTTTGGAACTGCAGTCCCTGGGTGTAGGCATTCATGTACGTTACTTGCATATAATGCAGTCTCTTTTTATCTTTGGTTCCTAAGAGCTAGGCCAGTGTGTAAGCAACGGGGAGCTGCAGAAGGAACAGTGAAATCAAAGATTTTGGGGTTTAGGTGGAATTTTACCTTCCAGAGGGTGGTGTGGGGGCAATATGCCTATCTGATCCTTATTATATATAATAATCAGACTAGGTATGAGGAAGAAAGTTTTTATGAGGGTGGTGAAACACTGGCACAGGTTGCCCAGAGAGGTGGTAGATGCCCCATTCCTGGAAACATCCAAGGTCAGATTGGATGGGGCTCTGAGCAACCTGATCTAGTTGAAGATGTCCCTGCTCATTGCAGGGGGGTTGGACTGGGTGACCTTTAAAGGTCACTTCCAACCAAACCATTCTGTGAAATAAAGACCACGTTTTTCAAGATTCTCAGTTACGAGAACTGGGGTTTAGCCTGTTGAGCAGGGGGGCGAGAATGAGATCATGTAATTGACAATAAATATGGGTAAAAAAAGTTTTCTGTGTCTTCCTGCCTGGACTGGGCTACTGGATAGGTGAGTTTACCCTTCAGTGATTGGAAGAAATGTGCATGACCACATTTCCATGCCTCAGGGAGGTGCATAAACAAGCCTACTTTAAGCATTGTCCTAGCTAGCTTGGATGGCCTTGGCAGAAAAGCAAGGCTGGGGGGTTTGGAGCTAATGAGATGAAAGCTAGTTAGGTATGGCTACCCCAAGCAATAGTAGAACATAAATGATAGAGGTATGAAATGGCAGAGCATGTCACAGGAGACATGGGATAGTTCTTCAATCTGTCTTCAGTTCTTCTTTGCAAAATTCTTCACTTTACAAAGGCTTAGGTTGGCACCAGGCAGCTAACAGTTCTATGTAAAATGAACTTGGCACTGGGTACCAACAAGGTTGTCTCTATTGCTGGCCATCCACAGAGCACAAGAATATGCAGCATCCAAAATACTGTGACCCACAAAAATTACTTAAGTTAGACATTCAAATGACTTACAAAAGACTTAGAAGAGTTGTTACTTGCTGAAGAGTATAGTATCATGCTGCTGTCATGCAAATGTTATAAGATGGAATCACAATCTAATAGCTGAAGCTCAGATCTGATAGTGGAGAAGTTCTGATTTCTGGTGTTACTCATTAGTAAATACAATCGCACATCATTTTCTTCATAAATTACTATAATTAGAAACTCTAAGCACATATGTTTTTGGGGAGAGAGGAAGAGAAGAAATTGGGAAGATTTCTTCACTTCTGCTTGGTATGGTCAGTTGTAATACATGCAGGTCACTTGTGGCTTTGCATTTTGAAGCGTATGAGCCCAAGAATTGTGTGGCAGTTAGATTTAAGAATACAAAGCCTTACTTATGAGAGGGTCTCCTTAGCCTCTTTAAAAGGGTTAGCAGCTTACACATGAACTGCCTACAAGGGTTGTTTGTGTGGGTGTGTGGCATGATTAAAATATTTAATTGTCTTCCACGGCAGAGTAATAATAAAAATCATTCTTTTGGTTGTCTTTCATGCAAAGCCAACACTGGCTTCTCTGGATATGATGAGCAGTCAGTTCCAACCTTATGCAAGACGACCACTCCATGGTAGTCACTACTTGTTGACAGGCTTATTGGTCTGATGGTTCAGAGGAGAGAGGGGCTGCAAGCAGAGGACTCCCCTCCCCAACCCCTGCCTCCAATGAAAGTGAGAACTTGGTTCTGTCAATGCTCAAACCTGCTGATTAGTGTTGCTTTTTTTTTTTAAAAAAAAGTTTATATCACAGAAGGCTCTGATGCCTCTCAGAGCTGTGCTGTTTCCAGTTTACCAGGTGTTCCTTTTTAATCAGGGCAGTCAATTGCCTAACAGTTTATAAAAGGCCTTAAGTGAGGAAATAATCAACACTGTCTATTACAGCAAGAATAGGATTTGCACTCAAATAGTGACACGACTAATGTCATTGAAACATTATTACACCGGTGGCTTCATATTATCAAGCTATATGCCTGAAATTCGGTATGGGAGAAAATAGTGTGTTACACCATATGGCACAGGTAATGCAAAGTTATTAAGTTGCCGGTTTGCTGTAGAGGAAGCCCAGATAATAAAATGAGTGTGGACGTTATCCATCAGATTTGATTAACTCAGTCATCTTACTGTTGTCCTGAAGTTCACCCCCGTGATAAGCAGGTATGTAAGAAAGTTTCAGGCAAAAGTCACTGCTGAAAGACATCAGAGAACCTACCTGAAGAGGGATCTCCTGAGCTGAAGGGAAAGCTATTTTGAGCAGCCTGATAAACACAAGAAGGTTCTGGGAAACTACTCCCATTAAAACCCATGTCTAATTATAACCTCCAATTCCTTTCATTCCCACAAGGAATACTTTCTCTTCCAACTTTCAGTAGGGTCATAGGATAATTCAAGTTGAACGGGAAATAGTGTACTAACAAATATGCTATCTCCCATAAATGCCTATTGTATGGGATGGAGATGTTGCCCATTTACTGAGTTCTTGGTTCAGAAGTGTAAAAGAAGACAAAGTATACCCATGAAGGATATAATGCTTTCTGAATGTAGTATCATTTTATCTTGCCTCCCCTCCAGGACGTACACGGGATTTCATTGCTTCTTTACGTTTCCAAGCAATCAACCAGCTTTGTTAGAGAATTTAGCACTGAAGGTCAGTTTTTATGGCTGGAAGTGATCCCTGAATTGGAGTGTCAGATCCATGCTCTCAAATGACATATTTAGGAATAGCATTAAGGGCCAGTCTTTGAAGATGAAGAAAGTGCAGTCAAACTACATGGAGAAAGAAACAAGGAATATTCACTCCCTGTGGCACTGCAGAGGCCAGCCAGTATAAGACCATCCTGGAGTGTTTGTGACTTCAAACCTATGTGGAGTCAAAATGAGCAGAGGCATGGCTGTCCTCTTTAACATTTCTCCTATCAGTTAAATATCCATCACTTCTCCATTGAAGGAACATCGTTCTTAAGAGTGTGAAAGATTCAGCTAGGGCTAGTTTCCAGGGAGTTACATTTCAAGTGAGGACAAATATTATGAATAATAAATATGTCAGGTCTCTTAGAAAGGTCTAGAAGAAAATGTGGTCATTAGAAACTGGTATGTCTTTTACTCAAGAATTTTGTTTGTTTCCAGTCTGTTGATATACTTCGAGAAGTTTGTAGAAATAGAGGTAACTTCAGTTGTCTCGGGCAGTTCACCAGTTACCAGTTAACAAAGGACTTCCTGTTACAATTACTTTACAGTTCCCTAAGACCTCCAATGAATTTTTTCACAAACCTGTTGGACATATAAAAAGTTGTATTTGCTGCATTCTTATTTCACACCCCATTTCTGCTATTAGAGTAGGGTAGAGCAATTCTGCAGAATCAAGGGAGAGTGAAGGGATTTCAGTATTAAAGCAGAACTACACACAGTGTTTAAACAGTTATGCAATTACCTCTTCATCTTCATGTGTTTTCTGCTCACTTTGCATTTGTGTCCTCTGTATGTATTCTGGCTCTTGGCTTCTTCCTGCCTGGGTTCTGGGCAGGGAAGGCTCATATCCTGGGTGATATGACTCACATTGCCAGGGCTGTTGGTATCAGGTTTTTGCGTTTACCTCTTTCAGAAATGGTGGGTCCTTTGAAGTGTATTTTGCGGCTTTCTTCAGATATGTTGCTTTAGCCATTACACAAGCACATTTCTAATTATTTTGGGGCAGAATTGAAAGGTGGGATCATTATCTCCATTTACCTGTAATGCACACACTGGGTGAAGAGTTGAGGCCTATGTTACAGTTCAAGGAGGTATTGAGACAGACATAATGGGACACTTCTGTGTAAGATTCTGCATGAAGTCCATTTCATAGAATCATAGAACTATTTGTGCTGGAAGTGACCTTTAAAGGTCATCCAATCCAACCCCCCTGCAACGAGCAGGGACATCTTCAGCTAGATCAGGTTGCTCAGAGCCCCATCCAGCCTGACCTTGGATGTTTCCAGGGATGGGGCATCTACCACCTCTCTGGGCAACCTGTGCCAGTGTCTCACCACCCTCATTGTAAAAATTTCCTCCTTGTTTCTACTCTGCATCTACCTTCTTTAGTTTAAAACCATTACCCCTTGTCCTACACTACAGGCCCTGCTAAAAAGACTGTCTCCACCTTTGATGTCCAAACTAAGGGAAAAACAAAGCAGGAGAAGACAGGGTTCAGAGAAGAGGCAGAAAGGATTCAGGCATGAAGAGTTCTTCACCTGAGAAAGACTAAGATTGGCCATGTTTAGAGACAGTAAGAAAACAGAGAAATAGAACACTCAGGGGGAAAAAATCCAATTGGAAAAGGCAACCTAGATGCTTCTGCTCAGTTTTCTGTGGTGACACGAAGTTGATCAATGAAACTGAAAGTCCAAAAGCATAACAACTATAAGGTGTGCTCTGTACATCATACACTGGAAATTAGTTGTCACGTGTTGTCGTTAAGTTAGCCAATGTTCCAGAAGAATTCAAAATAGAGGTAAATAATTGAATAATGAGGAGCAAACAACTATATCTAATACCTTTAGTTGTTTTACATATTAAGCTGTGTAATGATCCATGGCCAAACCTAACTTCCTGGCAGTAGGCAATAATTTCTTCTAGCAGTTTAAGCAGCCTGTACAAAGGGAAAAAAGTATGTCTCCAAAGCTGTCTGGGAAGCTGTTCCCATTTGGGTGGGAGCCTGAAAACTCCCATTAACTCTCACTTTTAATGTCTGGTTTCTCAGTGTATGGAACATTGGTAAAATGGAAAAACTTAACATGCCTTTCAAAACACATCTGAAATACATCTGGCAGTTGGGTGTCCCTCTCCACTCATCAGCATGCACGGGGGAAGCCATGCAGAGCGAGGCGGTCAGCACATGAGCTTGAGTCACAGTAGATAAGTGTTTCTTTAGCAGCCGCCTTTGAGGAAAGGGGAGGATGGAGGTTCTCTAGGGACAGCATAGTGGTGCCTGCTGTGCCTAGATGAAATGCAGTTTTGTCCACATCTTGTTGGTCTTTGTAAGTCAAAATGTTAGTACAGAGCTGGATTATGCAACATTTCTGTTAATGGATGGACTGACAGTTGACAAAGCCTGTATTTAAGTTGACTTCTTTTTTATTTCTATTTATTTATTTATTTTTAGAATTTCAATTTTATTGCCACTGAGAGTAAATAATTTGAACAGCAACTTTCACACTTGCAGGTCAGATTGTTTATCTGCTATTTAATGCTGAGTGGATGAGATATTAAGTCTAGGTGATAATAGCCACAAGCTTTAAGATGGTCTTGTGCAGACAAATGCAGCCTGGAGTATGTGGTGCAACTTCCAAAGCCATGTATTTCAACTTCTCTGATTTGCAGACTGTCTTAAAATGTCCCTGCTGGAATCATGGACTCCTGCATCAGTGAAGTTAAGTGAACTGGCTGCTGGCTTGCTTTCCTCTCTAACCTGTAATAGATGCTTTAGAAATAGGCTGTGACTCCACAGATGAGAGATTTCAGAGTCCGGCTTACAGAATTAGTGAGCTGTGAGCAATGGTAATAAGAGCAATGGGACAGGTTTGTTAGCAAAAGGGGGTGTGGGTGTTTAAACAGCAGAATGGAGTGCCTGTTTTGTTTGATGATATGCAACTTGTGACACACAAAACTGAAGGAAAACCTGAGGAGGAAGGTGGTGGGCAGATTTCATCTTACTCAACAGCGTTCCTTATGCCAACAATTCTATACCAAAAAAAGTGATCCTGAAAGCATGTTGATGTAGAATATATTAGATATACGTCCACAATGACACTTTGGTCTGGAAAAGGTTAACCTGTCTTCAGACTGTGTTCAAAAGGTTTAAGGTTATGCATGAAACAGTGATGGCTTTCTATGTGCATTTGATATTGAGATTATCTTAGGCTGCTGTATTATCCTAAAGCTGTTGGGGAAACTGGCGAGCACTCCAAGGATAACTTAATATATGAGCACAGGTTGGGTAATTGCCATAGGAAAAAGTTATGAGAGCAGTATGTGAAACTGACAGCTCTGCTGTGGGGAAAATGCATCATCGCAAACAGCAGAATAGTGTACATGCTAATAAAGGAGAGAATAACTGATTATAGTTGTTAGAATCAAGTAGTGAGAGGAAGCTGAGAAATCTAAGGTTAAGAACTTCTTAGTCATGAGGTCTATTTGGGCTTCAAAGGTGTCTTACAAGGAAAATGATGGGAGTGGTGCTAATTAGGATATTCAGAAATGAAGCTGATAACTCATTAATAGATGTACAAACTTGTGTCATGGTAAAAGCAGAGTAAATACTCAAAGATGTCTTGGCCTGTTCAGAAGCTTCAGCAAGGCAGAGAAAGTGAAAACTATCTTTCTGTTTTGAAGATGCTATCCATACCTCTTTAAATGTCCCAATGCCCTGTTTCAGGTTCAAATTTTTCTTAAAGCAGCAAATTCCACAGGGTGACTAATGTGAGAGGATTTTTTTTTCCTCTGACCCTTGGGAAAAATGTCATAAAAGGAGGTAACATGAAATTGCTGTCAAAGTGAATTGCAGTATGACTTGTTGCTTGTCCTCTGCCTTGTGCTGCTCAAAGTCCCACATTTACCAAAGTACAAACATGAGTTCTTTTAAAATGTTGCAGTTACTTTGGAATTCAGATATTTGCTGAACACACATTAGCATGGGGGCAGGGGGAAAATCATCCCCAGCAGTCATTTCTTTCCTTACCACTTGCTGCTTGTGAACAGTTAAATTTGTATTGAGCCAAACAGAGATGCATTTTGAGTTTTTATGAATTTGTACTATATAACGAATAAAAAGAATGGTGTATATTTCAAAGTACTTGCATAGTTCTGAACATTTTCGTATCTTCATTTTCTTTAGGTGGTGTCTTGACTAATACAGAACATTCTTGCAGACAGTGACAATAATTTGCATTTTTAGTGCATCTCATCAAAGGACCTATTTGTTGCTTACTCTGAGACTTTATAATGGTGATGCAGTGCACTGAAATCTTGAAAGTCAGTCAAACTAACCTTAAATCACCTTGCTATTGAGGTAGGGAATATGGTTCACATTTTCTTCTTTAGTAAGTCTGTACCATCCCAATGGGAGTGTCTCTTAAGAGTTAATTCCTGGATTGAAAGCATTAGCAGTTCATTTCAACCTACTGCCAGGTAATGAGGGTAGTATTCCTCTCTTCTTCAGTCCAGCCTGCACCAGCATCTTAGCTACTGGGTATGCTTTTTCTGTCTTCACTAATGTCTGTATTTGACAGACCTTTCCAATTTTTTGATGTGATTTCAGCTTCCAAACAATTTGCCGAAGAAGTCTTGAAAGCACACAATGACTACAGGAAGAAACATGGAGTTCCCCCTTTAAAACTCTGCAAGAAGTTAAACAGAGGAGCCCAACAGTGAGTTCAGTCTTTCTTTTCTCTAATGACATTTGTGACACTTTTATCTGTTAGGTTTGACTGTGCATACTGAAAAAAAAAATATTTGTCTTTTGATGTGCTGATATTCAGTGAAGACTTACTGGGTGAGAAGTGAGGGACTTGACTCTTTCAGTTTCCCTACCCAGCTCTTTTGTCCCTTCTTTCTCCATCGTATAGCACTGGCTGGTCACATGGACACTTCTGTGGTCACAACTATATAAATCTTTCTTGCATCCTTTTCCAGACATGGGCTGCATCTGTCTGCACTGGTATGTCTCCACTGCAGAGGGTAGTTGCCTAAAACGTGCTTCATCATCACCTCTGTCACATGAACTGCCATCTGCAGGAGAATATCCACTGCTGCTGAAATAGTGAGAATCTAACTCTTTCATGGTAGGGAGTGATGTCTGGTCTAAGATCAATGGAATCAGAAGGAAGTAATTTCAGATCAAATTGCCTATTTCCCTGCCCCCAAAAGCAAAATCAGTATATGTTGTTCTCTAGTCTGTCAGGAAGGACAGATCTTACCTCTTCTCCAGTGCTGTAGACTGCACAACTTCTTGTCAGTCTAATGCACAGTAGATACATCTTTTTGCTGTCTGACTTAAGTCTTCCTTACAGAAATCTGAGTCCAATTCCACTTGTCCTTTTTGCTGTAGATACAACAACCAGATTATTTCCTTTCCTTTTACAGCAATCTTTTCAAAGTAGATTTGAAAATCTTCATTTTTTTCAGGCTGATTCTCACAGTACAAAGGAGATACCTGAAGGAGTAAATGGTGATTAAACTATTCAGAAAATAGATGTCTTTCCATAATAGCTAAATAGTGGCCCGTTTGATCCCTGCAGACATGAGATCTCATCTCCCATTAGGCTTTCTTCCATAACCTCTTCATGCTAGCTGGCTGGGAGCCAGAGAGACTGCAGCCTCTCCAGAAACCGACTTACTGTCCCATCCCAGCGTGGTGCAGCACTGTCACAGAGATGCACCAGCTCCTGCACTCCTAGACCACAGATGTCTGCCAGGTGTTGTGCTGTACAACGCGCCATGAATGTGATATATGGACATGCCCTCTGGCGCAAACAGATCTCATTCTGTCTTGATTTTTTCACATTTTTTTTTCTTGAGTCATCATGATAACTGGATGTAGTGTTTCTAAGAGATGGAATGCCAATGACTCATCCACATACCTTTGTAATCTGCTGGGGTTTTCCTTCTGTTCTTCAAAGGGTTGGTTTGTTTCTCTTTTACATGATGCCTCACAACAAGGAAGAGATGCCATTGACTTGTCAATAACACTTGTGTCTCCAAAGTGCTATAGCTGGTTTGAACAAGTCAACTTGTATGAATAGTTCAGATTATTCTGCAAATATGCATTGCTCCACATTTATCTTTAAGTGTGCTGTTGCCTCTGCTGGGTATTTTTAGATCCCTCTGGAATTCCTCACAGTCCTCTCTGGTCTCAGCTGACTTTCCCCATCATGATGAATAACAATAGGAAACCTTTGGTTGTGGTCTGTAACTGAACTTGTAAGAATTAAGACAAATGTTCAGAGACTGGTGAAACTGGTTGATAGCAAGAACCAGAAATGGTTTGATCTGAATAAAATATATGCAATATAAGAAATCTCATATTTGCCAAGACAAATTTAGTATAATCTTAAATTCAGAGAACTTCACCCTTACAACACTACCTTCAGGTGTATCTGATATCTTCGTTGGTATATATTTAGCATACCTCTGGGTACTTCCCTGTGCTTCTCTATCTGTGTTGAAAATGGTCTGTTTCCTAGTATTTTCAGTTCCAATAATTGTGACAAGTTAGATGAACTGATTATTGGATCCCTGCTTTAGCATGAGTCACCCTCAGCAGGTGTCTTTATCTCTGACTGTAATGAAGCATAGGGTGATGATCTCAGATGCAAATCCCATGCTTTCAACTGCCTGAGCTAGAGTGAATTAATCACCCTTTGTCCCAAGTCCTTGGCAACTTTGTCCATGTGTGGTGTGTACTTTGTTCTAGTCTTACCTCTTGCTTGGGATGTAGGAATGCTTGAAGAGAAAAATTACAAGACTGTAGTGATATATGGCATGAAGGAACATCTAGAGAACCTCTAGTCCAGGGTCTAGCAGACTAACAAGTTTTCATGTATTCTAAACTAATGGAGGCAGCTAAATACTTTGTTTTGGTGGGAGGATTAGGACAGAAGGAAATGAGAACCTAATGACTAAAATACTAACTTGGGCCAAAATGTTCAGCTGGACAATTTCCTAACTCTGGCAGATGCCAGTAATTAACGATTAGGGAAGATGTAGCAGGACAAAACAAATATGGTGGTCCTTCCACCATTATCTTCTGGAAATTACAGATTTCTCCTGGAAATTACAGTTTTCCTAAGTAGTAGGTTGTATCATCTTTGTTGTTGGGTTTTGGGGTTTTTTTAATAAGCCCTAAAGGTTACACACACACACACATTGTAAATTTGTCTAGCTCTTTTTCAAACTCACATGTGCTTTGGTGTCTGCACCATCCTTCAGTGATGACTTCTGCACCACAGTGTGGAAAAGTGCTTTGTCTTACTTGACTTTTAAATCTATGACCTGATGATTCTATGTGTTGCCTCCTATTCCTTGTGCCATGAGAAATAACAAATGGTCTTTCCAATTTCATTGTCTTGGTACTGAAGCCTTTCCAATATTGAATAAAGAGAATAGTTGTTTTACACATGATGTTCTTCTTAACCCTATTGTCATAAGATAATAAAATACAGCCCACACTCTCACACATGTCAGCTTCCATAGAAACAGGGCTGCTTATCCCTGTGTTGGTGCACACAGTTGTTGCCTCAGATTCTCTGTGTGGTCCTATCCTCTTCTGTACTGTTGCTTGGCACATTGCTCTTGTTTTGCATTTGGCTTGTTTTCATTTCTAAATGTAGGGGTTTTTACACTTGCTTTCAACCCCCACTTCAGTCTTTCTTCCATCTCACTGAGAATATTTAAGTTACTCCCATGAGGGACCTAGAAATGTCAGGAGGTGACACCTGTAGCAATTGCTGCAGGTACTTCCCTTTCCACCAGCAGCTGCAGCTAAGTGTGGCCAGTGGATTTCCAGGTGCTAGGCAGGACATGGTGGTGGAAAATATGCCCTTTGATTTCTTCTAAGCCCTTCTCAGCAGTAACACAGATGCTCATGGAAGACAGGGAAAATAGCCTCCAGGCCTTCCGTTAGCCTAAATCCTAAATCTTTGTAAGCTTAAAGCATCCCTGGCTTAAGGGCGTTGCACCTGAGTAACTTGACTTAAACCATCATCTCACAGCAAAATTCCTTGCTTGCATCTCCTCCTCTTCCTCCTGCTCCTCCTTCTCTCTGCTCGTGGTGGCTGTGGTCCATGGCTCAATGTGTGGATTCCTTTGCTAGGTATGCAGAAGAACTGGCTACCACGAGGGTCCTTAAACACAGCTCCGAATCTGCTAATGGAAAATATGGAGAAAACCTAGCATGGGCATCCTATGACCAAACAGGTAAGCGTTCTTCTCTTGCTGTCTCACAGACACTGGATAAATCGCTTGCCTTGTGTACTTCGGGCTCAGAGCATCTGGTTGCAAGAGTACTCCTCCAAAAATGCATCTGCCACAGCCCAGCCCAGGCTCCCAGGGTACAGGATGATGGTTTGCAGTCACCTACATGTACTGAGAGCAAGAAGCACGTGTAGGCACAGAGGGGCTAAGGGACTGTGGTAGTGTCCTGTGTCCCTTTGGAGGTGGGACTTGGCAGCTAGGCTGCTTCATATGTCCCTGCTGTGGAGCTGTCTTGAATGTTACTTGTACATCCACGGAAGGAGAGAAGGAAGCCGTCAACCCCCCCGAACTTCACCTTTATTCTTAGTTTGTCCAGCTGAAGAGAAGGCTGACCACAGGCCAGCTATGGTGAGGAAAGTGGAAAAATGGCCATTGCATGCTACACAGCAGTTCAGTGGTGGGGGCAAAACCAGGAGGTGGACACCAATGTGGCAGAGGCTAATTAATGTGTTAGCCATCTAGCCACTTCCGCACTGTCAGCAAACAGTCTCTGAGCCCTTTTCATGCCTTCATTTTTGAAGACAAAAATACTCCATATATTTTCTGATCGTAAATGTAACACGTAATTGGCAGCCTTTGGTTTGGGTGCTGGAGGAGCTGAATTTTGGCCGGGCTGACAGCCTGCAGGGAGTCCTCAACTGGAGCCATGTTCAGCAGGTTCTTCCCTCCTGCCTTCTGCAGTGGGCAGGGCTCATGCCTTAGCCTGCTGAGACAGCAGGTGGGATGTATTAAAAGTGACCACTTGCTTTCTTTATTCCCATCTACCCCTGGAATTTCCAGCACAGCCTCAGGGAGACAGAAGCTCATTTCTACAGGCTGGAGGCCCTGTTGGAAGGACCTGGAAATTTTAGTAAGTGAGTTTTAGACCCAGGGATGCTGCTCGGTTCCTCTGCAAGTGCTAACTCTATTTCTCAGTAGGTACTTTTTCATGCTGAAAAAGAAACCCAGGGTGGAAAAATACAATTTGATCTACTCATATTTGGCATTCTGTCCATTGCAAGAGTCTGAGGCAAGGGTTCAGAGCAGCATGGGAAAACCCAGATGTATGGCAAAGTTTGCATAGCAGCTATGACTCACTGAGCTTACTTCTTCCTTCTTGTTTGTGTTAATGGCCTGTGCTCCTTTCCCTGTAAAGTCACAGAGTTCCCACTTAGGGAGCTGGAAACAAAACACATGAATTTTTCCCTAAATTATATAAT
This sequence comes from Falco biarmicus, assembly GCF_023638135.1. Taxonomy (NCBI): domain Eukaryota; kingdom Metazoa; phylum Chordata; class Aves; order Falconiformes; family Falconidae; genus Falco; species Falco biarmicus. The sequence goes on from NC_079290.1 coordinate 70,723,033, forward strand.
GCCTGTCTCTTTCTGGATCCCATTTGTTTTCTTCAGTGCATGGTTTCCATACATAACTTTCCAGTTTTAAGCAATTCTTTTGTTATTTTTTTATCCACAGGACTGAATGTCTTGCTGAGAAAATTAAGCTACATCCTCTTCTGTTCTGTAAAACACTTCTACATTTCCTATGTAGCAGGATCATTCAAAGTACCGGAATGAGAAAACTAGTTCTTCAAAGAAAGTTATTCTCTGGTCTGGGTTTAGTCTTCATCTCTGTGGAGCTGGTTCATTCTTCCTCTTCTTCTCATATAGCTCCCTTTGGATAGTTAATTTGTACCCTGCTCAATGAGGCTGAAATTTGTATTAAGGCATCCATTCAAGGGCTTAACAAAGGCAGGCAGTATCTTCTGGTTTCTTTCCCAGATAAAGCAAAACTCAATAAACCTCTAGCATACTCTGTATTCTCTCTAAAAGTGATGCTGTTGTTTATTTTGGCTCTTACTGAGTTCTGTAATAATGCCAGAAGGTGATTTCTTGTTTCAGAGAAGATTTAAGCTTTCACCTATAAAAGCCTTCTAGTTTGACTCCTCTCCTTGTACAAGAATACCTTGAATTGTATTCAGGATTTTGGAGTTACATAGCCTAAAGCTGTTGCTGGAAATACATTTATTCCTGTAATCCAAGAAAGAGTTGACAGCTGTTTCCTCCTTGCAGTCCTGTAGGAACTGCTCCATGGCAGCCTCCTCTTTGTGTTCAAATAAGTGAGCTGTCATCTGCCACTAATGAAGAGACCGCAGCCTGTCTTGGCAGCTGTGGTATGTCAGGTTCTCAGGATGTCTCATCTGATTTCTCATGTGTCGAGAGGCTGAAGGCAAGCACTGGATGACTAAATTCTGGTTGGGATGGATGGTGTGGTCGTGAAGAATGTGCTGTGTTGCCTGTGAAAACACTGCAGTTTATGAACTCTAGAGAGTTTGTAAGAGAAAATCACTGTATGTTATCACCCAAATCTGTTACGGGATGAACATGGGTCTGCCTACAAATGGGGTCTAGTGGCCAGAGCAGCACAGACACCCTCTGCCCCAGCCCCGGAGGAGCATATTCTGACTGAGAGCCTGCCTTGATGCATCTCTTGCTGTCGTAACACCAGGCTTATACAGTACTGTTAAATAAAGTAAAATAAAATAAGGACCTATATGAGGAATGCTGGAAGCAGAGGAAAAGTACTGAGACCTGTTCATGCGCGGTGGCCCCTTATTATCTCTCTGTCCTTCAGAGTGGTATCAGCAGAACTTTACACCAGGACTTTTAGTCCTCTGTATGGACTGACCTCACATTGTCAATCCTCTGGCCATATGAGGCGGCTTGAGGCACAGTCAATATGGCCACGTAACTAGCTCATATGTTAGGTAAATAAAATAAAACCACTATGCTGATTCTAGACCTAGTCTTGGGCAGAACTACACTTGGACACTAATTCAAGGACTGTTGCACCAAGTTTTTATGCACTGCAGATGTCTCCAGAGAGTCACGGCACTGATGAAACTCATTAGACCAAGATTCAGCCGGTTCTGAAACGAACATCCAGTAAGTCTAACCGAGCAGGTCATCAATCAGCTATGGCTAGGAGAAGGGTGGAGTCAAACTATGCTTCCGTGGAGAAAGTGTCTCAACTATGAATGTGGTTTACAGCAATTCAAACGGGAAGGATATTTCAAAAAAAAACCCCAGCACTATACTAATTGGTTCTGCAAGTGGAACAACAGAAGAGAAGCTGCAGCGCTGACTGTGGGACAGACCTTCATGCTTTTTGATAGAAGTAAAGTTCCGACATTTCTGCTGTTATTGGGAATGAGAGGTGGGAGTGAGATGTCTTTTCCATGTTCTTTTCTTCTGATTGAAAAGCATTTTGAACAGCAACCAGCCCCTGTTCTGGGGGAGCTTTGCAGGGACTGGGAGCTGCTTTCAATGAAACATCGAAATGCAAGGGACAAGGACACTAAATATAACTGCATCACTTATTCCATAATAATCTGAAATGGAAATACTGTGGTCAGTCCTGTGAACCAGAAAGCCTGAGGATGCAAATTCCTGCTAAAGCAGGTAGGCTCCATGCTCTGCTGACTCCTCTGCTGTTCTCTCTCTGGAAGCCCAGGGGTCACTGGGCTCAAAACAGTTTTTCCTTAGTCCCCTGTATATAAGCTGTCACTTTTGGCACTGGTTTGGCTTGTGTCCCACGACTGTATTGTTTTAAGCTCCCCAAGGGGCAAAGAATCAGAAGAGAAGTATTTCAGAGGAGAGTGTTTAGTCGCTAGGTACCTGTCTGTCTTCTCACGTGGTAATAACTTCCACATAGGACCCCCCCCCCCCACCTCCTGTGAGGTGCATATGACAGATATAATTCATTCCCTTCACTTACAGGACACTTCTTTAACACGATTTCAAGTAAGAGTCTGTCAAATGTTGCCTAGTCCTTTGGTCACCTTCTCTTTTGCCGGGAACAAGTTAATCTTTAATTTCTCACATCCTGTGATGCAATGACTCTTTTAATACAAGAAGGATGACAGCAATGCCATATAATAATAACCTGATCCTGTGCAAGAAAAATGGAACATAGCTATCAGCTTCTAGGCTTCCACTGCCTGGCTGCAGTAAGTTGCAAGCTTTCATCTACAAAGTCTGGGAATTAACACATCACAGATTGTGCTGCCCAACTATACTCGTTGTCTTTCATGTACACGATTGAGGTATTCTTACCTGATGCTATTGATGTCTCCCTTGAATTAAAGAGTTACCAAATTTTCACGATTGTATTCTTTAAATTTTAAAAAAATAATTATGAAGAGATACTGTGTTTGTCAAAACTTCCATGTGTCCTGCAATATTTCCATTATGGAGATTTAAAGTTCTTGTCACATGGAGCATAGGTACACTTCTTAGAGCTACAGTAAGCAGTGGGGATGACTTTCTCTTGAGCTGCTCTTTATACTACATCACACTGATATGTTAACAGAGGGAATGAAGCGCTGGTAGCAGTGGGAATGCAGTCCTACATCTGTAAAAACACTACTTACATAGTTTAGTAACTTAAGCACTTATACACATAAAATACATGTTCTTCGTAAGGCCTGATATGTCTGCAGTCACATTCTGTACTTCTGTTCCACTCAGCTTACCACAAAACACATCTAAACTCTTTATAGTTTTGAAGTCTAGGAGGGGACAGGATGATCTGCTTGTTTTGCTTGGGGTTTTTTTACTATGTATGTTTTCTTTTCCTCTTGTATTGTGTGAAGATTGGTCTTTGCACTTTTCTCAGTCTTCATTTTTGCTTTAGTGTGAGTAACAAATGAACAGATATTTATGTTACAGACTTCAGCCATAAAACAGGTCTACACGTGTCACAGCACAAGCAAAACTAGCAGGCTGCAACAAGGCTTTACCATGGGTCAGATTCTACTGTCCCTGCTGTTTCTCCATCCTCCAGAGGCCAGACCACCCTATTTCACGTCTCTGCTACATCTAGGGTCTCCCTTCTCCAGACCCCCTCCCACATCTAAACTCCCTCCTCCTATGCTCCTCAGAGCTATTTAACCACTTTGCAGGAACCAGCTACAGCTGCACATTGTCCATGTCAATCAACCCACTGCCTACGTAGCAAGGCCACAGCTGTGTATCATCAATGTTCATCAACTCACTGCCTTCATTCCTCTACATACATGGTTTGTTGTTTGGCTTAGGGACAGTAGGGAAAGAAGGAACCTATTTTTATTCTGGAAACATTTACTCTGGGAAGCAAGAGAGGTTTTGCTGCCTTTTTATGTAGAAAATGTGAATTGATTCTGCTAAGAGAGCACTATTCGTAACAAGCAGCACGGCATAGGTAAGTTCATACTACTTTCAGTTCACAAACCTCTCAAGAGATGGCTCTGACAGCCAGGCTAACAACGCCATCCTTTTAGCAGACTGCACTCATAAGAAGGTGAAGTTTAAAAATGTTAACACCATTAAACAGTGCAAGTTTAAGACTTTTTGCTGCAAAATAGCAAAACATGAGTCATTGCTGTTCTGCAGCCAACAGTTCACCAGGGACCAGCATTCTTCATGACGGTAGGCCTAAGAGTGTTGGCAGCTTGCTATGAAATCAACCGGCCTTGCGTTATACCTCCTGGAATGCTAAGCAGAAATTTCATTATTGATGTAGCTCAAAGAAAAACCTGCCTCCTTCCCCCCTGCCTGTGTTTGACACAAGAATTTCCTAACAACCAGTAATGGAAAAGAAGTAACATTTGACTTTTGAGTGCACAGGATCTGCAAGTTCTGGTTTGAGCTCCTGCCCTCTGAGTGCCTGTTCCATGGGACCCGCTGCAGATTAGCAGAATCTGCTCCTTTCTATCAGGTTCTGTAATTGCTCAACAGAAAATGAGGAAGAATTATTTCTTTGGCAAATATCAACCTTAAAGACCGACAGCCATGTAGTGCTACATCACTGGCCATAGTCACAGTCCTTATACAGCCGTGGTCAGTGAAAGCCTTTGATGAGACAGTGCTGGATGCAAGGACTTCCACACAGCAGCTGCTCCTAGGCATGTGTATTTGAGGTATCTGTAGTACCCTGAGTTAAGAGTGCCTCAAAGTGGACATTCACAGTGACTGTAGTGCTTAGTAAGAACCCCTAAAAATGAATGCACTTAGAAATTTGGAGTATTAAATGCTGATGAGAAGAACACAGAAAACTAGAGGATGTCAGAAGGGTCATTTTTCTTTGGTTTGCCTGGAGCTGTAAGAGGATATATTCATACACCTGCATCCACAGGTGGGAGGCCTCCCTGGAGAAAAGACCCCTGTGCCCTTTTGCTCAGAAAATCTGGCAAGGCTCACTTCAGTCTTTTCAAACATGTTCCAAGAGGGAGGATCTTGTGAAAGCTGTTTGTAGAAGCCTAATGACAGGAGCACTCATCCAAGATGAAGGAGATGTGCCTTCATTATATTCCAGGCTGAAAGAAAGTTACAGAAGGTTCTGGGCAGAACAAAATGTAAACTCAGTGTCTTAAATTGCCAGATGGTTTCTTTGAGGACATTTATTTGAGGGCTAAAGGGGTATCTGCCCCATCTCAATTCAAATGCTGTGCCACACATCTCTCTTGTCTGAAGATTTTCCTAACTTCAGCCTTGTTAAGATCTAACAGTAGAGAACTGGTGGATGGTCCTGTTTCCTGATCTGTTGGTGGTAGTATAGTAGTCTTCACCAGCTCTGACCTAATAGGTGAGCACCTTACTGCAGAGATCTTCCTTGAACAGGATGAATTCGACATGGTTCTACAGGTGTTTTGTGGGTTGCCTGCCCAGGCTTTGAGCCAGGCTGTGCCAGCCACATGGTCATGGCACTCCAGTGGATAAACTGATGGACAGTGCTTGTGTCAAGCAGAACTCAAGTCACTGATGGCACTGATGGCATGAGATGCTTAACAAAAAGTATTGAACAAATTAGTAACTTAGTAAATTAGGAAAAGTGGCTGGAAAGCTGCCTGGGGGAAAAGGACCCAGGGGTGCTGGTGGACAGCTGGCTGAACACGAGCCAGCAGTGTGCCCAGGGGGCCAAGGCGGCCAACAGCATCCTGGCTTGTATCTGAAACAGTGTGGCCAGCAGGACAAGGGCAGTGATTGTCCTCCTGTACTGGGCACTGGTGAGGCCCCACCTCAAATCCCGTGTTCAGTTCTGGGCCCCTCACTGCAGGAGGGACATGGAGGTGCTGGAGCGTGCCCAGAGAAGGGCAGTGAAGCTGGTGAAGGGTCTGGAGCACAAGTCTCATGAGGAGCGGCTGGGGGAACTGGGGTCGCTTAGTTTGGAGGAGACTCAGGGGAGACCGTATTGCTCTCTACAACTACCTGAAAGGAGGGTGTAGGCAGGTGGGGGTTCAGTCTCTTCTCCCAGTAACAAGCGACAGGACAAGAGGAAATGGCCTCCAGTTGTGCAGAGGAGGTTTAGATTGGAAATTAGGAAAAATTTATTCACTGAAAGGGTTGTCAGGCATTGGAAGAGGCTGCCCAGGAAAGTGGTTGAGTCACCATCCCTGGAGGTATTTAAAAAGACATGTAGATGCGGTGCTTAGGGACATGGCTTAGTGGTGGACTTGGCAGTGCTAGGCTAATGGTTGGACTCAATGATCTTAAAGGTCTCTTCCAACCTTTCCTTCTATGAGTCCGTAATAACTGAGTAGCAACAGCTATTGAAAAACAATAAAGTTGGTAAGATACATGTACTACCATGTTACCTACATTTCAAAACCTCTTTAAATTATAGAGACTTTCTAAGTATTTCTAGAAGTCCTTGCCAGCTATTAACAGAGGTTCTTGCTGGCTGGGCTGTAAGGGAGCTACACTTCTGTGTTTATGTCATGATTCCACAGCAGATTTCTTTTTTTTTTCAGGGAAGGATGTGGCTGACAGATGGTACAGTGAAATAAAAAATTACAGCTTTCAAAACCCAGGGTTTTCTTCTGGGACAGGTAAGTTCAGACCAGGCACTGTCTTTTCAAAAATGCAGCTTTTATTTTAAAAAATTGGCTAGCCAACTTGTTTGATATTTTTAAGAGATCTACCTATTTTTCTTAGGGGAAAAAAATTAGATTTTCCCCAAAGTTTTATGTTAGAAACTGACAGAAGGGTAAAAGGCAACTGAGAAATGAGGAAGTAAGCAAAAGTTGTGGGGTTCTTTAATACTGCATTTTTCCTCCAACTCCAAAGTTTTTAAAAGGCAACTTATTTTTAAGCAAATTAATTTGTAGAAAATATAAACTGGAATCATATAAGTATTTATTAAATGTATTATGCTGGTGTTTACATTGATGTGAATTTTACCAAATTATATCACTCCAATCACACAGATGACTTCAGATATAATTTGGAGATGAGGAACAGGCCAGTGACTGCATATTGACACGCTGGTGTTGGATGAACATAGAACATTTTTCCTTGAACGATGGTCAAGCAAGAGATATGCCTGAGCTTGTTTCAGATGAAGAAAATAATGTCTTTCTTTGATGGGATTTTTCTATGCATAGAGGGAACAACTGGCAGAGCAGAACAATGCAGAGTGGACTATTACAGCTAGGCAGAAGCCTCAAAAAATGTTATTGTGAACAGTTGCACGTGCAGACACATGGGGGAGCATGAGATGGCTAAAGCAAATGTCTAACAGTCACTGGCCAAACTGCTATTCATATTGCAGGGAGTAAGGACCGTGATGTGATGTCTTTGTCAAATTTTATCAGATACTCATCAAACTATCTCTTTCATGATTCTCCTACTAGGTATTCTCATTTTGCATATATGACATGGAAATGGGAATAATAGTGTAGACCCAGATCAGATAAGGCTTTTTCAAGATAAAATCCTTTATGTAGGGTCTTTTTCGTGTCCTTAGCTTGTTCTCCTGTTAAGAGAAAGGAACAGTATTGTATTGTTCTTTCTTTCCCCACCTCTCATGTGCTAAAGGGAATATTATAGATTTAGTACCTAAAATGAATGCAAATATTTCTTCCTCTTTCTTCAGGTCACTTCACAGCAATGGTTTGGAAGAATACAAAAAAGATGGGAGTTGGAAAAGCATCTGCTAGTGATGGCTCAACATTTGTGGTGGCTAGATATGATCCCGCTGGAAATGTAGTAAATCCAGGCTATTATGAAGAAAATGTCCTTCCTCCAAGAAAATAACTTTTTTTTTTTTTTTAAAGGTAGTCCTATGGCTTAATGACAAGTGAACCTGGATTTGGACTTAACAGTGTTTGAAATGAAACAAGATTCAATGAAATTTCCTGTTTGATACTGCTGTTCACTTCTCATTACAGAGGAAGCAATTACATGTTGCTTGAGTCAATCTGCACATTAGGTCCCTGTTGTTTCTGAGGGGGCTTCAGTTTATTTGAGGATGAAGTCTATGCAGCACTTCCGAAGGTTAAAATCTGTAACTTTTTTTTTAATAGTTTGCATGAACTCTGTGTCAGCATGTGAGTAAGCACATGTTGGATGTCTTTCTTTTTAAACAAGTACATTTATAGCTTTCTGTAAACTGAAGATACCAGCTTGTAAGTACATCATGTAGTCCCAGTTTTCCAGTATTTTCTAATAACTGTAACTACTTTGCTCTATCTATACCTCCTGCTACTCTGGAGCCTTCTCTCTGCACATGGAATATATGCAAAACTTCCCATATGAAAGGTACACATATAAAATGTAGTGGAATTCAGACCTACATGGTTTTATTAAAAGGATCTCACAGAACACTAAAACATGGCTGGCAAAATTCTATCTATAAAGCAAACCATAATGCATGCATGACCTGAAAGCTACTAAAATTGTTTAAATCCTAGCGTTACATTTCAGGTGCTAATACTTAAAATCTATTTGAGATGAGTGTATGTCAAGTTCAAACCCAATCTTACAGTTTACAGTATGTACATCGTCTTATAATCAAATGGTTTACTTCTGTTACAAGAAAGTAAAATACTACTTTTTCTCTTAGATATTTTCACACAAAAAAGTTACTTTGATAAAGCATGCTGGATTTTGTTTCTCAACTTATTTTTATTTCCTAAGGAATATCTTCAGGTGTCATGCTATACAGACAATAACATTCCCAAATCATCTCTTGTCTCCTTTAATAATGTCACAGTAAGAGGTATTCACATGGTCATAATTAAAAGACGTTTACTCTTTGTTCGTAACATTCAATAGTAAAAATACTTCACATGCTGGATTGATGCCTTGAAAAACTTCAGACTGAATTTCCTTAAAAGCAAGCAAGCAAAAATTCAAAAGACACTTTCTTCTCTTGTGAATTGGGCCATTTTGGCCAGGTTCATATGCTGTGCTTCCATTTGGGGTTTTCTTTTCTTTGTAAATGTTTCTTTTGACTTCTGCTGAGTTTCAATATGCCAGAATTTGGTTCATGAAGAGTGCCATTACAGAAATACTTCTTTTTGTTTACACAGTTGTAATAAACTGCACTGTTATGGCTTGATTATATGTCACTGTGATGCTGTATGTTACAATCTTCTTGCTGTAACCAAGAATTTAACACATATAATCAACATCTGAAAATTAAATATTTTTGAATATGAATTACTCAAGTCTTTGCTGTTACTTGAGTCTTTGTGGAATAATCTCCAAATTTCATTTCCAGGACATTAATACAGGACATTATTACTTTTGCAACATGGAGCAAATAAAAGCAGCAAGTACTCTAATCCAGGAAAGAAAGAAGAGACCTTCTAAGAAAGGATAAATCGCACAGCAAGTCATGCATCATCCCTTTATGCAAAGACTGAGCTAGCACTTGAAGCTGAAGATGAAGAGGCGTACCTCTTTCTGTCTTGAACTCCTGCTTTGTATGTTATTTCTGCTGCTCCCTCTCTCAGTGTTCTTAGTAAGGAATACCCACTCAGCTCCCACTCAGATGTGTGTGTTTCAGTAACTGCAGTCTTGGGGCCTTCCTCTCTTCAGCCTTCAGCTGACAAATGTTGCAGCTCCAAATAGGCTAACGTTTCACGTGCAGAGCATTGCCACCCCTGAGAATGAAAACAGGACTTTCTAAAAAGAACAGTCTTGCTGCAACTGACATAAAGGTAAAAGCTGATGCTAAATAAACTAATGGTATTAAAATATTCTAGGTTTTCCTGATGACATTGCTGCTATTTGCCCTGTAATTTCTTGAATGGTTGATGTAAAAGTGTATATATGCTAGTTGAGTGAGTCAAGTCAGAATTTTTCTCTGCTGGCATCTAGGTTTTATTTTAATGTCAGAGAGAACTGGGAAGGTAGGTAAAGAGAGAACAAAACAAAACAAAGCTTGTAGTTATATTTGTTTAACATTACAGTGGCAACTGCACTTCCAGAGCTTTTTAGGCAGAGTATTTTGAGGGGACATCAGAGGTACTAGGACATGGAAGAAACACAAAGCCACTCAAATAGACTTAATGCATATTTCTTGCACTCTACTCAGTAGAGTCCGTGCAAGTATGATTGTATGATTGTAAAAATTTGTTTTAAACAGTGTGTTTTTCGTGACCCAAGATCATGATGTTGATGCCTTCTGCAAATGAACTCTGGCTGCACAGTAAACCATGGTGTATGTAGGAGTCCAAATGGAAAGGGAATGGTAACATTCCTGATGTGACTCACTCAAAAGCCGTATGATTTTTGGGAAGTGTACACTGAAACCTGACTTACCAGCCATACAGAATCTGTGTAGGTGTACTGCTCCACTCTCCGCCACATCGTGGAGAGCTGTAGGGATTGGGAGGTGGCAAAAAAAGGTTGTCTCCTGTCACTTTAGAGAAGAACAAGGTGCTTAAGAGCTTTCTCAGCCAGGTTGTACACATAGAAGCCATGGAAATAAAGAAAAGGCAGATCTGACAGCTTTGATACCACAGAAATCTTTAGAGGTCTGCAGATGGTTTCTAAGGTCTTTTTGCAGCAGAAGGAGAAAGAAGAGGAGGCATTCTAGCTGGTCTGAGGCTTCATTTCCAATTTTCTCATTTAAATAATACCAAAGCACTTAGGGAAGAACTGGGAAAAGTCTTTAAAAAGTGCTAAAAAGGGAAGCCTGCATTATGCATTTTAATTCGCCAGCTTCCCTCCTTTATCTTCCCCAAAGGACAAAACCCAGGCAATTCTTCCTCCCAAACCTGTATTTTTAGGGAGAACACACGAAAAAGTCAGGAGTAGGCTGCTTTAGTTATTAAACAGTAGGAAAGTGAAATTTGAAAAGTACGTCACTATTTCTGTCTACTTTACACAACCCAAAGACCAAAAAACCTGTCTGCACATCCAGATCCACAGTGAGCTGTTCCATCCTTGTACTGCCTTTCCCAAACCATACCATAAGGAGATAGTGAGACTGAGTTCTGGTGCCTTTCAGCTCTTCCTTTGCCTTTCTGGGGGACATCACAAGCTAATTTCTGCTCCCCAAAACTCTGCACACCAGACTGTGGGATTTCACTTCTTGTGGCAGGAACACAAAACAGGAGTTGGACTAGGCCTTGGATTTCCTATATGATCAGCCCAAAGGAAGTCACAATCTAAGAAATAACCTGCTTCTTCAAGCTGTTAAAACCACCCTCTGTGAAAAGCATTAAGTGCTGAAAGCCAAGGAGGGCCTGAGAGTCTTCCAGCAGTGCTTTGGCTCAGCCTCCCCTTCCCGGTCTCTGGAGACACCCTCTGATGGTGGGCGCCCCTGCTGCCCTCCTGGGATGAGTGCCATCGCTGTGCTCCCACATACCCCAAACAGCAGTCTGGGGGCCAAGCGACCCCCTCTCCTCTATGCTCCTCCCCATACACTTCAAAGTTCCTCTGTACCTCCATGGAGAGTAGGGCTGTCTGGCTGCGTTTACCCTTGCACAACACAGCAATCACTGTAAATCTGCCTTGCAAGGCTCCTCTTTTGAGCTGGTTTACTTTCTTGAGCAGTGTTATCAGGGTCCTACCTACTATACCCTCTAATAAGAAGTTATATTGTTTGGTTTTGCTCAGACACCAATTCCTCTGTCTGTTCTGAGCTGTCTGTCCTAGCAGGTCTAGGAGAATGCTGAGCAAGACAGGACTGCAAGAATCTTGTCATCGATGCAATGACATGCAGTTGGCTTTTGGTTACATCAGGTGAGCTGGAAAGAAATAACACAGAAAAAGCAGGCATGGACAGCATGGACGATACGCAGACCAGGATCTGAGCAACCTAGGAGAAGCTGTGAAGAAAGAGAGCTGCAGAGAGCAAGAGTACATTTAAGCACAGCCAAGATGCAGAGCCTGCTACTCTGTGATGCCTGGTGGGGGCAGCCTGCCTGGGCAAAGCTGATCATCAAAATCCAGAATGGGGGGTTATATCATGAAAGGCTGGGAATGTTCAGAACAACTTCTCCCCTACCCATCAGCTCTGACGTGCTCACTGGCGTGTCAGGAGGGAGGTCTAGCTGGCTGTCCGCTCTTTGGAGACAATCACGAAGGCCGCTTTGCCCTCAGCCGTGCCGGTAAGGCCCTCCCCAGCTCACCCTCTGGCGCCGTTTGCAGGGAGCTGCGGGGGGGCCGGGGGCCTGGCACCCGCCCTGGGCCCAGCCCTATGCACCTGCTGCAAAGCCCGGCAAGGCCTGCAGAGCCCAGGCTCCCAGCGCTACATGCCGAGGTGTTACATAGCCTCTCCCTTCCTTAAGGCGGGCACAGCTGTAAAATACAGTTAATGTGCTGGAGAAGAACAAACGGCAGCGATTGCTCTGCAGTCACACATGTGGGGTGTCCAACGGATTTCTGTCAGGGTCTGTCCTATGTTTCTTCTTCACCCTGGCCATTTTGTCAGAGACTTAATTTGTCCTTTTTTGCTGCCTGCCTGCTGAAACCTTTTGAAGGGATGGACCCTTATGTTTTTCACCCCCCTGTTTGGTATGAAAACCAACCCCGGGCAGGGCGGCGTGGCTGGGCCCTATCCGAGGCTGCCCGGCCACCACAGCGGCAAGTGGCCTGTCTCCGGGCGGCCTGTCTCCCGGCGGCCTGTCTCCGGGCTGTCTCCCGGCTGCCTGTCTCCGGGCGGCCTGTCTCCCGGCGGCCTGTCTCCGGGCTGTCTCCGGGCTGCCTGTCTCCGGGCGGCCTGTCTCCCGGCGACCTGTCTCCGGGCGACCTGTCTCCGGGTGTCTCCGGGCGGCCTGTCTCCGGGCGGCCTGTCTCCTGGTGGCCTGTCTCCGGGCGGCCTGTCTCCGGGCGGCCCCGGGACCGCCACGGCCCGGCCCGGCGGCGGCGGGCGGCGGGCGGCAGGTGGCAGCGTCGCTCCGTGGTTCCCGCCCGCCGCGGGCAGCGGGGCCGGGGCCGGCCCCCCCTCCCCGCCTCCGCCAGTCCCGCCGGCCCCCCCCGCCCCCGGCTCCCGCGGCGCCTTGCCATCTATGCCACCTTAGGTTTGGCTCTAGGCGTAACTTTTAATGATCTTGATCTCACGGCTCCGTTATGGAATATATTAAAATAATCACAGAAGCCAGTGGAATAAAGATGGGCCAGGGTTGGGGTGGTTTTGCTGTGAATTTGACTGAAAATGTAATTCAGAAGGGATTTAGCTGAGCCCATAGAAACACAGAGTGAGGTACAGCGATGGAGCAGCGAGTGGATTTGGGTTCTGTCCTGTGGTTTTTCAGTGAGCCCGGAGTCTGCACCTAGAGCTGCCTCAGGCACCACAGCTTAGGCCTGCTGCTCTGTCTGTACCTGCATCCAAAGTCCACATCAAACATAGGCTCCAGAAAACAAACTAACAACAAGGAAATGTATGGCATGAAAAGTTGGCATTTCTTAGTGTCCTGGCTGATAGAGTTCTCAATGTTGTTTTGTAGTACTGCCTCAATAGCTAAATACCCTCATCTGGCCTTGGGCACAGAGGGAAAGTGCAAGATACCTGTCGGTGTGCTGACTGGTGCCTGTGAATGTGTTGGGAGTGGGAGAAGACAGAGGAGGAGATCTCTGGCCACAGCTCCAGGTGGAATTGGGGCTGCAAGGCTACCTCGGAGCGCCTTGGCCAAGCCTGTAGCACTTGCCCCCATCTGAGAGGAAGCAATGTCCTGCCTGGCTACACAAGCAGTGTAGATGGCTTCCCCTCTCCTCCTGCCTCCACTTTTCTTCATTCCCCCACATTTACTCAGGCTGTCTGCAAAAAAGACAAAATCCCCTGCAATAGCGAGTTGGCTGTTGGTGGGGTACTGCCAAGAAAGATAGCTGGATGGCTGAGCCCAAAAGACTGGTGTTGAATGGAGTTACATCCAGCTGGTCACAGGTGGTGTTCCCCAGCGCTTGGTACTGGGGCCAGTTCCATTTAATACCTTTATCAATGATCGGGACGAGGGGATCGAGTGCACCCTCACTAAGTTTGCAGACAAGACCAAGTTGGAGGGGAGTGGTGATCTGCTTCAAGGAAGGAACCTGGGGGTGCTGGTCAACAGCCGGCTGAATATGAACCAGCCATGTGCCAGGCTAACAATCCTGGCTTGTATCCGAAACGGTGTGGCCAGCAGGACAAGAAAAGTGATCGTCCTCCTGTGCTTGGCACTGGTGAGGCCACATCTCGAATCCCGTGTTCAGTTCTGGGCCCCTCACTGCAAGAGGGACATTGAGGTGCTGGAGCGCGTCCAGAGAAGGGCAGCGAAGCTGGTGAAGGGTCTGGAGCACAAGTCTCATGAGGAGCGGCTGAGGGAACTGGGGTTGTTCAGCCTGGAGAAAGGGCAGCTCAGGGGGGACCTTATTGCTCTCTACAGCTGCCTGAAAGGAGGGTGTAGGCAGGTGGCGGTTGGTCTCATCTCCCATGTAACAACTGTCAGGACAAGAAGAAATGCGCTCACATGGCGCCAGGGGAGGATTAGGTTGGATATCAGGAAAAATCTCTTCAACAAAAGGGTTGTCAGGCATTGGAAGAGGTTGCCCAGGGAAGTGGTTGAGTCACCATCCCTGGAGGGATTTAAAAGACATGTAGATGTGGTGCTTAGGGACATGTCTTAGTGATGGACTTGGCGGTGCTAGGTCAATGGTTAGACTCTGTGATCTTCAAGGTCTTTTACAACTTAAACAATTCCATGTTTCTATGAATTGTTTTTTCCAAGAAGTAGGCTATTTCTGTCCTATATTTGATAATTAGTGATATATATTATGTCCTTTTGGCTGCTTGCCCACTTCCCTTGGCAATTGCAGAGCTTGTATACAAAGCTCAAAGAGTCTTATTCAATTATTTTGGTTTGTCCTCTCTCTCCCTTTCTTGGTTGGGAATTGCTAGCGAACACAGTGCCTTCAGGCTGTAATTTCCTGTTGCATGTTTTCTGAAACCATGTGAGGGATTGTTCCTGATGAGCTTTCCAGGAGCCTGCTACAATTGAACTTGTCTCATTATCAGCCAGATATAGCCTTCAGCTTCTTGCCATCCTTTTTGTCTTGCAGTTCAGGATTGTTTTATTTTCCCTTCCTGGGATTTGAATGCTAATATGAGTCATGGAGTCTCTGAAGGTAGGTGACACAAGTACATCTGTGCTAGCACAGAAAGAGGGCAGGGAGAGAGGGCTCTGGGCATCACAGATGCTTCATAAAGCCTTTATATGGTGATTATATTCTAGACCAGGGCCTACAAAGTGATAAAATGTTCGTCAGCATGTATCCCATATGCTACTCCTCAGTAAAGACATGATCTGGTGGACAGAAGACATCAAGAAATTCCTAGGGTTGAAAATGGAAGGTGACCCAAAGAATATGGGAGGGTTGAAAAAAACATAATAAAGACTGCAAAGAATAATTCTGTGCACATCTGGCTCATGCAGTGGGGCAGACTGAGGAGATTCTGCAGCTGTACCAAGCATTCAGCAACACAGAGCTGATTTTGGCAGACCTGTGTCCCAGTATGCCCTGCCTACCACACAGACAGCTGAAAGGTACATTGTTTCATGGAATCTGATCATCATTTCCAGAGGCTGCTTTATAGCTGAACAAAGCGATGTTCACCGCTGTGTATGCAGGTGTGTGTCTATGACCTTTTTTTCTTAGCCTAGCTGCTTATTTTCCCACCCTGCTGGATGCAGTGTTTCAGGTGTTGCGGGGCCACACTCTAGCCTGCAGAAGCCTCACTAGGAAGAATCAGGCTGAAGGTGATACTTTTGTTCTTTTCGGAGGACTAGGTTAGAAAAAGGCAATTTATGACTGTGTTTGTGAAGCTGGGTGGCTATCTGAAGGCTGATGATGATATCCTTGCCCTGGTTGTATGCAGCGTAAATGGCCTGGAGTGGTCTATAAGAGCTTTGAAATCCCCTCTTCTGACTGCTGAGAGAACCCCTCACTGAAACTGCGATAGGCACGGTGTCATGAATTCCCAAAAACACCAGGGTCTCCTGGATGCTCTGAGGAAGGCTGTGATATTCAGAGTTTGAAAGATCAGAGGCAGCTTGAAAGCCCATAATTCTTTTCTTTGGGCTCTGGACTGCAAGGTTTGTGCTCTTGCAAGGCATAGCTTAATATTGCTGTGCCTCAACAAGCTAAAACAAGGTCTGCTCACTGGCATGCTACCTTTCATGCAGCATCTTTGTCCCTCTCCTCTTTCAAATAATAGGATTAATAAGCAGAACTGAGTATTTTTGTTTATGTATAAAATTTCCTGTGCATTTATCAAGGGTGTGTCTAAAAGCTTTAGAAAAAGAAGGGAAAAAATATCTTGCCTCTCTCAGTCTTGTAAACATCTATAAAACTGAACGGAAGAAAAACTCAGTGATTGTTTCCACCTCACTGTAACTTGCGTTTCAGAATGCCACTGTACTCAGTGAAATGTATTATAAATGTTAGTAATTGCTTCTCTATGCCCATCACAATAGCTGAAGAGTTAAAATTGCTAATGATCTTTCCAGCAGCATAGCTATTTTACAGCTGCTCACTGAGGCCATTAATCAACATACCCAAGACTGCTTGAGCAACATTTACTAGCAATTAACCTATGGTTATGGGAATATTTTTTCCCTCTTACGTTTCTATTCTAGTCTGCACATCAAATAAAAGATGTATCCTAACACTGCTTCTGCTAAGTGAAAATGCTAGAAAACAGAAGTTCTCAGACCTACATGGACTGTCTTGATATGAGAAAAGAGGGCATCCAATATGCTGGAAATATGTTACGTTAAATCCTTTCCCAGACTTCTGAACATTAACTGAGCTCTTCCTTTCCACTTGCTCTTCCTAATGTTATGATATATACATGATAGAACAGACAGCTGCGGTGTTTTACAGTTAGTTAATTTGTATTTTAAAAGACTTTTTAAAATTTTAAAAGAAAGGTCTTCCTTGGGAAGAAAAGGAAATACATGTGTTCGCCTGTCCTTTACACTGTCCCATTTTTTCTCTATTCTCATTCCTCAAGCACTGAACAGTTATCACCTCAATTTTCATTGGCAAGATGCAGGACTGAAATATATCTCTAATGTTACTCCTGTGGTGTCAGCAAAGTTATATCTGGGGTAATCTTCACCTCTAGTATTTTATACTGTCTACAAAGTTTATTTGACTGGTAAATGTTACTGTGTGGTTTAATAGAGTGTCTTTATGTCACAGAAGAAATGAAACAGGAAAGTCAGTGAGAAATTGAAGAAAGAGCTTGCCTCCAAAATGATTGGAGGGGGCTTTTCTAGTTTGTCAGACTTGGCAAAATGGCAAATTAAAAATGTCAAAAGGAATGAACATAGACCATAAGCAGAGTTGGTGCGGTATCCTAGGCGTGTTGATATGACTGCATAGAACATCCACTGGCGGTTTTATATGGAGATAGTCTAGAAGCCTTAACGTTGCCTGAAGATAGAGGAATGCTGTAACTTTGATCAGAAGCACCTTAGAGAAAGTAGCATATGCACCCATGGCCAGTTTGCACCATCACGCCTGCTGCTGTTAGCCTTAGTGAAAAGGCAGAGTCTGGAGCAATGAAGGGAGACTTGTCTATGTGGAAAAGAGCTGTTTTCATGTGCAGATGTTCTGCATGTTTTTTCTGCTGGCTGTATTTCAGGAGTGCAAGAGTAAATAGTGCAGTCCTTTAGTACAGCCAGTAGCAGCTTTGGATTCTAGAAGCAAAGGAAGGGCTGGTAAGAGAAATCGATTTCCTGCCATGCTTTACAGCTGGTTTGCATCACCAATATCTGCTTCTTTGATATTGAAGATAGGAAGATGGTAATAAACTTACTACTAAAGTATCAGCAGCGGAATTATTTTATTTTATTGTGAACCCAATAGTTTCATGGTTGCTGGCCATTTTCCTTCACCCTGGACCCTGCAGGGAATATCTTCATGCTCTGCCTCAGGTTTGACCATAATTCAGCATTGCCAATTTTTGCAGCATTTGTCATTCAGCCATGCAGTTCGAATAGGCAGTACTGTAAAAGAAGCCTAAATACAGCAATAATCTTGGCCCTCATTTATGTCAGAGACAATGCCAGTTTCTAGCCCACATCATTGTGGGGGAAGGAGACTTCAGCGTGTGACACAAAAGCAAACGAAAAAAGATGTCTCCAAAGACACCTGACATAGTTCTCTCGCTTTCTTTTGGACTATGACTCATGAGTTTTAAGTGTTTAGTGGAGCCTCGACTTCATTAAAACCCCACTCAAAATAGTTCTGTAGTCCTGTTACCTCTGATAAGATTGGAGGATGTCACTTTGTTGAGCGTGATGGTCCTTCTCATTTACTCTGGAGTGAAAAAGTGGGCAGGCCCCATGCATTGAAAAGGGACAGTTTAGTACCCCTGTTACATTTGCTGAGCTCATTTAATATCTCTAATTCCGGTGAGCGTGATCTTCAAAAGCATTTGTAACACAGTTGAAGATTTCAGGCTGAGGGGCAGACCTTTCTGAGAGGGTGGTACAAGATGAGCTACAGAAACAGAAGCTGACACCAGGTCTGAGTGTAATGCAACCTAATTAAAATTAAGAATGGTTGGGAACGTGCTTGGTTGTATTCTGCAGGCAATGAAAGGCTATTTTCCTAAAAATGCTATCTTGATGATTTACCCCATTTATATTCTTGTCTTTTCATTTATTAGTTACCTAAACCTTATAAAGCAGAGCTTTCTCCATCCTCATGAGGCAGGTATGTATACAAATGGCAGGTACTGATGAAATGTTTACTGAAAAGATTAGCTTGTCAATGAGGCAAAGGATGGATATTGATCCCTCTTCTATGTTTGTCAACCTGTAACCTGTTTAAGAAATAGCCTACAGCAATGAAATCCAATCAAGCACTCTCTGCAGCTCCAGATTTCTTGTAATATAGGGAGGGGATTCAATCACAATAAAGGAAATGAACCACTTATCATATAAATGAGGGTAAGGCAATTAGCAGGTTACAGGTTCCAAGTAAGGAGAGTTCTGACTGCAATACAGGATTAAAAGATGGATATTCTGTACACCTGAGAGCTTTTTTGTGGTCTTTCTATGAGAAGAGGTTGTTATGTGGCAAAATATGTTGTAATGCTGAGTTAACAGGGTTAACAACAGAGTGCAGCATGTGCCTCCCCTAACGAAACCCCTGCTTGATAACTATGTAATGGAAATGTTTTCAAAGAGGTGGCCAAAATAGTTTTATAAGTAATTGATACCACTTGACAGTCCCTAGGGCTACCTGAAAAACAATTTTTACTTTTAGGAGAGATTTAAGAGATTGTAGAATTTTTATTTGAACGAAGAAAATGGAGCCTTTTCTAATATGATCCTCCTACTCTTGCCTCCTCCCCAGAAATACAAATCTCAGGTCAAGTTGTGTTTAAGACAAGTGCTGCAACTTCTGGGTGTTGATATGGTCTTCAATTGCTTGTCTTGAAAGAGTTTTTGTTTGTCTGAATGAGTAAGAGGGCAGCTTGACTTACAGATAGGCTGATGTAGACCCTCTCTTCTCTCAAGCAGAGTGGATATCCATGTACAATATCCAGTTTGTAGGTTCAGATCCCTGCCCCGGAGAAAACAGCAGCTGATACTAAAGCACTTGCCATCTGAGATGGAGTAGTGACCAATCCATTTGCTTTCTTAGGTATGGGTTTCCTTCTCCAGTAATACAGTCCTGGAGCCCACTGGGAAAATATGAAATCAAGTGATTTTTCTATTAAAGGTTTAGACCTTGGTACTTGTGGGGAGTTGATCTTTGCTGGCTGCCAGACGCCCACCAAGCCACCCTTTCACTGCCCCTTCTCAGCAAGACAGGGAGAAAATAGGATGAAAAGCTCATGGATCAAGGTAAGGACAGGGAGTTTACTCATCATTACTGTCACTGGCAAAACAGGCTTAAGGAAATTAATTTATTGCCAATTAATAACAGACAAGGGTAGAAAGAAGTAAAAACAAAACTAAAAACACCTCTCCCTGCCCCTACCCTTCTTCCCAGGCTTAACTTCACTCCCAACTCTTCTACCTTCCCTCCCCAAGCAGTGCAGGGGGATGGGGAATGGGGGCTGCGGT
Source organism: Falco biarmicus (assembly GCF_023638135.1). Classification (NCBI taxonomy): domain Eukaryota; kingdom Metazoa; phylum Chordata; class Aves; order Falconiformes; family Falconidae; genus Falco; species Falco biarmicus. Next base: position 70,742,994 of record NC_079290.1, read on the forward strand.
CAGTACATAACTTCATCTCTGCCACTTCTTCCTCCTTGTGCTGTTCCCCTGCTCCAGCACGGGCCCTTCCCACGGGCTGCAGTTTTCCATGAACTGCTGCACCATGGGTCCTTCCCACAGGTCACAGTTCTGCAGGCAGAGACTGTGCCAGCCTGGGTTCCCCTTGGGTTCACAGGTCATGCCAGGAACCTGCTCCAGCATAGGCTGTCCATGGGCTGCAGCTTTCTTCAGGGCATGTCCAGCTGCTCCACTGTGGCCCTCCATGAGCTGCAGGGGGACAGCCTGCCTTGTCATAGTCTTCACCAGGGGCTGCAAGGGAACCCCTGCTCCTGTGCCTGGAGCATCTCTTCCTTCCTCTCCTCAGGGCTCACAGGGCACTTTCTCACAAATATTGTCACTCCCCTCTCACAGCTGCTGCCCAGAGTTTTTTACCTTTTCTTAAATACATTATCACAGAGGCACTATCCACGCTGCTGATGGCCTCAACTTTGCCCAGCATTGGTTCCGTCTTGGAACCAGCTGGAACTGGCTGTCTCTCACATGGGGGTAGCCATTATTCCTTCCCACAGAAGCCACCCTGCAGCCCCCCCCCCCCCCCCCCAAATGTTGCCATGTAAATCCATTATACATTACTACAGTGTTTTCCAGCTTAAAAAATGCATCACTGCAAGCATCTGATCAGTGCTTAACCTAGAGAAGGGAGTTTTCTTTTTAATCTTGCATCTCTGGTGTATTTTTTTCCTTTTCTAAATATTATTCTTCCTAATGGATGCCTTTATTGCTTCAAATGTGCATTGAAATAGACTTCATTAGATAAGCAGCCTTCAGAGCACAGATCAGTGGAAGATTACACATGACAGTCAGAAAAAAGTGAGAATTCAGTGAACTCATCAACTTGGGGTAGGTGAGGAGATACACAGCCCTCAATCCCTGCTCCCAGTGTGAGCTAGAGCACCAGTGAATGCAGCAGCCTGTCCTGCCTGATGCCTTTCTCATGTACCCAACACAAGTCTCCAAGTTCAGCTGAACAGTCTGTACCCAGCTCCTGTAACAACTGACCCAAACTCCCCTTTTGGGTTGGTGATTTGTGTGCTCAGAACCAAATGAGCGCGGAGGATCCCCTCCCACCCAGCTGAAGGCACAGAGAGACCACAGCTGATCTACAAGTCTTTCTGAAAATATGGCTTGCATTGACCAGCCTGTGTGACCTCTGGCTGGGGAGCAGAACAAGCTTTTGTGGCAGTCTACCACCAGTGGAGTGATAGTTTAAATTTTTTAGCAATTTATCTTGCTCAGGTAAATTGTGTTTTAAATGTTAGGAGCTGTTGTAGGTGTACAGGGTACTGTGCCTCTTAGCCACATTCACTCTTCTAGTGACAGCTATTGCCACGTTTATCCCCTTCTAGGTCCAACCTCAACAGTATCTTTCCAGTGGTGTCAAGAGTCCCAGAACCTTGTCTTTTCTTTCAATGCTGTTAAAAGCAAAATAATAATTTAATTATTAAAATGAGTAAAATAAATGACTGGAGCTATTTCTCGTGAACTTAAAACCTTAGTTTTGTGACTTGGACTGTCTCAGACAACAGGAATGGGATCTGAATTACAAGGAAATTTGAAAAGTTTGAGGTAAAGGAAAGGGCTAAATCTTTTGTATGCAATAATGCTCATTTTTTCATAAGTAATAAAGTTAATGTGAAATAAAATGCTGAAATAAAGCTGTGACATGGTGGTTCGTCTTCCAGGAACTCCAAGTACAATAACTGTGCACAAAAATTAGCATAGACATTGAAATACTCAGGACAGAGTTGAACCCTTGAAGGGTGTTATAGCATTATCTTGCTATGTAGACACCTTGCTGCTACCAGTACCATCTGGTCCAGTGTTCCCAGTTGGAGGTGCCTGCCACTCATTTGTAGGAGAAAGGAGAATCCTGAGCCCTGTTCCTTCTCTTCTCCTGATACCTCATCCCCCAGAGACTTACTGTCTGCTTTGTTAATGATTAAGAACTAACTACAGAAGGGCACGTATCAAGTATGGACATATTATATTGTGTCAGAATTGAGGAGGAAGCCTCAGGCTTGTGTCCCCTGTGCCTCTCTCCAGCATTAATCTTCTCAGTACATGAAATATTTTTCACCAATATATAACCTCACTTATTACTTCCTGCTATTAAGTGCAGCAAATACTCAGACGCTCTTCTGGAACATTTCCAAATGAAATCTCAGAGTCATTACATTAACCTTTTCCATTATAGAGCAGAAGGAAATTAGCTATTGGCACACACAGAAATAACATAGAAAGTGGTACAATATTTTGCATAATTGTATTTTTATAGATTTTGACAATGCAAAGAGTTAAAGAAAAATGTTAAAAATCCTGCATGCTTCATTAGAAACTCTCAATTTCTCTATTTTCAGCAAAATAAGCCATCAGTGTTAGATTCTATAATTGACACCATTGCTTAGGGAACAAACCTATGAATCTTATTAGAGACAAATTCATTACTTTAAGTCCACCCTTAGGATGCAGAGCTCATAAAAGAAACCTCTGGAGGGTTCAGCTTAGGGGATGAGATGATTTCAGGCTGCAAATCTACAGATTTGCTGTAATTAACCTGAACTAATTATTGTCAGGCGATGGGTCAGACATCCTGGATAAAAGCCCCTGACTGGTTTTGTGGTCTACTGGGTTTTCAGTAAGAGCTGCTTGTTAAACAAAGAAAAAGTACTGAAAGCACAGCCCCATATATTCTTAAAGAAAAAAAAAATTCCACTGGGACAGAATAGCAGAGTCTATTTAAAATTCACAGTCAATAGGCACAAGTGAAATATATTAATGTTTAATACTTTTGCTAGAGAGCTCGCTGCAGGTAACATTCAGTAGCAATGGTCAAAAACAACTCCTGGATGGGCTAAGCTGCTGTCCATATGAAATGAATGACTGCTTGCCTGCTTTTGCAAATATCACAAGAAGGGATCCATTTAAACACTTCTTTATGAGCTGCAGATATACTGTTATAGTCCTGCAATGGATGCTGTCCTGTCACTATTCTCCTACTGCTTACAAGGGATAAGACAGATGCATGGGTCCATCTACAGAAGCTTCTGTGATTCACATAAGGAAGGAGTAAGGTAGCCTGTACAAGATATGTTGATAACCCTATGTTATAGATTAGGTACATTTAATTATCATGAGCTCAAAAAGCAACTCCTTTTTTTACAGTGGTGGAAGAACTGTTTAGCTTTATTGTTTTAAACACAGATTTGTATATGTGTTTAAGTTTCCAAATTCTGCTCAAATCAGTGGCAATGACATGCTTGAAAACATTTCAAGATACCTCTAAACTTTGAAGTTTTCAAGACTTGACTGGGCAAAGCTGACATGATCTAGTGTGGGCAATAGTCCCACTCTGAGTGGGAGATGACCTCCAGAAGTCCCTTCTGGCCAGCATTTCTATGACCCGGTGTTGTTAAGAAGTGGTTACAAAGAGCACTATGTGCTCAGGTGCTGTCCTTACCCTCTCAGCTCAAGATGCTTATGGCTGCTCCTTGCTTGGGAATTTTTTTCTTTTAAGTCCAGAGATCCTGAACAAGGGAAGCCCGCGTAGGAGTGCAGCAGAGCTAGGGCTGATTTTGGCAAGGATTGCCTATGGACCCTGGAATGCACCAATAGGGGAGCACGGGGGTCAAGAAGTGGGGATAGACAGTGGTTCTTGCCATAGGAGTGACTTAAAATGTGCATTTTTAGCCTCTGTGACTCTCTAGGAGGGAAAAAAAAGGTCTGTATCAGTGCCATCTAAAAACTCTCAGGTTCCTTCGTCTGCTGCACAGCCATGGACAGCAATTTTCAGCTTCCTCATGCACTTAGTTGCTCCCAGTTAAAATCTTTTGCCTCACAGAGGGGTACTGTGAGTGTAAAGTAGGTTCACATCTGCTAACCTAATGGGGTACATTGAACTAAAGAGGTCTTAAAATTGAGAGAAATTGTGACTAGACCCAGTCCTTTTTTTTTTTTTTTTTTTTTTTTTGTCTTCTAGGTATTAGATTGATGGGCTTGTTATTGGTTTTCACTCTGAGTCATTATGCTTTTTCCATCATTAAATATTTTCCTACTGTTATAAAGATGCCCTAGCAAGCAAATGATTAAAAATTACTGGTAAAAATCGCTGGAAATCTGAACAGTTGAACTGAATGAAAGTATGGAAGGGAACGATACTAAGCATAACACTACTTCTAAGTGGAGGCACTACGTGAGATCCTCTGAATGAAAGTATGGAAGGGAACGATACTAAGCATAACACTACTTCTAAGTGGAGGCACTACGTGAGATCCTCTGAATGAAAGTATGGAAGGGAACGATACTAAGCATAACACTACTTCTAAGTGGAGGCACTACGTGAGATCCTCTGTGGATCTGAATTTTCTAGGTAAATGGAACTTTGTAATCAAAATCCAGAAGTTGTTCATTAGCTGAAAGGCAGATTTTAAAATGCACAAGTAACAGCATTAAAATCCTACTAACGTTCTGCAGGAGCCAGCCCTTGAAGTACATCAAATTCTCAAGCTTTGTGTTTTGTGAAGACATCCTGCAAACTGAGATTATTAAAATATCCCCTCAAAAGTTATTATGAAGATATATAAGATTTTTTTTTTTGCTAGCCTTCTTTTCTAACCTAAATGCTTTTATTTTGCTACTGAGTGTACAAAGCCTTCCTGGATGTCACTCACTCAAACCTGCATACGCGCAGCAAGATGCACGTGTGCACAAGGTGTGGGCAGAAGCACCTCTGTGTGACCTGGGGGATGACCTGGCTGCACAGTCCTCACTGCAGGCAGAGACTGCTCATCATGAAGCAGTTTGTTGGATAGGTCTGTTTGAGCTTCTAAAGATTGATATGAACTATGAGATGAGCTTCTGCTTCTGAATATTTCTTATTTAACTCTCTGACCCTGTAAATATCAAACATAGTTTACTATGCATTGTTTCCATTTCCCGCTTTGGGCATCCTTCTAGTAATGTTGTGTCTTCCTGTTGGGAGAGCAGGAGGAGCAATGCCAGGTAAAAAATGCCTTTATTGCCCCCCTCTGTCTAGATCCTCTGCTGACCAAGCTGTACTTTGGCCTTACTGAAGCACCAACCCTTTGACCCTGATGTAAGCAATGCCTTCTTCAATGTTTAGGAGCTTGCCTGCTGTTGACTGTGTCCTTTACAAATCAAAGCTGGTCCTGTAGCCTTTGCTGTGCTGTGCCCTCGCGTCCTTTTCCACTAGCACTTCGGTCATGCTATCTTAGTGCTTCTGTTACAAACTCCTACAAGGGGATGACAAGTCTATACAACCCTCACTTCACTGCTCAGAGTAGCCGTGACTGGTGTTTCAGGTGTGTCTTGGTCAGGCAATCGCACCTGACAGCAGAACCTAATTACCCTGTCATCCCAGCCAGAACAGCAACAAGGGAGGAAGGAGGCCAATTTCTTTCATGTGGATACATTTAATTAGCAAAATGAGGAGAAAAAAAAAAATTAGAGATTTAGATGAGGGTACAGCAGGAGCTGCCACTCCCTTTGTCCTTCTGTCCTGCAGGCAGCACAACAGCCATCACCTCTGGCCACCCTGGGCTACAATAGGCTCTTCTAAAGACACTGTGCAGTATCACCGGTCCTGGAGTACGGTATAAATGGAAACAGGTAATTTTTGCAATTCTGCTACATATGAGAAAAGCAAGCAAATATTTCCTTGTGCATTTGGATCTGTATAGGACCCTCTGAGAACTGATCTCTCCATGATCAGCATCAGCTTAGGGCAAGAGCATTGCGAGCTTGCTCTGTGCCTGTTTATGACATGTATTACAAATAAAATCTAGTTACCAGTGAATAGAAAACCCAAACTGCAGCAGGAAAAAGCTGCAGTTACCGTGCATCACCACTGTATGCCACTACAGACTATAGTGTATTCCAGAAGTGAGGGGCTGCTGTAGCAGACCCCTACGAAACACTCAGTTTATATTAATTTGTAATCCTATTAACTGTTTAAAATTAAGCACCATCCACGAAACAGATGATTTTCATAAGCTATTCATGCTAAAGATAAAATAAACATGAATAGTCAGAAATTAATTATCTCATCCACTGTCCTTTATAAGTCCTCAATTGGGCTGATACAAAATTACTGTCAGATTTATACCCTTGCATCAAAAGGAATAAATAAAATGCATTGCAGAAGAATTATTTGTTTTATATCTTGAAATAGATTTCTAGAGTTAATTTACTTCCTAACAAAAATTTTGCTGGAAACTCACTAGTGGTATTGCAAAAAAAATCTTTGCAACGCAAACTACCAGGCCCAAGTAAAACCAAACTTGACACTGACAGAACATGAAGAACTTTTTAATATTTGTGTATAAATGCTTATGTAAACTTGTAAGTGCTTGAGTAAGCATTCACATGCTTTTTGAATCATAACCTGAATTAGGTCTCCATTTCTATTACTTTCTCCTACAAAGAGGAAATCTGCAAGAATATTTCATCTTTTGGTCTCTTCAGTTTTCTGACCATTCTCATTTGTGCTTTCTATATCTGGTTATTAACAGATTTAAGCAACTGATCATTTCTGTCTCTTTATAATTCCGTTCCTCTGCTTGCTTCAGTTCTTATTCTGTCTGCAGTTCAAACTATTATTTGCTCTAGAAAAAAGTCCTTACAAGATGGTTGGGAGAGAAAGGATGGCCAGGGCAAGACTCCCAATGAGTCATTATAGAAATTATTACTTTGTCAAAATAATTTATTCTTAGAATTTTTAATATCTTTTACGGAAATTGCAGTGTGTCTCCTCCATCTTGAGGTCAAAACACAAGTAACTTGGAACTGTAGTCTCGCCAAGAGCTGGGATGTTTAAATTCAAAACTTCACAACAAATTACTCTTGTACAAGCTGCATCATCACCTACCCCAGGGAAATTACAGACTCTCTTGGATCGCATCCTTTCTGTTCCCCAGTCAGCAAGGAAGATGGGTGGCGCAACCCATGGAGCGTGTTCCATTTTACTGCTGGGGTGCCTGCCCCTCTTTGAGAAGTGGTAACAACAAGATAAAAAGAGCAATCCAGAGCTGTCTTTCCTTTTCCTCTGCAAAGGAGCTGTGTGACATTAAATTACCTATTTACAAAATAAGTTAATATAAAATGCTGCATTAAAGAGATGAAATGGCTGGAAAAATAAAATCAGAAAACGAAATCTTCCCTCTTGAAAATGTGTTCTTAGAAGGCTGAAAGATGCACTTTGTCACTAAAGTAACACTTATGAATTGTTTCAGTGCTGGAGATCTTTTCAGCTGATTTTAAAAGAACTACTGATAGAGCTTGACGATGCTACTTCTGCACTACTGCAACCACAGTTGCACGGTGATGGTACAAAATTACGTGGTTTTTCTAAGAACCCTTCCTTGTCCTCTGGGGTTGCTCTAGGCAATGTGTCCCATGATCGTTACCAGCAAACTGGATCCAATCCAAATGTTTAGATCTGGATGTGACTCAGTCATCCACTGAGTTGTGTCTGTCTAATAATTAGTAACTACTTGTATGTTTGACATTGTGTTTTACACTTCTGTCACAATGCCTATTTCTGACTGCAGTGTGGCAGTTGAGCTCTGTGAGACGTTATTCTGATCTCATAAGTAAATGAATCCCTTCCACAAGAGATAACCTCTTAAAATAATTCTCAGGAAAAACGAAAGTGTAAACATTAGTCCAATAATGGATCTAGTGGAAGGAAACCTAAATTAAGTCATGTTGGATCTCTGAAACATCAGATTAGGCAAATCAGGCATTTTACTATTCCCTAAAACCCTAAGTCTATAGTGAGACTAAAGCAGTGCAGTGCTGGGTGTAAGACAGAAATAACTATCAGTTGTGAAATATCTCTGGATGGTTTAGTAACATTACCATTCACAGCCACGGAATGCATTATATTTTATTGTAAACTTCATTCCTTAGAGAAGTATAAATCTTGAAAGTGTGTCAATACTTGGCAAAGTAAGTAGTCTCTGGAGGCAAAAAATGTTTAAGACCATCCATCAAGTATAAGAAGTTGATAGCAATTAAAATCAGAGCTGTTTATGTATAAACATAAATTGCAGAGGTAGCTTAAAACTGGCCAGTAAAAATCTTGGCTGGGTGGAAATTCCAACTGCAAAAGACTGCAAAAAGCAACATCTGAATTTTAAGAACTATTTTGTAGCATACACTTTTTTTTTTTTCCTTAGGGACAATATTTTCGATGAGATTTTATTACATTAAGGGAAATATATTTATATATTTATTTTCACATTAAGGTATTCTTCAAACAAAACCCCCAAACCTTCAAGAAATGGTTAAAAGTATGGTAACTTAGATAAATTATTGCTTGTATTAGATAAGCATTAAACCAGATTATATTTCAATGCTCATTTTCCCCCAAAGTGATACAAAGAAAAATGGAAAACTATTTTACTTACTGTAACCATTAATGTTGAATATTTTTATAAAGGAATGTACTTACAATCTTTTGTATTATTCTGTACTTAAATTGAAGTATTAATTGTGTCTCTTTAATGTGTGAGGCCTTAAGGAAATGGACCGTTGTAGGCAGCTTACAATTTTAAATTTTTCAGTACATTTACAACACTCAGAACTTCAGCAAAATGAAAGCCCAGAGAAAGAGTATTGGGGTGTCTTTCTCTCCAGAAGAGGAAAAGGGCCAACCAGCTTAACCCAGCTACTGGGTACCTAGTTGCTGGTTTGAAAGGAATGTGTTGGTCTTGTTCCAGGTAGACTGTCAGATCTTCTGAGATGTGGAGATCTGCCTTGACTTATCGTTGTACCGTGTCCAGCAAAATAGGTCTGCCACTGACTGTCCTGCATAGTGTGCAGTGCAAGTACAAATAACCCCTGCATCAACAAGATGATGTGCGTGTTTCCTGCTTTTTATCTAGTGGGGATCTTTGGCAGGAATGATTCAAAAGCCATGCTTGAAAGCAGAATAAAGCTACGAAAAGTGAGACTGAATGCCGTTAAAAGAGAACGTAATGTACAATGTTCATTTGAAATTAATGATGCTTGCATAACCTCAAACTGCATTTTAATATTTAAATTGCTGCAAATGTAAATTATTAAAATAAAGCATCCATGAATTATCAACCCAAATTTTCCAAGTTCTAGTACTACAAAATGAAGGAAAGAGTGCCTAGGTCAACTAGGTAATGGAAAAACTCTCCTCTTCTCATACTGAATTTCTTCCACTGTAAGAGAAGTTCTTCTCCCTCCTATTCAGCTGTGGGAAAGATATCTCAGGGAGGGAAATCTTAGAATGGGATCCAAATGAGGAGCTAGTATGTAACTGAGAGATTTTGGTTTTCCCAGACACCAGTATCCACCACTGAGGGGACTGAGTGAATCCACCCATATAAGTGGATTAATTCTGGTATTAGCCAGGGAAGAAACACCCATGTCAGGAGCTTCCTCTCATCTTCCTTACTTTCAGAGGAAGATCAGTTCAGCAACTATTTCTACGTCTCCTCCAGAATGCTGAAAGAGAAGAGGGCTTTGTTAAGTACTCCCAGCTTTCTAGAGGAAAAGAGAGACTGGAATTCCTCCCACAGCTCCTGCTGTATGCACATGCTGTGATGAAACCATAACACAAGTAAGAGGGTGAGACACCACTTCACTGCAGTTAGCTGTTATACCTTGGATCTCTCCCTTCCTTTGTTGGAGGAGTCCTTGGGCAAGGGAATAGTCTTCATTCTTTAACTCAAAGGGTAAAGGGAAGCCATAGGAAATAACAAAAATATTCTGGTATGTTTATACTTAGGCTTTGTCTTACAGTCTCTCCACCAAGAATTTGTGAGAATTTAGCAAAATAAGATACAAACAAATCAATAGAGGAAACAGCATCTGAGCCACGATGCAGGCATTTCTTGTCTCCTTGTGCATTAAATTACCCAATTAATGTTTCCTGTTGCCTTAGCCTGTTCTAATAAGGCTTGACTGTCGCTTATCAGCCCCTAATCTTCTAAATGATGAGCAAGAAGTGCAGCTGGATTTACAAGAGCCTTTGGGGCACGATACCAAACTCCCAGAGCACCAAAGATCCATCCTTGGTATTATGCTTATTAGGGTTTCTCATTCATTACCATTTGCTTCACATAGATATCCGCTAATACGATCAGCTCAGCTTTATTATTTATTACATACCATTAAAATAGATAGACTGGACAACCAGTCTCTGTAGAACATATTCTTCAAAAAATAAGCTTTTTTCTTGCATAAAAATGTCATTTCAGATACCAGCATTCCTTCAAGTCAACTGAGCTTCCCTACTTTGTGGGCTTATTTGTCCTGAAAAGATGATCGATAGTTTAAAATATTTTGGGGTAAGGAAAATGTTTCCAGAGTAACTGAAAGTATTTTTTATGGACTGCATGCATGAGTTAACTAATTAGAATAACAATGTTGGGAATGAGTTGTGGGTAATGGGTAACTATCAGGGTTAAATGATTTTTAATAGACAATAGTAGTGTCTTCAGAATGATAAATACTTTCCTGTTGTATGATTAAAAAAAAATAAATCTATTTTACTAAGAGAGACGACTTATGGACTGTGAGGCGGGGGGGTGGGGAGGAATAGATTCATTTAGATAAAATGCTATTAAATTGCCTGTATAGTGTCCTGTCAGACAACTATCGACCCCATCCCATGGGAGAAATTGATTTTCGTGCAAAGAGCTATGTGCTTTCTGCAGTGTATTGCTTCACTGCTATTGCTCTGGTAATCACACACTGCTGCCTCTTTTCCTTTCTCTCTCTCTCTCTGTCTATTTGTTGTCTAAAGATTGATTGAGAGACGCGAGGGATTTACATTGCCATATTTGTTGTTATTTGACCTTTTCAATTATATTCTGTTAAAAATGTAAATACTTCATTTGTAGTAATGTACATATGAGTTGGTTTAAGTGGTCTACGAGTAAGGCTTTCACAAGGAAGCATTTACCTTTGTTCTCCTGTAGACCTATTGGAGCTGCCTCAGTTAAGTGAATTCAAATGCAGCTGAAGATGCTCCCTGGTTCAGTAAAGCTATCTAGGCTAGTTCTAAACACAAGATCTGAAGATGGGAAAAATAATCAAAACTAGTAATGCTAGAATCACATAAGCGCAGAAAAGTGAAATTATATGTGATATAGGATCCTTGCTTTGGTTTAGATTGTTTTTTCTTCTTTTAGGCATAAATACCTTCTGTCAGCTCCCACTAATGGCAGTCATTTTTTAACGAGACAAAAACATTTGAGGTCAAGAAATGACAACACTGAAGCTGAAACCCAGTTTTAAATCTTCTGCCTCTGCAGGTAAGTAAGAAACAAGGTCTTTAATTGTCATGACATGTTCACACGTTGTTTTTTGCATAATACAGCTTCAGTTTACAAAAGTGTCTGATGAGTTATGCCTTTGCTCCGCTTTTTCTACTGATACTTGTCATTCTTACATTCGTTTCATTGTTATGACTCACTTTAGCATCATCAGTGCTAAAGCGGGTGTTTTAATGTCTGCCCATGGGAATCTAGGTCCTTGCTGTTCTCTGAGAGCATACTGTGGCATCTGCATGTGCAGGGAAATCACTGAATGGGGAAAGGCCAGTACAGACCATCCTCCTTGCTCTACTTCATGTCAGTGCTAAGGGACAGAAGGGAATAAAGATCTGCTGGTGGATCACAGCTATATTTTAGTAGTCACAGGCTGCTGCATTAGGCCTTGGGAGGAATGTTTAAAACTGCTTAATTAGAGCCATGTACTAGCCCAGGCTTAAAGACCAGCAAACTCCTGAGTCTGTATTTACACCTGTGCACCGAGGCTATGCCAGATGCCTGGAGTTTCGATGCTTTTATTTTTATTACGTTGGGTCGACAAAGCTGCAAAAGCAGAATCACTGGTGATCTGTAAAAATCAATAAAGACAGGATGCAGCTTCTCCTTTGCCTTTTACTTGTCCACATCCTTTAATCTGTAGTAAATAGACATAAAATGCTGTTCAGTCAAAATCACATTGCCTTACACTGACCTTATGCTCCCTCCCCCCTGTGTAAAGAGATGGCAGAACTGTGATTAAGCTGCCAGGAGTAAGGAATGTTAAGCGCTTTAGGAAAATTTTGCTGTGGTCTTGGGCAAGTAGCCAGCTTTCTCTAACTTTACCCCAGTACTCTTTGACAAAGCTGCCGCAGCCTTTTTTAGGGGTGACATGAGGTTATGGGGCAGAGCCCAAGCCAGCAAAGTGCTCCAACACAGTTCTCGCAGAGGGCAAGCCAAGGCAGGAGAGGAAGGTAACAGCACCCTGCTGATGTCCTGCAGCAGCTGTGAGCTTGCTGCTGTAATGGGGATCAAGGATGACTATGGAGCAGGTTTGAAAGTGAGAAGGAAAGGGGAGTGCTTAACTGGAGGCTATTTTGGTGGGGACAGTGGGAAAGGCAAGCCTGTTATAAGCAGGGACAACCACAACAGAAGAACCAGACAGGAATTCATCAGAGTAAAACCAGCAGCTTCCCCCTCCCTTCCCTCTTCTGGGGTCAGTGACACCAGTTTCTAGGTTTTATTGTTTGTGTCCAGTCAAACCTTTTGCCTTGTGCTTAAAGGTGACTGGAGCATGCGTGAAAACCATTGTTGCAGAGAGGTAGCTGAGATCTGGAGGGATGCTAGAGGAGAATAAAGTCAGGCTGAAAATCATATCTAAAATACCATTTCAGAGAGTGTGCCCCACATTTCTCAGCCAGATTTTCAGACCCTTGAGTCTGGCTGTTGTCTGTGAATCCTGATTGCTTCAATTTTTTACTCCATAACAGCTTAATTTATATATATATTTTTTCTTTTCATCTGGACGCAGTGTTCTTCATTACTTTTCTTTATTTATTACAGAATACAACAGCAATATTACAATTAGATATTTATGGCAGCAGTAAAAATTTAGCAGCAGATAGCCAGCATGCAGGCAATGAGCAAGGAAGCTTTCACATGCACCTGCACACGTAAACTATGACTAAAGTCAAGTCAAAAGGTCTCTGACCTTAAGAAAAATCAACCATGTGTAATTACGTTGCTGCATTTCCCTTGCAGTGAACAAAACAGTTCAGGATCCTTAACTATGAAAGCTAACATACAAGCCACCATATTATGCAAAGAAATCTCTACATCTGTAATTGTACAGAAATTATAGGGAGAGACAAAACATCCATTCCTGTTGATGTGACAGTGCATGATTTGCAAATAGCGCGTCTGTTCTCAGCAGTGGCACTGGGAGGCACTAAGCTCTGTAAATGATGTTTCTAGTCCCATCTTCACCACTTCTAGACCTAGGTGCCAGTTCAGGAAGGCATATATATTGGTGCTTCTCTTAAGTGGAAAACTCTAAAATACATCACCATTAAGTATGTACTTAATAATCCATTGGAGTAAGTATGAATTTGCAACAAAGGAAATTCTATTTCCACATACAGAAAAGAATCTCAGCTGTGAGAGTGGTGAAACTTTTTAACAGGTTGCCTAGACGAGCTGTGACATCTGCTTCCTTGAAGAATTTCAAAACCTGGCTGGGCAAAGCCTTGAGCAAACAATTCTAACGTTAAGGTTAACCCTATTTTAAGCAAAAGATTGGACTAGAAAAGTGTCCCCATTCTCCTCACACCAAGGTCTCTCTGAAACTAAATCTTTCTATGAGTTTATGACTTCAACTCCTGGTTACATTTAAACATGTGCCCAAGCTAGCACCTTGCTAGGAAAGCAGCTCCATCCCATTAAATGGAGACCTTGCTTTTCAATTGTCTTTTAATACTTCGCATAGCACAGCAAATGAAGATACCTTTCTTCCCCTCTTCGTCAGCCTCTCCTTCATGCTAGCACTCCTCCCCCTATCAAGTAATTAAATTTAATTTTGTTGCACTGGAGGCAAACACTCAGTCCTCATGTCCTTTCAGGAAGGTGTTTAGGCAGGAGGGAGAAGGCCCTATCTAAGAGCATAAGGCGCTCGGGTACAAACACATCTTCCAGCCGTGAAGAGATGCAGCTGAGACGGAACTGCTCGAGCTGAGTGACAGAAGCCATTGGAGAAAATCACTGATTGCAGCACCATGAACCCTAGCACCTCTTAACTTCTGGCCTGAATGTTTGAGACTCTCTCCCTCTGCCTTGAGATAGGGAAAAAGAAGGAGAAGCTGCACTGTGTGGTTTTGTTAGAAATACAGAGGGAGGAAGATGCTATGGGCAGGAGGATAAGAGGCCAGAAAAACAGGAGGAAGATGGAAGTGTGGGGGAGTATGTATGTATGTGGGAATTTGTATAGGGAATGGACAGCATTGTGTTTATTTGGGGAAACTTCTTCATATGAGTACATATAAAAGAAAGGAGTCAGGCACGTGGAGAACAGCAAGCCCCAGTAGTGAGACCTATACCAGATAAGATGGGCTCTCTTCCTTGTCTGTTCTCAGGTATCGTAAGTTTACAGGAGGAGTTTCAGTCCAACTGTGACAATCCTAACACCTCTCAATAAACAAACAGGGACTTGAAATTAAATTAATGTGAAAGGGACCTTAGAAATAGTAGAGGGATACAAATATCAGTTGCATATATGATTTATGAAATTTCTTTGGACCTGTTCTCATTTGCTTATGTGTATTTTTGATTAAGTACAAGTTAATCTGATAGCCCGTTAGAAGCACATGCAAAGGGAACTGCTGGATGCCCCTTACCAAGTGTTACTATGCTTCTCTCTCACAACAGGGTGACTTTTGCACTGTGATCACTCCTTGTAAAATAAATAAAGCAAGCTACCTGTAATTGGAGAGTCTAGTGTTGCTAAATCCAGCATTTTTATAAGACACTTTTGCAGTCCAAAGTACCTTCCGTTTATCAGCTTGTGTTCATGTGTGCCTGTGCTACAGAGAATGTTTAATCAAGGAAGAAACTGCTCCTTGTCCCTGCCCCCATTTATTTAATGCAAGAATACATCATTTTAACATAAACTTTAGTTGTGCATGTGAAAAAGACTTTGCCTTTCATGTCAGTGACAGGGAGAGCAAAGAAGGGGAAAAGCTGTCAAATGACTCTGTCAGTAAAGGACGAACTGCTTGCAGAGCTTACTTCTGGATTGATGTTTTTCTTCTGTTCAGTGCCTTCCTCCTTTGCCACCCATTGCTAAGGACAAATACAAAGAAACATGTGAGAACAACTTAAAGCAAAGTTGCATTACAGAGAAACATACAGAATACTTGAGCATTCGTTACAAACTTCCTCGGGTCAGAGATCAAAGTTCTGTGTTACACGTTGAAAGGCACTTCTTGAAATTAAGAACGTCAATCCTGTCACCAATTCTCTTCCAAACCCTGTAGGATCCTTGCTGATGCATTCAGGTATAGACTAGGCTCCCTCATACCTTGGTTTGTTTTATCTAGGTGTGGGTTGCATTGACTTGGGAGGGTGATGAGGAAAACTTGTGGTGTTCTCTGCTTTGAGCTGGTATTTGCAGGTAGATGCCTCTGCTTTTGACTCAAGAATTTCCTTTAAAGGAAAGAAAGCTAAGCTATTCTAAAAGACCACAAGAAGTGGAGCCATGATCCCTGTCTATCAGTCTGAAAACTCCATTCTCATGTTTCACTGTTTCTTCCTACTTAATGTGTTTTATGTGTTCAAACATAAAGCAGTTGGTTTGGCCCTGAATTTGAATTTAAAGAAAAAAATTAATGAACTGTCACTGGTGTGCTGATGAAAGCATAACCTAAACTTCCATTGGCCTTTTGTCTGTCAGTGTGTTTCAGATTTCTCTCTGCTATCCACTCATATCTTTGCAACTTTGTGGCATAGTTATTTCTACAAATCACCTAGTTTTAGCTTCCCACCAAGTATAAAGCAACAAACAGGAGAAATGTTGCTTCAAGTACAATGCAGCCAATTCTCTTACTTACATCCCTTCAACTAGTAAATGTAATCTTGAGCTGAAATACTGCTGACTTCTCAGAAGTCATCTGTTAATCCCTCTTATCAGGAGGACTCTCACTTACAGACGGACTGAACAGTGGAAGTGGTACCACCCCTGGGAGTTCCACCGCCATTAGATCTGGCCTCCTGGGACATCATCTGGGAGGCCCGGGATCCACTGGAGATTCCACTGCTAGTAAAACCTGATGAATGGGTTGAGCCTCTGGCACCTAGAACAGTTACAAAGGAAATGTTACTGACTGGAAGGAACCTTAAGGGATAACTATAAACTACCGTGTTTTAAAGAAAATCAAGGCTAGCAAATGTATCAAAAGGCAAGGAGACTGCTGATTACTTTACTCGTTCCATCAGTATAGCGCCCTTTAGGTGCCACCTTGGGGAAAGGACATATGCAGTGTTTCGTGGATGTTTCCAGAACATAAAGAAGATCTACGACTCTTGCACAGACTATTTTTGATAAATCTGGATCTCCAAAACAGTTTCAGTACAGTTAGTCTTTGCTGAAATCACAGTTTTCTGATCAGCTGCCTGAGGACTGTGGTACAAACTCCTACAGGAACTAAGCATTGTTGCAGACCTCACCACTTACTGTTCCAGGTGACGGATACGTTCCTTTCACTTCACTTTGCCATAGCATAAACCTACACATAATAGATACCTGTAAAATTCAAACACAGAAAGCTGTAGTAGCCAGTGGCTAACATATATGTATATCTCCATCCCTGTATAAATAAACCCCAAGCAAAGTATTCCATTGCAAACTCTTCTCCTGGGAGAGAACTAAAGCACTAGTGATGACAAATGTTAGTGATAATGCTTAAAGCATTCCTGGAGGATGCTCAAATATTTTGGTGATGAGCTTGTTATAACATCTTCTGTAAAGTGATACTGAACAATACTCATGCCCTGCTGCAGAATCAGATGCTCCTTCAAGTGTGTTTGTTCTGGGGGGAGGAAGGGTTACAGTCTGAATGAAAAGGTTAAGAAGATGTGTTTGAGGAACGAGAGATTTCAGTGAGCACCTGCGGAAATGAAATCAGGCCCTTTTAGCTCTCAATCAGGCAAAGAATGTGTGGCAAGCTCTCTTGCTACAGGGAGCCAAGGCTCACACCTGTCTTGGCAATGTTACAGAGCTAGCATTTTTCACATAGATAAAAACTCTTTTGGAGTATCTCCTGTAGGCATGGCTAAGGTTTCCTTGAGTTGTGCAGATACTTCTGCACCAAAATAGTTGTATTCATGAAAGCCCATAGTTGGCACAGGCATTGCAAGAATAAAACCAGGTATTGCTAAACATTTACTTTGCTTCTCTCTCTTCTAAAGTTTCTCAGCACTGGGAGGGATACAAGTCTTCAGTCTTTTCATTTAGAAACTGCAACTTACTGCTGTCTGTAGGGCATCACCACTGAAGGGTTTGCCAGTGGTTATGGGTATGCTGGGTACTGCTGTGCCACCCTTCTCTGTAACAGAAGGCAAGGCTCTGCTCCAATGTATGGTTAGATTAAGTAATTGACATCTTCTGTGTACCAGAATTTCTGCTGCTAATGCAGCATGGTGCCTGAGGGCAGCTCTTGCTGCTCTCTTGCTCCTCTTCCTCTCCTCGCTCTCCCATATTCTGCCTCTCTGCTGTTAGCATCCCTTAAGTTCTTTGCTATTGAATATTCAATAACACCATATTCAGTAACCTAAAATCACTGATCAGATCACACAGAGTGAAAATTAAAAAGTGCCTCACAGGAGTCACATGCAGTATCTCTCTAAATGACCCTTATGTCACTTATTCCCTCATTGTCTAGAGAGCCTCACGCTACAAATAGTATCGGCAGCAACGCACATTGTATCTTTAAAAACCCCTTACTTCCTCTCAATCAAAATTATCACATTTTTTACTATTAAAAGATGCCCCGAATCTGGACCCTGGCCAGCTCACTTGGCCAACCACCCATTTTATGGCTGGCAGAGTCAGGGTCAGCTCCATCCTTTAGTAGACTCCTAGCTGCTTACTACAAAAGGAGTGGACCAGCAGCTGACCAGTATGGCAGAGATCCTCACCTATAACCAGTCTGCTGGTCAGCACACCCCTGACACGTGGGAGATGTGAGTGCAAGACTCCAAGGCAGAAAGGGTTTTGAAGCCTTTATCCAAGGTCAGCGAGCTAACTTACTGTGCTGCTGGGTAAAACAGGATTACATGGGGCACTGTCTTCTGTGGAGTTATGTCTGCTTAGAGGGTACCTGCTGAATCAGGTCACATGGACAAGACTGGTAGGGAGCACACCTTGTGCAGGAATCCCATGGAATCTGGGGTTCAACAACTGCCAAGCTGCTTACGGCTGTCAGGTCTGTGCATGCAACAGAAAAGCAAGCTGCAAGGTTAGTTCATGTGAAAGCCAGCTATGCCTAATTTTAGTACTTCGATACGTGCTGTCAAGGATGTGTAAATATTCCCTTCATGAATTCAGGTCTTGGACTGCAGCTAATTTCCCTCTGCTATAATGTTTGCATAAGGTTTTATGGGTTCTCCCTGTATGGATGTGCGTGAGTAAAGAGCAAGGGAAATCGGATAATTTATATGAAATGTAGGTACGCAGATCATGTTCTTGCATAAGTGTATCACTGCTTATTGCTACCATGACTTTCCATATTATTGATGATTCCTAGCAGAATGGAGAGAGAGCACAAACTTCAAATAAACATTGTCCAGAATCTCATGAATACCACATATGTATGTGTACATTCATGCATATGTACATACACAGAAAACACCCTTAATAGTATCCCACTCATAACATGCAGTTAAATAAATATTTTGTCTTCAGTGAAATACAGGAATATAGGAGAGAAGAGATTACTTGGTGAGCTTATTTTCAAGGAAAAAAAAGTTGTTTGGCTCTATGCACTAAACCACAAAACCACATACACACAAAATTGCTCATACCCATTCCTTGGAGAGTAGCAGTAGGACCTCCAGAATGCACACCTCCCCCCGATGTTCTTGCTTCTCGGGACATCATCGATGAAGCAAGCGATCCTCGTGAGATCCCAGAGGAAGTGAAACCAGCTTTCTGGACATTTTTGTCAGACATCTCTCTTTCTGATGGTGCGGAATCCGGTGAAGCACTGTGAGGCTCAGCCAACCTTTTTATACACTGCCCAGCTAGCAACAAAGAAATGAAACTGCTATCGCAAACAGAAAGAAAAGAACCCAAAACTTAGCCTCTCCTGGGAAATGAAACTGGAATTTATGGACATGCCTTTTTGTTGCTGTTGTCAGGGTGAAATTTAGGCAAACCAGCTAATTTCCTCTTATGATACTAAAACAAATTAGTAGTGTAAGAATCATTCATTAGCAACTGATGTGGCTGAGAACTTTGCTTCTGCATTCTTTTGCAATGCACTCTATTGTATTGAATGTTACTCGCAGGAGATAGCCCCTTCTTTTACAAATTAATACAACTCTGAGTAAAGACAATAGACAAAAAGGCGATAAAGTGATGCTCATGTGGAAACTGCAACTTGAGTTGGTTATAGCACCCAGAATTCAGCTGTAGTACAGCTACCCCTCAAAAAAAAAAAAAAATGGTTTACAGAGAGCTAGAAATCAGAACTCAATTAAAAATGGATGTTTGAAATTAATTTCTTTATGGAAGGAACTGCTAGGGGACCTTGGATCATACAAGCAGATTGACACAGATGTTTTCTTCTTCCTCATGCAAATCCTGTTAAAGCAGGGCCTCCTTCTTCAATGAACAGGGCTTTGCAAATGGCACACACTCCTTTATCACGGCTTTTCTTAGCCAGTAGTTTAAATAAGGCTGTTTAAAAATCCGTGGACCTCCT
The DNA here is from genome assembly GCF_023638135.1 of Falco biarmicus. Lineage (NCBI taxonomy): Eukaryota > Metazoa > Chordata > Aves > Falconiformes > Falconidae > Falco > Falco biarmicus. Next base: position 70,762,831 of record NC_079290.1, read on the forward strand.
CCCTTAGGTACAGAGGGAAATCTGATCAGGTCGCACTACCACAGGGATGGCTTTCAAAGTGGAAATATACAGAATAAAAATAGAGTATTTTCACAGTTGTATAGTACCTATAGCTTGTACATGGCGGGTTATAGAGCAAAGGATACAAAGTCTGTTCCTCTCTTAGATGTGTTATTTATCTGAGCAGTGTGATGTCTGCCCATGTACCCCTGAGCAGCACTGCTTCTTAAACTTTTTTTTGGTTCAATTTTTCTTTAATTCAAATATGTTACTTTTCTTTAATTCCAACGTCTGTTGGGTTTTTTTTTTCTACTCTGCTTGCATCGGGGCTTCTGTAATTATGATGCATCTTTATCCCAATAATTTCTCAGGTCTCTCATTTACCATTTTGAATTACTACTTAATATTACAAAATATGTAATGTTGCAGCTTAAATGCAAGTAAAATTTCATCTAAGAATAGGACATTTAGTGCTACAGGCCCTCTTCAAAGTGATGATAAACCCCCAAATGCCACTTTCTTTGTACATATTGCTACAGAACCTCCTTTTAAAACTGCTATGCTAAAAACTTTTGGTGCTTTTTAATGTCATTTATTTAATATTCCAAACAGCCCATCAGGAAATGATGATAAAGTCTGGCAAAGTCACAGGGAATGAAGGCTTCACAAAGTTGCAGAGACTATATGTGATGACCTTTTACTCAATCCTAAAACATAATTCATAATGAATACACACAAAGTTGCTTAACTAACAATATTTAAAATTAGATAAAATAAAAGTTTTATTGCAAGCAAAGTACCTCAAGGCGATTCATGATTGGTAGAGACAGTGGCAGGGACAGGAGGAGTTGATAGTCTCACAAAAACAAGGTGAAAAAACTCAGAGTAATGAGGAGAGGGAAACCACCAAAGGCATTCAAGGAAAGCCTCTGTTTACAAGTGTGCCATGGGCCTAAGTCAGCAAGGGGGTGGCCCTAAAATCTGCTAAGTGGCTGCAGCGAGTTGCATGAGGAACATGTGAGCAGGCACAGATGACACTGCTAAAACCAGCTGAGTTCTGCCCACCGGTACGCTCTTGTTACTGTAAGTGGTGTGGCAAATGTAAGTTATGGGGAAGTTCTGACCTGGAATGGGTTTGCTTTTACTTCTTTTCAGCTTCTTATGAAAATCTGGGACAATCTCTTTTATGAAAATGAAAGAAAACAAGGTCAATCTCTTGTACCTGTGTCAGGGCTGAGTCTGCTATTAGGTCTTAGCCACCCTGGCCAGCCTCCCGTGGGTCTCCAGTCCCTGCCTGAGCAATGCTCTAGGTGCACTGCCTGCAGCTCCACCACAGCCAGACCTCACGGACCCAGGCTGAGCTGCAGCCTGCCTTCATGGCTTGACCTTGGACCTGCCTGGTTAGCAAGGACAGACTGGCCCCGCAACCACTGGACTGTGATTGACCCTGGCTGCCATCACCAGACCTGAACCTGATTCTGGCTTGACCTTGGACTTGCCTCATCACTGCAAACTTGCCTGATGATTTGGACTCTTGGTTCAACTCTCCTGTCTCTGGGTCTGCTGTGCTCGCCTTGCTTGGGGTGGTGCGACAGTGCCTCACTGTACGCTGGGAACATGACGTTAACAGCCTCCAGTTTAAAAAAAAAACAGTGTCACTGCTGAAGTGGGATTGGGAACAAGAACTCAGTGTCTGAGCCTGCAGCTTCCAGAGTTCCTCTCCCTCCACTTACTCATCCAGAAAGACATGTTTCTCTCACCTGCTGGCTTTGTGAGAGACATTCTCCTAAATGGTCCCCTACCTTTTTTTGCTCTGTTTTACTGGTATTTCCGGTTAAAAAGTGTAACTTCCAGGATGTTAGGCAAGTGTAGTAGATGTCCAGCTGAGTTTACAGGGAACTCCTGGCACAGGAGCTGTAAGGCAGTTGTAAGTCTTCGTGGAACATTTGCCAAAAATTCAAGCAGTGATAACTTAAGAGCCAAACTGATGCAACTTCTAGTTAAAGTATGGAAAGAAAGAAAATAACTCATTTGTATCACCAAGCCTGACATTATAACAGTAAATTGGATCTGGGAGAGTATCTGAGTAATTCCCCTGTTCCAGAAGCTAGAAATCTGAAGAGAGGAGACGGCTGGTATGGGCTGACCTGAAAAGTACCCAGTGGCACTTCTAAGCCTCAGAGAACAGCCAGCCATGAATATCAAGAATACAACTGCCTTTATTTTCAGTGTCACAACAATTTCCGTAGCCTTAGGTGCTGAAGCATTTATACATATAGCTAATGAGTTTCAGGTTCAAATGAAATCCTTAAGTGTCAGAAGTCATGCACTGTCTAGACCGTGTGGTCTTTGAACGGGATTGGAAAACCAGAGACTTGATTGGAAGTACTCTGAAAATCTGAGCTGTGGTCATCCTTCCCTTCTTCAGTTTAAAAGAAGAAAGGAAAAGACAAGACAAGAAAAGAAAAGAAAAAAGAAAAGAAAGGAAAGTAAAAGGAGAGGAAAGAAAAGGAAAGAAAAAAGAAAAGAGAAAAAGCATGCTAAGCTGGAAGCACCACACAAACCAACAGAACCAGATGTGCATGCAGCTCTTCTATATTTTGCTCAGAAATGATCTTGCGCACTTGCATCTGTGGATATAAAATGCCGTGTCTCTTTGGTATGTTTTCTTTGAAGTCCTCACTAGTGTGCCACTTAAGAGGTGTTTTCCTCATAGTGAAGCCGGGCAGCTGATCACAGGCATTAAACTCTGCATAGCCTGCTTTTGGTAGTCACCTTTTTCATTCCAATAACATGTTCATTGAAGTCACTTTTTCATAAACATTTCCCATAAACCTCTGTTTCAAAAGAGATTATTCAAACAGCTTTTAAACAATTACTCTTTTGAAGGGTCTAATTGAAGGAAATAAACCTGTAGAGAATCTGACTGAACCAAAGATCTTCAGCATCCAAGATTATTTATCTGTCACCCTGTGACCTATTTCCTTCACACTACTTTTTAATTTTTGTAGCAATTATAGTGTATATGGATAATACCTATTAGCATATTTATGGTCATTGCTTCATATTTATTGTCTGCACAACTCATTAATCTTCATCTACTGTGTGAGGCTGACAGCTCAATCTATTTTGCAATCTCTGGGCAGCAGCCATATCCAAAAAGCTTTTGTTTCCCTGTAAATAAACTGTGTTAAGGACCAGAGGACAATGGTACATCATGCAGTGATTGACACAAGCCATGGCTGCTAATCAAAAGTAGATTTTATTACCAGCTGAGTCAAGTGCATTATGGGGCCATTGTTCTAGTGCTGTCAGGGCAAGAGCATACGTAGTCAGTCACCTTCTCAAGATGGGTTGATTGTTCTCCAAGATTAGACAGAGTTGCCTTATTATCCATCCCAGACAACAAGGCATCTCACCCAAACAGACGCCTTTACAGAAACTGCCTGTACATTGAATTGATTTGAATTGCTAATGCATAATCTGTCCAGCACAGATGTGCAATGAATATTTGGATGTTGTTTTGCATGTCAGTTGAGAAGGCTGAATGATGAGGTGATGATCGTTCAGTGATGGGTACTGGACATTTGCCAACAATTGAGTTTGAGCACTTTCCCTGACAGTAATCAGATCAGCTTCCAAAATGTCTTTTCTTCAATTCACTGACAATTTACGTTAGAAGATAATGCAACTCTCTCACAGTTAACACAGTTGGCAGCAATTTGCATTTTTTTCATATAATTAAATTTTTCATTTCACCCAAGAAGAAATACATACAAGCAGCATATAACTGATATACATATTCCAAGGTACTTCCAAAGTGGCTCCACTTGAATGAGAGGCCATCTACACAAGTCAAAAACATTGAAACTCTCCATAATACAGGTAGAACAAGTTTTATTAGTTATAGAACTATAAACCAGAATTTGCTGTGAAAAATTAGGAGTCTTGTTATCAAGTTGTATTAGGTAAACTCTCCAAAAATACTAATTAACATAACAAGCATTTAACTTGTGACCATGGTCATGCTTAGAGTAGGTCAGCAAACACAAATGTTCTGATTTAAAGATTTTCAGTCTCTGTCAGGATTGACATAGTATAAAGCAGGAATAGAAATGAACCTCACAAGACTGATACTGTGACATCAAGGGACTGATATGAGCTCACACAATGACATCACCTCATTCATGGGAATGTGAATGTGAATGAGGTCTTTATCTAGTCATAATCATAGAATCATACAAAAATTTAGATTGGAAGGAAGCTCTGGAGGTCATCCAGTCCAGCCAGGCACTTAGCCTGTTACTTGCTTAGAGACGCACTTGGTTGAGTTCTATCCATCTCCGTGGATATCCATCTCTGGGCAACTTCCTCCAGTATTTGACCATCCTTATAGTGATTCTTTTCCCCTGTGTATTTAGTCAGAATTCTACAGCTTATGTCTGTTGCCTGTTGTCCTTTCTCTGTGCACCCCTGAGGAGATTCTCCATCTTCTTTAGATCCCTCATTATTTCAGATCTAAAAAGCACAGTTAAAACCCTATCTTTAGGACTTAAGTAGCTGAAGAGCTACTGATAGCTTAGGAAATCAGGGGTTCATGGGGACATTCCTGATACCTAAAAAAATTTACCTTCTAACTTTATTTACACGCCTAGGGTATTGCTAATCACATAGCAAAACACACTTGCCCTCAGAAATAGATAATAAAGCTTCTCAAGAACTTCTAGAGCTCATTTGGATGAATACAGCGTTGTTAACTGTCTTTCTAAGGTAAAGATGAGTACTCATGAGTTGTGTGGTAGAGAGCAGAGTCACTTCCTTTAACTTGCTGGTCTTCCTACTCCTGACATTTACTATAGCTAGGAAGAGTAGGAAGTGATTGAGCCACAGGTTTTACAACCAAGGTGAGAAAGGGGTTTACAGGTAAATCTGATTTTTCCATATGTGAGCCTTGTTCAGGGTTAGGCTAAGTGGGCATCATTTGGATTTTTATTATAATTTTCATGTGTCAAAAGCAAGACATTATTATCCCTGCATTAGAAATGAAACAAGTCATAAAGTTGCACTGGTGGCTTTTGGGGGGAAGAGAATTGCAGTCTTGGATGTTTTAATTTTGTGTGCAATTAAAGAGAGAACTATAGGCATATGCAACATCTGTACCCACTGTATATTTCTGCTATCAGCTGAAATTCCATGGATTTTCCAGCTAGAAATCTAGAAGCATAACCTTTAAATAAGTATCCTGAGAAGACTAAGTTTAGACCTTGAATGGAATTAGATGTCACGATCTTACCATATATCCACTTCATACATCTGAATTCCAACCTCTGCTCCTCATAACTCCCCTTGGCTGGATTCTAACCCACACTGGCACCTCTGCTTTTGACCTTATTACATTGGTGAGTGTAGTCAGTCTTGATGTTGTGGTATATGCCAGGACTTTGCTCCATAATGCAAACAGATCAGATGAGGCACTGCTCAAAACAGACTGCAAAAGAAGGAACAGTCTTCTGCTCAATTCAAAAAAATGCTCTAGCTCAGAGGATTAACCCAGATCAGGATTCAGCCCTTTGAGAGTAGCGCCATAGGAACTAGGAGTAGAAGCATCACTCAGCCATGGAGTCATGTTCCCATTTGTCCTCTGTCTCCGAAGAAGTCTTCGTTATTTCATTGGGCTTTCCACTGATCCTTTCATTTCTATCACATGCTTTTGAGACACCAAAATGGAAGCCTGGGCATCATTCTCAAGGTTGTTAGTTTCTGCTGCAAGGAGAGTGATACTTGAAATATGTCATGGAATAGCTGGTGCTTAATGTTCTTAGTGAAGTGATGTTTTATCCCAAAGACATTTAACAAAAGCCATTATTCCTGCACTGAAGGATCCTTTCCTTAGGGCTAGAAGTCTTATTTTCCAAAGCATGGAAAGTTACTTCAGCTGACAAATAAATGTCAGCAGTGTGGTCTTTTATTCTTCGAGCCTGAACATGGAGGTAAAGATAAAGACTAATTGTTCCCTTATATATTATTCTGTAAAAGAAACACATAGTTAAGTGGTAGAACTGTCTCATCTGCTGAATAAAAGTTCCATTTGATCTTAAGGTTGCAGTGTTCCCATGTATGGTTATATTGACAAAACCTCAGACTATGGGAATATAGACTACTCTAGACTGTAGTAAGGAAAAGAGTATTAATCAGTTCATGCAGTCTTCAAGAGGTATAGACATAAAGGAAAATTGTTAGTCTTTCTGGAACCTAGGAAGCAGATTCATGAAGGCAACAGACCAAGTATATAAGCCACTAATTGGTTGTACCTCTCCCTTAAGAGAATGTAAGATGCTTTTTTTTTTCCCCTGGAAGAAATGAGGTGGAAACAAAAATAAAATATGAAGAAATGGAATTAATGGTCACAGTGCTATTTTTAACAACACTGAGCTCCCACTGCTATTCAAATGTAATCACAATTGCTGGCTTAATAAAGCCTTTTCAAAATACACCATCTACAAACATTAAGTAAGTATATATAAGCATAGGAACCTTTTTTAGTTCATGGGTGCCCCATGGATAAGCCCATGGCACAGTATGTGCTCCAAGGTAAGTGCTGAGCAGTTCAGAATGGCTCAGGTTCCTCAGGGCTGCTGCTCCCTCAGCCAGGAAACCTGATCCAGCAGATGCTCCTGTGGCAGGGCTGCTGGATCTGGTTCCACAGAGAAGCAGCTGGCAGAAAAGCAGGCTGTGATGCCTACCATCTATAGCACGAGACAGAGGACATGAATTCAGTAGCGGCCTCTGCTATGTGGGTTGTCAGCTGTCTTCCTCACGAAAAGCAAGAAGAAGGGAGACCCTTACTGCAGCTTCTGCATGCAAGGGGTGCACTCTAATCGTGTGTGTCTGTTGTCAGCACTGCAGGGTCCAAGGAACTGAAACAAAGTCCTGTTTTCAGAAATGAAAGGGCAAGTCTTACCAGAAGATGAAAGAGAGCTTAAAACATATGGACCACTCCTTGCCTGTAGATTGAAGATAGTATTATTTTCCTCTTGCCAGATTTCTGAGGCCACATACATTATACCACTCAGGCACTATGGTAATAAGCATAATGTAAACATCTAATGTAGATAAAGAGGTTTCAAATGCTAATACAAGTGAGTACTTATGAAAGCGTAAGTGCTGGAAGTGTTTTTACAGGTGCTTTGTAACGCAATTAATGACAAAATGGCCAATCTGTTACATGAACAAGGGGTCTGAAGACCAGATGGCCTGATTTACTTCTCAGCTCCAGCTGCAAGATATGTGGATAGGTTTCAGGCCATGCTTACAAAGGACCAAGAGGTTTCCTTGGAAGAGCACTAAGAGTGGCTGGTTCTTTTAGACGCTTCTAGGCCCTAACAGCCTGTTTCAATGAGGAAAAACCTCTTATTTTATCTTTCTTGTTAAGTTTTTGCATCTGAAGGATGTTTGGATTTGGCATTAGACTTTTCTGTTTTGAGAATGCAGGCTACGTGTTTATATGACTTACACTGTTATGCTGGAGACTGAGTGCCATCAGATTGAAGCTGGTGAGTCTGCTTACTGTTGTTACAAATAAATGTAATACAGCATCTGAGATATTGTAAAGGGTAGACAATTATAGCAGCATGAGTAAGGATGAAGTACAGTGAGAAAAGCATACAGTGAAAGCCCTCCCTGGAAAGATGATGGAGCATGTCCTCTTGGCATCCATACCTAAGCACGTGAAGCGTGAGAAAGCCATCAGCAATACTCAACACAGATGTGCCAAGGGCATATTGTCTGTGGCCAGCCTGACTGCCATCTGTGTCAAAATGCCTGCTATCCCAAGTGCTGTTCAAGCTTTTGTAACAGAAAGAAAATAAAATTTCATAACAGAAAGGAAATAAAATTTCTCAAAAAAAGCTGTTTGTGAAGAAGTTTGCAGCTGTAAACAAAAGAAACGACTTCCTCATCTCTACAGTATTGAGAGAAATGTGTCTGACCATGAAGGCTGGACATGGATAGATGCCTTGAAGCAATAGCACCTTCAGCAATTAGGTAACTTTCCTTATAACAGAAGACCCTGTAAGCTTCTGACCATCACCCCTTTATGACAACATAATGCAAGCCTTATGAAAAGGTTCATCAAGCAGATCTGAATCTTTGTGCCTAGTTCTTAAATGGGAAAGAGTTTCCCCTTTTATAATGCAAAAGCTGCTGGGCAAGACACAGTGGAAGACTTAAATTAAATGTCAAATCATGAGGTACTAACAATAAATAATGGAGAGATTTCTATTGCCTTTGGTGGCTGCAGATAAGCAGCTAGATAAACTATTTACTGCAGGTAGGTTGAGCAGTCTTAGATGGATCATTCTGTCCTAGATGGATTATCTATATGTTTCGTTACTTGGATGAGTGAGCAGGCTGGTGTGAGCCTCTGCTGCCCATATCTCAGGGCCCTTATGGTTCCAGGCGCTATCTGTACTGTACAGTAGCTGTGAACTACCAAAGCTTCAAAAGCAAATCCTCTCTCCTCAATTCTACTTATGCAATATAGACCCGTCCGGCGTACTAGCCTTCCCCACTCGCCTGCATCACATGCAAGCTGTGGTGGTAGCAACACGCTCTGCAGATGGATGTGCTCTTTGCAGGATGTCTAGTAGAAAGGGATCCTGATCCATGCTCCTGCAGGGCAAACGGAGAGGGGATATGAGATCACTCTAGAGACAGTGATGTGATCCATTCACAGTGCCCATGGTCATCGTGCAGGAACTAACTGCTCTTCTGTCCCGTGGGGCACACTGACACAATATTTGGCTACCGATTCTGCATCACGGCACTGAGGCTGCCTGACTCCCTGAGATGTGTAGCCACAGTCAGGGGTGTTCAGGGGTCTCAGTGAGGCCCTGAACTCCTGTCTGGCAGAACCTAGATTTATCTTCAGTTTCTTGACTGCGAGGACAAGCTAAATGCCAACAAGCCTTACCACATCCTTACATATGCAATCTGTTGTGCTCTCTGTAGTTTCTGCTAAGCCTTGGGGAGAGTCACCAGATACAAAGATAACATGACTATAATTTTTCAGGGTGCTGCACATGTACAGATTCCACCAGTGTGTGAAAAAGTGTTAAGCTGGGTTTATAAAGCTGTGAATTCCTTTATCAGATCTCTCAAATGCTTTCCCTCCTTTGCCACTATGCCTTATTGATTCAGAACTCATTTACTTCAGCCTTATGATATTCCTTCTTTCTTCCACCATCTCTCCTCCCCTCCAGAAGTCCCCAGACACGTGTGAGGAAGTCATAGGCTGGAGAACTCTTTTTTTTTTTTTTTTTTTTTTCCCCAGTCAGGCCTGCTCTGTAGAACACTTTGTCAATCCTACAAGCAGATTTTTCCCCTCGGGAAGATACATACTGTGTGTTGCAGGGAGGCTCCCTTTGCACTGTCCCTGCTCACTGCATATGCACACCTTTCTGCACTGCGGGCCTTGGCTTGACTCCAAAAGGGAATGCTTGCTGGAGCAGCTGGAGAGTGAAGAGGAATTACCAGGAAAAAGGACTGCAGCACAAACAATGGAAGCAGAAGGGGACAATCATCTTTGTTTTGCTTTGTAAGGGACCTAGTACTTAACGGCCCCGTGATCTTAGCATCCACTCTAAAGGTGCACTGTGAATTTTGAGACTAGCAGTGAACTGTCCACTCTGTTGGGCAGTCGATGTAGTACAGATTCAGAAGAGCAATAGTATGTTACTCTACCATGGTGAGTGTGGGTTATTCCCCCTACCCCCAAGCCTGGAACTAGCAGCAGAGGCTGCTGTGGGTATGGCTCACCCGTATGTAACAGTCCCAAGGGGTCATACATCTGGAAGGAAGCAAGTGAGATTGTTCCAGGAGGAAATCCATGCAGGAGCAAAGGGTGGTTCATTAGCAAAAGAGTTCCTGAACTTACTGTCCAGTTTGGCATTTGTGCACATCTCCTGAGCCTGCTCTGACAGAGCAAATGGACAGGCTCACCCCATCTCATTCTATTGTCCTGAGATACTCCACTCCTTGGTAAGGCTGGAGACTCCTGAGGAAGGCTATGCCTGGTTTGGGGTAGCTGTCAGCGCATGATTAGACACATGGAGAAACCTTTCTTGAGAAAGGTTGGCCGAGTAGAAGGCAACTTTAACCTTCACTTGAGGAGCAGGGCATGGACAGAGGAAAAGCCACAACTTGGACACTTGCATTGACACTGTTACTTCCTGAGAAATAACAACTGCAGTCCTCCCAGGTCATGGTGGTTCTCCTTTCTGAGACTGCCTCCCCAGCTCCCTCAGCCACACTAAGTTTGCAAACTCAGTGCCTGTCAAGGGGATGAGAGCTGTCAGGAGACACTACCCATGGCCATCTTGCAGGCACAGAGCGAGACTACAGAGAAGCCACACTGTGGTGTGGTTTGTTTCTGTGCAGCAGCATCAGGTAGAGACACCATTCCTGAAAAATATAGGCTGTAGGACCTTGTTAGTTGTAAGAGGTCACAATATCCCTCAGGGTACTCTTATTATGTGACTGCAAGGGGGGAGAAGCTGCTGGAAGTATCCCTGTTTACACCTGGAAAACCATGATCTAGTGATATCTAAATCTGTCTTTCTTACCAGTATCTGTCTTTCTGCACAGGTCCTCCCTTGCTGGTCTGTGCCATTAAGACACTGGTGTGTGCTGAAAGCCTTGGAAAAATGGAATGAGAGATGTTCTGGCCTGTGAATAATATAATTCCTTGGCCTCCTGGTCAACACAAGGGGTTGCCTCTTGGGCTCAAAAACCTGCACAGAAACCCCAGTCCTGATGGCAGAACATTGAGTAACTCTTTATTCCCCACAGTAGAGTGCTATTTAGAAAGGTGTTCCAATGAGGGAAAAGCATGAAAAGTTCACTTCAAATATCAGCAACTATTCTAAGTGAAAGCGTGAATTGGACATGCTTATAGAGTGCCAATGAAGCTGCTGAGAGGAGTTAGTGCCATGGGAAAAAGCAAGATAAATGTGTAATATTTGCTGGCTTTTCTTCAGTACAGAGGGATAGGACTTGAATTCTTACTTGTTCGGCAAGATTTTGACGCTTGTCAGTTCCTGCCATGGTTATGTCACAACTCATGTGAAAGTGAGTTTCATCAGCTTAAATGAAATGTTGTCTGAAAGTCTATGGATAACTTTCTGGCTGTAGGCCCACCTCCACCCATTTCTCCTGCTCTTTCCCTCTGTAGGGGCTGGAATATTCTTTGCAGTTAGCAAAGGGAGCCTGTTACTGGGGGAATGCAAACAACATTGCAAAGGGGAAAAACTATTTTCATGCTTCCTGTCCCTGTCCACCAAGCTGTCCACCAAGACCAACAGCAAGCATAGTATAATGGACAATTTGAATATTTGGAGGAGATGAGAGTTTCAAATCTGAACTTAGTTACTTTGTTCAGCTTGCAAAGGCCTGGAGTGAGCATGGCGTGGCCTGTCATTTTGCAAGCACCTTAGGAATCGGTTGCTTGACCTTTTGTGTACTAATTCTTAACAACACAGTTCTAGGGTGAACTTTAAGCCTAGAATCACTGATGGTAGAGGAAACGTGTAGAGTCCCATGAAAAGGAAGCACTTGTCTTGAAACCTACTGTGGAGTCTTATCAAACTCAGTTTCTGCCTGAGTTCCAGTTGTTTAATGATCTCAGAGTTTTTTTAACTCACTGAAACTACAGCCTTTGTTACGTGCTTTAATCAAATTTCTATTGCCATTGTAAATGACCTTGCTTTTTGACTGGTGAAGGAATCTGATATAAAAGGATTCTAAACAAGGAAGGTAAAAACTAGACGAATCCTGCAGATGAGAGAGAGGAGATTTGAATCATGTTGTAAAAGGAGATGATCTTCCTGCGTGTTTATCATCTACTTATTATCAAAATGAGTTTCTATCGAAGCAGCTGCAGTACTGCAGTCACTGTGTACTAGAACCTGAGCACCAGGGGTCTTTTTTTTGACATTCATACCATGGTAATTTGAAGAAGTCTCACAGATCCCAGTGTGTTGTAGATTTAATCTTTCTTTCACTCTTCTATATGGCTTTCACATGCTTGTAAGAGAATAGCATCTCAGTGCTACAGACAATTACACAAAGCATTAATCACAATAGGCAGCAACTTCTGCTCCTTTCTTTTTGCACAGGGTGACCATGCAGGCCATTCTAGAATGAAACTGTTTAAGATGAGGAGAACAGCTTCCTGAGTATTTTGTAATAAGAAGGTGCCTTTTTTATCATAATAGAGATAAAGAGATGGAAGAAATGAAACCTGATAAAAGCAAACAGTAAGTATATTGCAGGGGGGAGGGGGGAGAGGAGAGACCGAGAGAGAACAGACACAAGGTATTGATGCCAATATAACCACTACTTACCACAGTGTGACTCTAGACTTGAGGTGTGGCTGCTCACAGCGTAACACAGCTTGGGTTTAGTGTGTTCCTTCCTCTCTTCTGAACCACTCTTCAGCAAGCACAAAGCTCTTACAATGTTATTCGCACATGAAAATGATTTCATGGTTGGCAACTTGAAGTGACGTTATATCGGGTTCTAGATGAAGATACAAAGGCTATTACTGTATCCAGCTGAGTTAATAAGATCTTCTATTAAATATTTTCTTAAATCAGAATATATCTATCTACTTGGAATTCAGGTGAAGAGGCTGTGTCTTCCTCCCGTTTGTTAAAATAAATCAAATATATGTACACATGTGTATACAATTTCTGATTCCTATTACCGTGAAGAAAATTATGTGTAATTTCTCATATAGCTATACTCACTGTTGTTACTGCAAGTTAGTTCTTTAAGAAATTAATGTGGCTGGGTCAAGGAGGAAGCCATCTACTCTGGAGAAAAGCACATTTCTTGCTGAAAATCCTGCCTTTGTTATGATTGCCTGTGGAAGTCTGTGTTTCTCCTGAGGTTCAGTTTGAAGAAGATCCTGGCACAGCGTATTTTATTTCAGGCCTTTGCATATCTTTATAACAATTTTTATTAGGCATTTATTTTAATGCTTTTCGTGACTGCTTTGTGCCCAGTGGATCTTCTTCAAAATGGATCATTCTTCTTTGAAATTTGCTGCTTTTCTGTGTACAGTCGTCTCAGGATTCACTTTCTCTTGACCTTTTATAAGGATTGGCAGAAGAATGAATCGTTTCTTGGTAACTGCAAGACCTGGAGCATATGAAAGAGTGTCCTTTGCCCAACTACAGAATTTTTATTTTAAGTCACTTTTGGGGACAATATTCATGCTTGGAATAACATAAAAATCAAGGGATCTTCTACAAATGTAGGCACCAAATTCTTTGAACCTTGAAGGAAGGAATGTTAATGCTTATTCATTCCTGTGATATTGATCCTGTGCTCTAATCCTTCTCACTGAAGTCTATTAATTTTTTTAAAATCTCCCTCTGCATTCCTTGTTGACATGCTTTGTTTGAGATGAGCACCCTTGGTACTTTTTCAGATCACATGTTAGAGAACCTGTTCACCTGCATTGAGTCAGAGTTTGTTTTGCTTAATTTTAGTTAAATGGGTACATAATCAAAATCTCTTGCTCTTGTCAAATACAGAAGTTTGTTAGAGCTGCAGGCTTAGACTACTATGTTAGATTACTGGCAAGTGCCCTTACTCACTGCAGAGAACATTTTAAATTTAATTCTAATTGGTATCTGTTTCAGCCTCTACAAAGGTAGTCTCACTAATAACCCCATAACCCCCAAATCTAGGAACTGACTTCCCTTTAAGAATATATAGGCAGAAAGTAAACTTATGTGAGTCTTTTTATCATTGTGGGGGGCAGCCTGGACAGGGCCTCTCTCACTCAAAAGGTCAGATCTCCACAGTGGGTTTGTATATATAAAAAGTATTTTGAAACTCAAGCATCCCAGATTATTTACAAAATATAACAGGAACATGAGCTGGGGAATTTTATTCTGTCACCTATCATGAACTTTCATATAACTTTAGTGATCAAAAATTCATAGATGATGTTATGCAACACTATTCACTTTATTCACAGTAAATCACAGATTGGTAGCTTAATTTAAAAGTGCTGATTTCTTGTCTTGAATTCATGCTGAAGTGTTAGAAGAATACTTCTATGCAGAGGATCAGATGCTGCTGGAATAGATGACAAAGCATCCTCTCCTTTAAGTATTATTAAAGCAGACACTAGCACTGGATGAATTAAGCATTCCCTCTCAGCAAAATTCTCTCAGTGTATTGCTGTTTACAACGATGCATAGATAGATATTTCCTGAGGCAGGAACAGTTTCAGGAAGGAAGTTGTCTATTTTCCTGTTCTTTAAGCACTGTGTGTGCTCTTTGGGTGCCTTCTTGATCCATTTTTTCATGTTTTGGGATACTTAGGGACAGAGAGGTTCTGCCTAAGAACAGAAGAGGTCTGAATACAGATCAAAGATCAGATTGGATTTATATTCTGTTTTCAGCAGTGCCTGAAATCAGATGCTTGTGTCTAGTATTATTTGTGCATTATCTGATGTAGTTGCCCGTTGATAATCACCACTTATTGATGGACTTTCTAAGCAATGACTGTATTTAGACCATCACTTTTTAAATCAGCCTATCTGCCTACCCCTTTTTTGAATCTATTTTTGGCTTTTAGTGTTATTTTAGCACTAAGGAAAAGAATTCCCACAATCTAACTGTGCTGTGAGGAAGAAGACTTTATGTTTTTGTTTTTACCCTGAGAAAGCCTGTAGAACCTGCAGTCTAGGGCTTACGTTAAACCAGTTTCATCACGCAGAGGAGAAAGCAGCATAATCAACAGAACCAGAAAAAAATAATTGTATTTTCCTATTTAGTGTTTCTTTTTTTGTTGCTAGGTATGTGCACAAGCACAAGTCTAACACAGAAGCATGACACTGGGTTTGCTACACTGAAAGGTAAGGAACAGACTGAAACCTGGGAAGCAGTAGCAAATCATTTCCATTCATACAGTGACATCCGGTGGGTCCCTTCAGAGGCTTCACGTTTTGTTCCCATCCTTTGGGCAGGAATAATTAGTCCTGTTAGTATCACTTGCAGATCACGATTTCAGATCACTGGGACTTCTCACAGTGTCAGAATATAGCCCTCAGAGATACATGGAATTAACTGATTGCTCAATAGCTGTGGACAGTGCATATGGAAGAGGCTGTTTAGTGAGGTTTTTTAAATTCACTAGACAACTCTTCTCAAGCCAGTCAGACACCAGCCTGTACTGCTGCTTGGGATTATTCTGTTTACATTTATCTTTGCTATCTTCAATTATTGTTGGCTTAGTCTTCTAGATTGTCCAGACTTCTGTGTATGATGGCTCTACTTTCCAGCATATACATCTCTCTCCCCAGCCTGGTGTCACATGCAGACTTGGTGATGGCCCTTTTAATACTGTCATCCAGATTGTTCACAAAGATGTTGAATACTATTGGACCTAATAGTGGCTTCTAAGACACACCACTCATACTCCCTGGCCAGAGTCCAACCTCCTGCTCAAAGCAGGGTCAGCTATGAGATCAGACCAGGCTGCTCAAGACTTTATTGACTAAGGTCATGAAAACCTCCAAAGATGGAGACTGTGCTACCTGTCTGAGCAGCCAATTTCATGGTTCATCTGTTCTCATGGTGATCACAAGTTTTTCCTTATATCCAGCTGGAACCATCCTTGATTTGATATATGCCCTTTGTCTCTTGTCATCCTACTAAGCACCAGGGTGAAGACCCTTGCTCCTTCTTTCCAGTAACCCCTTACAAGAACTGAAAGGCTGCTATTAATAAGCCCGCTTCCCTCAGCCTCTCCTCACAGGGCACATGCTACACTCTGACCAGGTTCTTTTACATATTCCATGCACGAATGATTTAATGTTTAAGGCCAAGCCTACTGGGTTTTTTTTAAGTTATCATATATTACATGGGATTTTGATCTAACAGAGTGATACAGCAATTACTTAAATCACAATACAGGTACAAATCATACTTAGGAGAGTATCACAACTGTAATACACAGCTAAGTCACAATTCAAATGGGATTTCCATTACTAATCTCTATAATATTCACCGTAATGATGCTGGGTGTTCCCAGTCTCCAGGAAGGACTATGTGGTTGAAAGCCAATCAAGCCCATAGCTCTCTTCAGAGTTCTTCCCGTCTGTTGTTTGTATTTTATACTCTACATTGGGCTGAACTGTGCTGGTATATTTGCATTCTTTTTATTAACTCGGAGACCAACAGCTACGCAACTGGTTCATTCACCCAGCTGATACAGCCACTTGCCTAGAGCAAAGGCTACCTTCTGGTTCCCTTTCTGCTGAGGTAAGTTCAGAGCTGTGCAACAGCTGTGCTCGGTAATTTACACATCCTTCCATCTCCAGGGCCCCCCTGCTCACCTTGCCTAGATACCGTGGGATGCTGACCTCGTTATTACACATTGCTCCTGGCTCCTTGCCCCTTAGTGCCCAAACAGCCCTTACTGCTCCCTAGCAGTCTAACTCTATCCTGACTGGATCCAGACAGCTGGTGAGAGGTGAAAGAAAGGGCTGACTGGAGGAAAACTGAGATAGTTGGGGGTTCAGGTTGTTCTGGATTTCTTTCTGGCCTATTTGAGTTCTGTTTTCTTCGTTAGCACCAAAACTGGCTTCATTCTCCGTGACCACTGATAAGCCCCCACTAGAACACCAGGCATCTTCATTCAGCTGCTGCATTACCTGAGCTGCTCCTGTAGGAGCTCTGCTTGGACCTCTCACCTTGGTGGAGGGGCCAAATGCTCTGCTAAGCTCTGGTCACTTGGTCCCTCTAAGCAGTCCTTTGTCGTGTCAGTCTTGGGTTTCACTTTGTTAAGAAAAGGTTCTTTAAAAGGGGGACGAAGGAGGCAAATGGTCTGTCTCATGTACCAGCGGCTAAAAGAGGGGTGCCAATGAATGATACATTCCTACTAGGTTCTGTGCTTCCATAGTTGTCTGTCCTCTTGTCCTGTGTTCCTAGAGGAGGTGATGGTCAGGATCTCTTCCTGCAATCAGTCATCACAAGGTTTGCCTGTTACTACACATAGCACCTTGTTCAGCTGCAGCTTGGTTACAGGGCTAATCCTAGCCCAGGATCAAGATTAAAAAAAGAGTAAACCAGACAAGGTGTGATGTTCCTGTGATTTGTTCTACACGCTTGTAAATACTTAATTTATTATTATTATTATTATTATTATTATTTTTACTTTTGCCCAGGAATAACTGAAGAGGCCTTCTCAGTTTTTGCATTTACAAATCTTGCTATACAGTGCAGGAGTTCTGTGTATAATTATGAGGGGGGAAGTTCATTAAATTAAAATATGGTATGTGCCTGTAGTTGTAGTGTAGGTTGTTTGAAGGCTACTTTCCCAGTGATTGATTATCTTATGTGTTTTAAAACTCAGCAGCTTTTGTTCCCTTTCTCCACGTAAAACAACTCCAAATTATTTCTATTTTCATTTTTTCAATTGTTATAATTTTCTTCTCTTTCGGTGCACAGGAATTGGTGTCATAAAGATACCATAATGTTAATAGATTTGTCTCAGAGTTCATGAGGTTCAAACTTGTTGGTCTACCTATATGACAGTGCAAAAATCTGGAATCAACTCAGTTAATCTTGGGCATAAAACAACCGGCACTGAAGAACTGCACATCAATAAATCAATAGAGACTAACCTCTGATTTATTTCTTTTTGGGTCACATGTTCTACTTTCACAATAAAAGCAGATAAAGGTAACTATAATTAAAATGTCTATTTCCTTCTCTACTATTTGTGTTAACATTCATGCTATTGAATATACCCCTTTCATAATACTATATTTTTTCAGTATTCTACAGTTACTGTTTCATTTAAAATACCCCTGTGATATTAACTGTATAATAAATTACAATTCAAAATAAAATATCAGCCATTTCATCCATGAGAGATAATAATAAAGCCATAATAAAAGAGAATAAAGTTTAGCAATACGATAATGTAGCACGAGGTTTTTATAGACTCAGTGTAAATGTTAATATCTATAATTTTTTTTATACTGTACGAAATTGTAAAAAATAGAAAAGAAGGGGGTGGGAGAGGAAAAAAAGTAGCATTGTAGCATTAGCAGGCTGGTTTAATCATGAAATTGCTGGTTTCCCAATTTCTTTTTACAATCTAAAAAAGGGTGTATAAAAATTATGCATATGAAATTATTTGTTTGTGGCTTATCTTATTTACTACAGGTATTAAAGCTAAACTGAGGATGGAAAAATGTGGGTTTGCACTTTTCAGCCCACAGTATTAGTAAATGAAGAAACTCTAAAGCCTAACCACCTCTCTCCTTGCCTTCTTTTGTTCACACTTAGTATCCCTGTACATACTCTGCCCTTATTTCTTCAACTATGCTTTAAACAACTTCTTTGATTGGCTTCTTTTTATGTATTTGAGTTATAACCGAAGGTAGAAGGATGTGCAAATATGGGAAGGAGAGGTAGGACATGAATTCCTCCTTGCAACCATTTTCTTTTTGTTGTGTTGTCCTTCATACCTCACTGGTGGGATATGAATTTAAAACTTTCGTTTTCTTGTAGGCTAATGACAATTCAATAAAATTGTACTAGTCCAATACTAGTATTTCTTCTGACAGTAGATCACATAAGGCATTTGCGATTTGATTTAAATAAAACTCTCTTAAATATTTTTTAAATTGAAATAAAGGAGAAAGGAGGAAAGATATACATACAAAGAATATGGATTTCTAAAACAGGTTCAAAACAGGTATAAATAATGATTGCTTTAAAAACCTGCCATTTTGGAAACTCAACACTGGTCAGCCCTATTTTCTTGTATTGTGTTGGTCTAGAGACAGCACAACAAAAGGTCTCTCCTAGAACACGTTAACTTGTAAAATATGGGGGCACTTATTGTCCTCTCATGATGGAGCTGCTTCTATTTAATTGACAGGTGGCTCGTCACTGACAAGGACATTGTGCATTCTACTTGCATAACCAAGGTTCTTGTTGGATTTCCAAAAAGGAGAGGAAGCAGAGAGGAAACAGAGCTACACTGGCATAAAATAAGGAGCTGGCTGAGTGCTTGCACTTCTGAAACAAAAAGGGTTTTTTCCCGTAAAACTAAAACTTTATTTTCATGTGTGGCTCTTTAAAACAGCAGTAGGGAAAGGACAGTATAGGACTGGATGAAGAGATGCTCAAGGGAACATATCAATACAAGTCACTGCATAATCTGAAAACATTTAAGGACCAACACAGCTTCTTAATCTCAAAGGTTACAGCTCTGAGACACTATGTAGTATTAGAACATAGTTAGCTTTCCTCACGCACAGCAGTAGCGCTCAACAGTTTAAGACAGAAAATTAAGATAAATAAGTCGATTTGTGCCTCCTCTGTCAAGAGGTAACCTAGGGCAGAGTAATTAAATGAGAGAAAAAAAACTCCAACACTGTCTTTATATCTCCTGCCTTATCCCATGCCAAAGAGGTGGGCTCTGGGGGAGGCAGCATAGAGTCCCCCTCCAGCGGGAGAAAGTGAGAAGGGATAGCAAAAAGGGAGGTCTTTGCAACTATACTGCAGTTAGGAATGGTGTGGAGAAGATGGATAGGATTTAGCTGTTCCATCTCTTCTCAAGTTAAAATTAAGAGGCTTAAAATGAAGCAAGCAAGAGGTAGATTCAAAACAGTCTGAAGAAGGTGGTCTTCATGCAATGGGGGGTTAAACTGTGGAAGTCCTCATAGTTAGGTGTTATGAATGTAAACATTTATGTGAATTTCAAAGGGAAAATGCAAAAAAAGTGATGGAGAAGAAATCCATTTGAGTAACACAACGAAACCACAACTGGCTCAAGAAGTGCCTCAGCTGTCAGGGAACCACAAGAGAAGGTGCTCCACAAGGGCATGTAGGGCCGGGGCATAACTCCATGTACCCAAGCAGTTTGGTGGCTGTGACAGGGTCCAGCGACCATCAAACCAACAGGCCTTGCTGGCCCTCACCAACCTCGCCTGGGGCCTCCACACACACCCACTGCTCATGGGTGCAGGGGCGCCACTCACACTTGGGCCAGGGCCTTCAGTTTCTGCATGAGCTGTTGTAGGTGTACCTCTTTCTAGTCCTGTCCTTGAGCTGTTTGGCCCTCCTGGTTTGAATCTGGACTTGACATGTTACCTTGTTTCTGCCTGATGATCACTCAACTGTTGATGGGACCTTGTTTTGACACCACCTTTTCCCTAGCTGCCCAGTTCAAGAGCTGTGGGACTGCACCTTCTTGGTGAGATCATTGCCCAGCCTTCGGTGGGGCCATCCTTGCCTCCTGGCTTGTTCTGTGTTGTGGAATTCTTGCTCTTGCTGCTCCCTGGCAGCTATCTCAGGCCCTGAGCTGAGTACCACGGAGCCTGGTCCTCAGACTAGGGCAGGGCTTGCCCCTACAGCCTCCTTGCAGCTCTGTGCCATAAGACTTGACCCCACGTCCATGCCGCAGTTTCTGTTTTCATCCCAAACCCTTGCAAGGAGCTGTGATCAGTATGCAGAGGCAGAACTGTAGGCTCCTCTAACCTGCTCTGCACACACCTTGCCCACCAACTCCATTGGTGCCTTTTGGGAGCATCTAGGCTTTGTTACGCTCCAAATCAGCAGCCCTTAAGGAGGATCTCGGGGACAATCTGGCACATAGTTCAATCTGTCCCTCTACCTCCACAGCCAGTGCTCTGTAGTTTTGGTCAAAAAGAAGTATGGCAGTTTCTGGGCCTTCACAGGAGCCTGCCAACTTAAGGTGGCATCAACCTACCTGGGATCCACATGCCAGCAGTTGGGGTTCACCAGGTACCCCAGGAACTCCACCCTGTGCTGTTGAAAAGAGCAAATCTCTGGGGTTTGACATGGAGCCACCACTGCTGCAAGTGACTCAGGACTTCCCCGGCATGGTCTGTGTGCCTGCTGAGCACTACAGAACATGAAGATGCCAAGAAAACTGCTACATAGTTATTAAGCAGCACATCATTTCCAAAACAATGGAAGGCGGTCAGAGCACAGAAAAGACCGAACAGTATCACAAGATCCCCATAGTGTCCGTACCTGGTTCAGGAAGAAGTTTTCCACTCATTCCCTTTTAGCATGCAGGGAGTACAGAGCTTCTTAGAATCTGCCGTCTCCTTTTGATGTTTTGTAACAGGGTTTTCCATTATCATGGCTCCTGTAACAATACTCACTTGGAAGGGGGCTCACTTTCCATGGGCCTAAGGAGCACATGCAGCTTCTGAGGAACTGAAACAGGCATTCACCACAGCCTGTCTCACAGTCCCACCCACGGCTTGGCTGGCACTTCATTGTGGAAGCAGATGCCTCTGGGTCATAGGGTCATATTCTCCCAGAACCTGGCACAAAGCAGGAGCCATGACCCTATGTCTTCTTCTCTAGGCACCCCACTCCCACGGAGAGGAACTATGACATCTGGCACAAGCAGCACCTGAAAATGAAAGCTGCTTCTGAGGAGTGGCAGCACATTCTTGCCATAGCAGAAGAATCAACAGTGATGCTGACCCACTACTAGACCTGGAATACCACTGAGGGATGAGTTGCTTCTCTCCCCAGCTTGACTGCCAGGGTTACCTCTCTCCTTACTTTAGTTAACTCTTCATTCATCACTAACTTTGGTTTCCAACCCAAAAGTCTGCCAGCCACACCAGCTGCCTCACATGTACCTGCACCAAATGGCTGTCAGAACAGGCGTTTTGTTGGTGCAACAGACAATACTGCTGCCATTTCTACAATAAAGCAATCCTCTTTTCTCTGTTTGTATTCTTCTTGGGATGACGAATTAGGTGGATGGTGGCTATGTCCATGGCTTCTTCTCTGGGAACAGTATGGAAGGTGGAGCAAAACAAGGTGCAGCTCCTCCAGAGGTCTGCATATGCTCTTCCTGGCAGAGCCAGGTGCTTCTCCAGTGATAGGCCAGTCTGACAGGCTGCTCCAGGCTCTGGGGTAGGCCAGTCCTAGCCGTCTCAAGGGCCACAGATGGCCCTAGACTTTAGAGGGCCCATAAGGGCTTGCTCTTCACACCCAGTTCCCAGAGTCAACTCCATGAACTGAATTATGTAGTTAGTGGCCAGCTGCTTCCCCTGATGAAGCTCCAGCAAGACAACCTTGGCCACTGTACAGTTGTGGTCCCCCCAAAACTGCTCCAAACCAGTGAATCATCAGGTTTTGGAGCAGAGGGCCATTGTCTTCCATGTGGTCACAATCCACTCTCAGGCTGCCCTGAGAGCTGGGAGTTTGTTACTGCTGAGTATCTGATGTCCCTTGGGATATACAGCCCCTAGATAAACGGTAAAGATTAGCTACACCCAACTAATAAATCCTGATACCAGTGCCCACTGGTTCTTGAAGGCCATAGAACCAAACAATGGTTTGGGTTGGAAGGGACCTTTGAAGATCATCTAGTCCAACCCTCCTGCCATCGGCAGGGACATCTTTCACTAGATCAAGATCACTAATTGCTCAAGATGTGGAGCAAGAGATCTTGAGGCAGCCTGAAGTGCTGTGCCATGCCTCTACATGCTGACCACAGCTTCCTGCAGGAATCTGCGGCTAACCTGAAGGTCAGGCTCCATGATAGCTCAGGGCTTGAGATGGGCTAAGCTGCCTCTCAGGAAGCAGCAAGACAGGCTGTTCTGCAAAGGGTGACAGTCAAAAGCTGAAAGAGATCACACCACAGGACAGCTATCTCACTGACCGGGGCACAGTACCCAAGCAGGGATGCCTAGTGACAGTAACAGATTCTGTGACCGTTCCAGTAAATCACCAGCTAAATGTGAAACAGCAGGTCAAGTCCAAGAACAACCTGTGAAACGCTGTCAACAGGAGCTGCAAGGCACCACGCACCTGCTAGCAATGTGGCTCAGCAGTGCCAGAAGCCAAGGTCTGAGCATAAATGGAGCTACGCCTGCAGCTATGCTGGCTAGTGTGCACTGGTGTGTACCTTAGGCTCCAGGTTAACTCCAGCACAACCTGGAGAAGAGAATGTAGCATAAACTAAGCAACACAGGAACTGGCTCCCATCATCTTGCACCTTCCAACAGGAGCTTAACACCCAGGCCAAACAGGTCTTGAAGGTGTTAACATCAATGACCACATACTGTTTCCACCTTCTCTCTCCAAACACTTCAGTCACTACTGAGACACCCATCTCGAAAAAGTTGCACAAAGATTTAGGAAAACTTCAGGGTGGGGAAGGAGCACAAATGCAGGAAGAGGCAAGACAGACGATTCAGGCTTGCACATTCTTCTGACACAAACAGAAATGCTGGAAATAGGGCCTGTAAGACCACCTGCTTCCAATCCATAATATGCATTACAGCATCCCAACTTCTTGATTAAAGACAAGGATAGACTTTGCTTGTGATTTTTGTTTATTTTACTTTAAAGAAAAGCCTTATACTGAGACCTGGGTTGCAGTCCTAAGCAACAGAAAGACTGATCTCTCTGTCATGAAATACTAAATGTGAAAATGCCTGAAACTATCCTAAAACAAAAATAGCAGAATGCCAACTACAAAATTGTATTTTATATATAAAACTGAATTTCAAAGAATGAGGAAACTGTAGTTACTCAATCCATTTTCAGACTTAAAATTCAACCACATGGATTGTGTCTGTTAATGGAAACCAAACAGAACAACCAATAAAAAAGCACTAAAAAGACAGGCAGATAAAAACATCAGATATTCCTTGCTCAAACCCAGGTACACTTGGAAAAAAAAGTCAAATTACTGTCACATGTGCAGTCACTGTAACAGGAGAAAAGTATACCCCAGCTAACTATTCAGAAGTTATACTGAAAAGTTATCACTAAACCAGGCAAAATAAAATGCCTTTATTGCCTGCTCCAGGTTAACACCTTTTTTAAAACCATGCTGTCATTTAGAAAAATAAAGGGGCTATCATTTAAGCCTCTACAAACCAGAAACTCTCAAAGTAAGATTACATCCTTAAGCACTGCAGATACCTGCAGAGACACAGAATTTCAGCACTGATATTTTTGCCAGAGGTGGTCTTGTGCCTCTGGTTTTATTGTAGTCTGAGCTTCCTCCTGCTTACACACCTGTATGCTTGTTTATGACACCCAGTGTGACGACATGATGCAATTTGAGAAGCACAGTATGGGGTCAATCATTTTAAACCTGGCTGTTCGTATCCCTAAGTGTTGTTTTTTTAAAAAACATGCAGTTGGCTGGACTATGAAATTCTCTCCACACTTCAGCTGAAATACCTCTTTTACTTAAAAATTACTGGAAAACATTTTAAATACATAAAAATAAAGGTGTGCTTGTCTAATCTATACAAATCCACATTTTGTAAATTGAATCAGCCACAGTGTATGGTATTAAAGTAAAATGTGCAGTAATTTCCTAGTAAGTTACTGGCATTTAACCGTGCATTTTTCCAAGGCACAGGACATAAAAGAACTCCTACAATGGCGACTCAGCCTACCACAAGAAAATTTTCACCTTCTAATGAGACAGCAGGGCACATTTTGCCCACTCTTCATATTGAGCGACATAAGGCAGCCCAAGAACCATAACGAGAAAATTCAGATATCCAGGATCCTTCATCACAGTCACAATAAATACTGGTCCCCTATACAAATGAGATACAAAGCTGTACAATACATAATATGGGAATACAATTTTATTGTGTTAATCTGCATATGTATTGGTACAGCTGTTCTGTGAATGCTTCCAAGGAAAATTTTTCCATAACTCTGGCTCTCCCAGCTGCTCCCATTGTGTCCTTTAAGAGAGGATCTCTCACAATTTTTTCCATGGCCTCAGAGAATTGCGTTGGCAGCGGATCACACAAAAATCCTGTAACATTATGCAAGATCGATTCCAAAGGACCGCCTGAATTAACTGCTATAACTGGACATCTCATGTACATTGCTTCCAGAGGAACAATGCCAAAATGTTCATTGCTTGGTGTATAAAGCACACATATAGAGTTACTAAAAAGAGTGATTTTCTGCTCATCTGAGAATGATCTCAAAAAAGTGATGTGGTCGTTAACACGAAGCTTGGCTGCAAGTCTCCTTAGCTCTTCATAGTGCTCCACATTTTCCAGAACTCGTTTATCATAACCACCTGCCATAACCAAGTGAACTTCATTCCACTCATGAGAATCAAGTCTTCCTCGAAGCTCATGCAAAGCTTCGAGAGCCAACATCAGATTCTTTTTTCTCTCGTACCTATTAATGGAAAGAAACAAGAACTTCTTCTTTGGTACCAGGTCAGCTATGTCTGCAGCACATGCTGTATCAAAGCTACTGATGTTGAGCGATGGGTAGAGGACATCTGGGTTTATGTGAGATAAGGACTTAAACGTGTCCTTGAACACACCAGCAGTGAACCTGCTGTTCACAACAATACAGTCTGCCATGCCAGTTGTGTACTCTTCCAGCCAGTCGAGCGGTAATCTGTAGATGCGCTTCAGGAGAGATTCTCTCTTGGTAAGAAGCTGATCAGGAAAGTGACAGTAAAATAAAACCTTCTTACGGGTTCTGGCCAGCCGAAGTACTGGAATGCAAGCAGACACCTAGTGCAACCAGGAGAGCCAAGGGGAGACATCGGTTATTTGTGTCCGCGCCCACCGGTGCACGCATGTGCTCCCACAGCCGTGCCCTGCAGGCCAAGCGCCTTCTCCCTCTCGCCTCCACCACCGCACCGCGCCGCACCCCCGCCCCGGGCGCCTGGCTGCGGCCCCCAAGTTCCTCCCGCCCTGCCTCGGCCTGCGAGGCCGCCGACCCCGGGGCTTCCCCCCCGCGGCCACCGCAGGGCAGAGCCAGAGGGGAGCCCAAGCGGCAGCGCCTCCCTCCCTCCCCGCAGCCGCGCCCGCTCCCGCCCCGGGCCGCACCTGGTCGCAGACGAAGACGTCGGCCGGCTCGCCGCTGAGCAGCAGGACGTACAGCGCCACGAAGGCCATGCGCAGGGCGGCACACAGCGCCTGCCCGCGGCCCCACAGGCTGCGCGGCAGCCACCCGCCGGCCCTGCGCACCGCCAGCCCCCGCGTCTCCGCGAAGCAGCGCGCAGCGTCGTAGTGCGCCGTCCAGATCTGCACCCGGCAGCCCCGCGCCTGCAGCGCCAGCGCCGCGTCCACCACCAGCCGCTCCGCGCCGCCCAGCCCCAGGTCCGGGTGCAGGAACAGCACGGACGGGCCCTCGCCGGCCGCCGCCATGGCCGCAGCGCGGGGACCGCGGGACCGCCCGCCGGCCACGTCCCGGGCAGCAGTGCGCAGGCGCGGCCCGACGGCCGCCGCGGGACACGTCAGCCTTGCCGCCGGGCCTTCCCTGCCGCCCCGCCGCCGGGCGGCCCCAGCGCTGCCCGGCGCCTCGGCCGGGGCCGTCCCGGCTCGGCCGCCCCGTCCCGGCCGCTGGTGGGAGAGCGGGCGAGGCCCAGCCGCAGATCGGCGTCGGTCCGCCGGGAGAGCGGCCGCTGAGGCGGGGGGCGAGGGACGAGGCGCCGGCGCCGCTCAGGCACCGTCCCGGGCAGCCGCCAGGCGCCGGGCGGTGCGGCGGGGGGCGGGGCCTGCTGCGGGCGGGGACGTGGCCGGAGCGGCCGGAGCGGAGCGTCTGTGAGGCCGTGCCGACCCGCCGAGCCAGCGCCGCCGCCGCTATGGTGAGGCTCTGCCGGGGGCTGGCGCTGGCCGAGGCGCCCCCTCTCCGCGGCCGTGTCCGCCGCCTCTCACCCTCTCCCGCTTCTCTCCCCGCAGCCCGGGCCCAACCCCAGCGCCACGAGCGTCGGCTCCTCCGGCCGCTCGCCCAGCAAGGCCGTGGCTCCCCGCGCGGCCGGCTCCACCGTCCGGCAGAGGTAGGTGGCCTGGCAGGGGGGCAGCCCTCTCTCCTCGGCCCTTCGTGCTTGGTGGCCGGGCAGCCCTGAGGCCGAGCGCCGTGCGGGCAGGGGCTCCGCGGGGCCGAGCCGTCGGTCCTTGGAGCCCCGGGCGGCGCTGTGCCAGCCGCCGTGCCCTCTGCCTGGCTCCGCAGCCTCACGCAGGTGTCTTGCTTCTTGCTTGGTGCTAGAAGCTGGTAGGCTGCTGACGTGTTTTGGTCTTTGCTTCGCTCTGTTATCCCTTAAAGGAAGAATGCCAGCTGTGGGACAAGAAGTGCGGGCCGTGCCACTTCCACAGGTACTGGTGGGATGTGGCGATTCTACACGGAGGACTCTCCGGGGCTCAAAGTGTAAGTTGGATATATGGATGGTGGCGGGTATGGCGGGTATCTATTTCATTTCCTTATGTAGTCATCCAGTCTTTGATTTGAGAGGTCAGTGTTGTGTCGGCATGGGGAAACGTCCTGAATTGATGGCTGCTTAGACAGATTTGAGGTGAAATACTCTATTTGTAAACCTGAAAAGGTAGCTTTTAGAGTTATAGTGGCCTCAAAAAGGTAGGTGCGAGTTATATTTTGTAATTGCCTAGACTTCTTTTAAGTGCTCTTGGAAGACTGCAAGAAATGCCCTTGAAGTTGGGAATGCTTACTTGTCAGAGTGAGTTTAGACATCTGCGCACATGTTTTTGTTCTCTTTAAAATTTTGGGGTTTTTATTAATAGGTGTGTTGTGATCCTGTGCCCTTCCTTCCCTTGAAAACACAACTGTTATGCCATACGCTTGCATAATCTCGGGTGTTCTTTTTAGAAGGCTGAAGAGAAATTATTTTAGCTGAGCTTGGAAAGCAAATAGTATTCCAATACCTTGTATGTCTCTGTTTCTGCAAAGTGAATATTCCAAGATTATGGTCAAGTATCTGGTGGTAGTGTCCCTTATAACTGTAAAGAGAGTCTTAAGTTTCTAGTTTTTGGCTATTCATGTACTTTTTGTGTCATTCAGATCAGCTTTGCAAACAGGCTTTGCAGCATAATATTTGGGTAAAAATGATAGAAAGGTGATGTATTTCAGCCGATGGGTGCATGCTGAGTCATCCTTGAGTGGGAGTCTGCGCTTCTTGCGGAGTTACACGTCATGGCCTCTTGTTCTTACTGGGTTGAAGAGACTCAAGATACTCAGGGATGCCCCTATTGCTGCTTTCTTTTTTCTAGAATCCATTAGTATTTTATTTTGGAGCTTTTTAAGAGGGCTGCTGCTGGCTGGTGATAGTATAGTTGGTGACTGAGTGATTGTTCCAAGGATAGTCCTTCCTCTGAAGTTGCCTGGCTTGTTTTCATTCACGTATGTGCTTGACTCTTCAAAAACTATACTGCAAACCATCTAAGCAGTGGTTTCTGCTACTGCAGGTCTTGCTTTCCCTATTCTGAATCCAGAGAGGAGACAAGGCAAAGAAAAGGAAAAGGCAATGAGTAATAATAGTGTTCTAGGGTAAATCTGTGCAGATAGGCAAGGCATCTATTTTCTGTTGTCTACTAAAGATCAATAAAAAAAAAATAAATAAAACCAGACTGAGAAAAAACAGGTGTTCTACCATAAGGCAGATTATCAAAAACCTATTGAAAAAAATATAAGCCGTCAAAGCAGCTTTACCAATTTCAGTGTTTCCTTGTGAATCCTTTGGTTTCACTTTTGATGTTGAGTAGTCACTCAGTTGTTCTAGAGTTCAATACAAGCAGGTAGGAAGATAGACTTTTCCCTTCTATTTATGTTGCAGCACCTATTAGTGTTGCAAAATGGTGGTTCCCAATTTTAAGATTTTTTGGAACACCGGGAGTGGTTTTTTTGCAGGCTACCATGGGTAGCTGTATGGTCAGGCTT
The DNA here is from genome assembly GCF_023638135.1 of Falco biarmicus. Lineage (NCBI taxonomy): Eukaryota > Metazoa > Chordata > Aves > Falconiformes > Falconidae > Falco > Falco biarmicus. The sequence continues at coordinate 70,791,601 of NC_079290.1, forward strand.
TTAATGGAAGAAACAAATCTGTAAAAGGGAGTTGGTTTTACAGATCACCTGCACACTAGATACAAAATTTTCTGAACCGTGACTTGGGTGCAACTTTCTTGCTTACAGCTTTCCATGTATTTTTCTACACATGTTTTTACCATAGCAACCAATTGTTACGATCTCTATCCTGTTCACTAGGTTTAAAAATGAAAATGGGTTGTAGAGGGCTTATAGTTGCCTCAGTAAAGTGCTGCAGCCAGAGCTGTTTTTAAAAATGGTTGTGATGACTACTGCATAAAGCAGTGGGAAAGCTTAACCTGGCAGTGGGGTTTTCTTCGGTGGTTACTCATGTTTAAAACATGAGCTGTTAAAATTACTGGGGAAAAAAAAATACATAAAACTACCTGAGAACAGGTTATTTCATGCTAGCTATGATCAGGAGAATTCTCCTCTAGATCAAAAGTTTTATGTTTTATATTGTGTGTAATTATACCTCTGATTCTTTAGTATCAGTACTCAACATCAGAAATAATACGTTGAATAAGCAAGTTTGGTTCACCTCAGGAAAGTGCTTTATCTGTAGTACAGGATGGTACAAAATATATGTCTTTTAAAAACAGTATTAGCAAAAGGGAGCTGTGGGGGATCAGGTTGAGAGTGGGATATAATATTTTTCTCTTTAAAACTCAGATTGAGCATCGCATACTTTGACAAGAAGATTAAACCCAAACTAGTTTGTCTTTCTGTGGCGCTTGGTAGCTGTGGTTCCTCTATCTTGCCTTGAGCTTTCTTGTTCTAAAAGCTATAGGTGGTGTTTCCTGTGGAGCCGTGATAGAGAATCAAATTTGTCTTGTGGTATAATATGTGGCCTTATGAAATGAGTATGCACAGTACTGAATCTTTGCAGGTGCCTGAATCTGCTGCTTAATTAAAATACGTGGTGGGTTAGGAAAATTCAGGGGTATGGAGGAGAATTGCAGGGTTTCAGCAAGTTATCTTTGCGACAGGAGGAAATTACATGCACATGTCAGTATTGGAACGCTGATTATTCTGTAGAGGGAACAAAAAAACCCCAAACCAAAAAACACACGAACAGTCTCCCCTATTTATTTCTGTGGTGCTTCTCTCTTTCTCTGTGCCCCTTTGGCAAAGAGTAGCTTACATATTACTACTATTAAAGGCTCAAGTGAATTAAATAGTAATTCAGATACAGTGTAAAGACTTTGTGCACCTGATGTCATGATGATTTATATTACGTAGGACATAAAGAACGTATAAAACACTGGGGATTGAGAAGTACGTTCTGTATCCCTTCATAGGAGTTGCTTATGTAGTCACTGTGTGTGCAGACTTTTTTTATTTTGCCTGTTTTTTCATTGGTTTATTTGCTAAATGCTTTATCTATGTGTCCAGGTTTTCCATACCCAAATATGTCTAAATATGATAGGTAATAATTGAGTTTTAAAACTCAATATAAGATTACTGTTACGAAGTGCATGGACTGTGATCTTACAGAAAAATATGTTAGTAAAGTGTTTCAATCCATTTTCAATTTCTTTTTTACTTTGTATTCAAGTAGTATTTACCTGCTTATACACAGTAACCTGGAGGGTAATCCAGGCTGGATAACAGGATTCATGGTGTTTCTGCCAATAGCAGGTTGAAAATCAGAAATGCAATTGTATGAAGTGAGTGGTATGAAGCAGTGTTGAGTGTTTGCAGTTGTGTAGTAGTGCACGTAATTGTTGTCTCAGAACAATGTGAAACAGCTGATTTAGGCTCCACACGCACCCTGAGATTAAACTGATTTTTAAAAACAGCACTATATAATTTCTAAACAGTGTATGAAAGTGGGAAGGAAAAAAGTTAATAAGTTTGTTAATTTATACATCTTAGGTAATGATATAATGATGGGGTTAACTTTTACATACTGTGTATCTTTTTCAAGAAAAGAAGTCCTCGTCTCACCTCCTGTGAAATAAAACCTCTGAAAAAACAGCTAATGTGAATTTAATGCCAAAATTTTACTAGCCGCTAGAGGACTCTCTTGGTTTTAGTATCTGGCTACATCTCTGTTCAGGTGGCTATCTGAGTAGTAAATAAAGATGATAATTCTCTGTAGATTGTTTTCACAATGATGAGTAATAATGAACCATGCACTACTTGTAAAAAGTGGGGGTTTCGTTATTATATTGTGCTTTATAGTTACTTCACAATTAGGGTGTGTAGAACTATCTTTAAAAACATTGGGGCAGCAGCAGTTTTTCATAGGGATGGCTATCTCATTTCTGTGTACTGTAAGGTATTTCTGTGGGAATGGAATAAAAGTGTACACTTGGTTAAGAACTGGTAAGTTCACTTGTCTGATAATGTCTGATCTTTGGACAAAGCAGACTTGCTTATGTTAATGCATTTTTTTCTTTATTTTTAGTGGCCCTGTTCCAGTTTTGGTCATGAGTCTTCTTTTTATTGCTTCTGTGTTTATGCTGCACATCTGGGGTAAATATACTCGTTCATAGGCTCAGCTGCGAACTTAAAGCATACGTCTTGGACCAAAAATATGGTGGATCCTGGTTGTTCTTGGAGAAAGACTGGGGAAGCTTCCCATCACCTGTTGAAGTCCGTTCAACTTTGGCTCTAATATCAAATGAATTTCTCAGTTCGCTATTTGGGCGGGTTTAAAGTCTGTCATGGGTCATTTTATATTTGTATCTGTACACTTAGAATACAGGTATTGCAATAAAAGTTCTATATGGAAATAGAAACAGAGTTAACTGTATTTTTTCCTCTTATTCCAGCATACCACAACTAAAACATTATACTTGTGGTTTTCATATATAACCGTATTTCTGAGTAAATGCCATTTGATAGTTCAAACCAGATGCTTCTATACTGTACACTGTTACATAATCTTATGCCAGAAGATCTTTGTTTGCGAATGGGAAAGGCAAAATCAGATGCTCAAACATGTGAAGGTAACAGACATGTTTATTGAAATAAAACAGGTGCACTAGATGAGCTGGTCATGTTCTTCTGTTAATTCCAGAAAAATAGCTCCATTTTTTTCCTAAATGCAAGTTAAACTTTACTCAGTGCTCATTATACATAGAAGTGTATAAATATGCCTGTTCTTCAAACACTGCTTGAGGAAAAACATGAACTGGTACCCAGTGGGTTTTAAAAAGAATTGCATTACTGTCAAAGACATTTTTTGTCTGCAGGTCCAGACTTTCAAGGAGACTTGGTCAGGAAAATGGGATGGGAGGGCTGGAAACGCAATGGCTGCATTTTAAATAACAGAGCATGCAAACAGGCTGGGATACAGTTAAGTGGCTCTTCCTATAACCGCTCCAGTTTCCCTGGGTGGTGTTTCTTTTGAACAGTCAGACAGTTCTTCTCTTTTTAAAGGTACATACATACTGTGCATTAGCATTTCAGCTGTTTCTAACTGCTGATGTGGGTTTGAAATTCAGATAACCAAATCAGGCCTTTTCATACAGTTGTATGGAATTATTTTAGCCTGTTGTTGATGTTATGATTCCTGTTTGAATATCTGCTTGTAATAGGAAAACAATATTCTTGGCTATATAACTTTGATACAAGTGTTGACTGCTGACATGCAGAAGCAGCCTTTCTTAGGTACAACCTTCCTGTAAAGAAATTCTCAAAAGTAGCATTACTTCTGAAAATAAGAAGCTGTTCAGAACAAAAACAAGAGTATGGAATGTGGTCTTGGGGCTATAAGGATAATTGCATTGAGCTGTGCTTATGCCATAATGCCCAGTGTAAATGTAGAGGGAAAGACAGAAGACTTGGAGCAGAAACTGAAAATTGTCTTACAAAATGTAATGGTAGGAGGGTTGTGTTTTCAGAGGATTGAAAGTTGAGCAGGGAGTTCTGGTAACTCAAAGGTAGTGGGGTAGCAGAATACACTGAAGCGGTGGAAACTGAGCCAAATAAATCATGTATCAAGGGGAAAAGGATCCACAGATCACACTGCTATGCATATGGAAGGGAAGTAAAAACACGGGAAAATAAAGCAAATAGGGAGATTAGCTTACTGCTGCAATGAGGGTCTCTTATTTTAAATGCTTTGACTAGGAAGAAAAATCTCTAGTCAGTGATTTCACTTTAAGGCAAGAAAGAAAATTCTAAGAAAAGACCAAATGCCAGTCAGTTGTTTTACTGATTAGGTGGATGGGCTGCACTGCTCACTTAATTTGTGGTACTCAGAGGGAAAGGATTAATGCATAACAGTAATATCTGAATAGGTAATTGTTGTGTTAAAGGGGAATGGAGTAATTTAGCAGGAAATAACACTCCCCTCCCTGCCTTCCAACTCTGTCATCACAGTAATGTTAACTTTACTCCTGATGATACAGTCTTCTAACACAGCAGGAAAAAATTTCTTCTAAACACTTCTGGTCTCTAAAAGCTGTTTTGCCACATAAAATAATTCCATTTTTAAAGCCTTTCATATTTTTTTATGTCTGGTATCTTGCTGCTTCTAAAGACCAAAATCGGCTACAAATTCAGAAAAGGGGGCAGAGGGAAGGCTTACTGCTCTACAGGCTATATTAAGTTCAACTGAGTATAAAAATGTTGACTGTTTTGACAATGCTGTCCTTGATTGAGTATTTTGTTTTCTAGAATGGCCTGTATCATAGATTTTTTGCGTCCACCATCAAAGAATCTAGTGTCTAGTTTTGCACAAGTTAATTCCCACCCCTTCTTAGCTTTGTATTTTGGAAGTGTGAGCTTTCCTATGGCTAAAAAAACGTTGCTGCCTTAATTCATGAAAGAAGCGATACTGTAGTTGGATGCAGCTAGCTGAAACATTCATAGCATTGTTTGATATTCCTTGTACATAATAAAAAGGTTTCTCTGTCGTATGTTTTCAATTTGTGATCTGTTTAATGATTAGCATAAGCATTAGATACTCATGCTCATATTTTTAGCATTTTGTGTACAAGAGCTGTAGTGGATTCTTGCAATTGATGTTTATCAAAACTTCAGATCCACAGCAGTACAGGTAAAGGAATGCAGGTTGCAAAGACTTAGAAGTTTGGCTAATAACGAACATGAAATTCTGTTTGGCCAGGGTGAATAAATTATGGCTATGCTGATAAACAGTAGCTAATCTGTAATACAGAAAACTAGTCTTTCAGTAACAGGTGGAAGAGAAGAAAGGATGGTCATTTGCAAAGCTTCATATTGGACAACTAGGAATTAGTAAGACATTGGATTTTTATGCCTACTTTTATGTGATTGAAATACAAGTTTGGCTGAGCTGACTGTTAGAAATTGTAAATGCCTTTATAGTTTCCTTAGGTGCTAAAGAAGACTCTAGGTCCACAAAGATCTTTACTTTGTCTCCTTAACAATAAAGGTTCAGGAAATCTGGAAGAACTTATATTTCCATAGAAGATATGATAAAATACTAGAATGTTTTATTCTTGACTCAAAAAAAAAATGTTTGCAACCTCAGGCTCCATTATTCCTGAAGTGAAGAAGGGGTTTTATAAGGAAATGGTTCTATTGTATGTGAGTACGTCTGTGTCACTTAAGCTTTTGCTCCCTCCCCAGCATTAGATCTCGGTATGTGACCCAGTAACAGAGGAGTAGAAGCTGAAAGGCGCTCTTCTTGAGGGTTGGGTGGAATAGGTACCTGGTGGAAGAGGGAGACTGTAGAAGTTCTCTCTGAGCAAAAGACTCTCACTTAATGCCTAGGGAGAACAGGGGGAGAGCTAGACTTCCTAAAGGCCTTTATGACAGGAAAAGCTTTAGTCTTTGCTCTTGCACCTTTTTGCACACTGAAGTCAGTCACCCATAAGGTATGGATCTATTAAGTATGTGGGCTTCATTAGTTCTGATGTTTCAGAACTACCTTTTACTTTTGCTGTCTGTGTAGCAGCCAGCTCTACTACTACACAGAAACAATCTTTTTTTCTTCTTCCCCGCCCCCCCTTCTATGCTTCATTATTTACTGGTATCCATTTGGTTGCGTCCAGGCCTACCTTTCTTGTAGTGTGCATAAAGCATGTGAACTCCTCCCATCTTTTGCTGTCATGTCATGATAAATACTGTGACTCTGGTAACCACAATATTTCTCATTCTTGAAGGGACCAAGGGGAAGGGTAGTTGTTCAAGTGCCTATTTCATGACTGTCCCATATATGCACAGCTCTCTTGCAGCAAACGGATATGTTATTTTTTTCTTTTCTCACACCAGACTCTGAAATTACCATTCAATGAGAAACTGTCAGCTTTCTAATGTCTCGTCTGTCGCCTGTTTCTTAAGCTCTCTGAGACTATCAGACATAACACAAACTAGTGTAAGCTCTCTTAAGCACTGTTCATGGTAACTTACAATGCCTTTAATTATAGGCACATATATATATATATCTGTAAAGATGCATACATGCATGTATGTATGGTCACTTACCAGTTTAGAAATGCAAAAGGATCTGTGTCTGAAAATGTAAGATGGTATGCCCTTATTAGACTGCACTGTGACAGCAGTGCAAAGAAGCAAACAGAACAGCTTGTGTTCTCTTGCTCAGCTGTGTTAGCTAGCTAGAGATGAGCGGATGCTATACTGATCATGTAGCGAAAGCTAAATGATTTTATAAACATATTAATGGATTCTGTGAGGGGCTTGGTAGAATTTTTTTTATATATATACATTTTTTTGTCTGGATAAAGAGGTGCATCTTGTTTCTTCAAAGGCTAACTTCTTGTATGCTTCCAGCTTTGATAATAAGGCTGCATTGATGTCCTTATATTAGCTGTTTATATAAATGTGTTTTATAGAAGGCTGTTTTGTAGACTTGGAATTGTTAGTAATATAATAAGAGTATTAATTATTCTTAACTTGGGATGTGAGGTATAAGAGGGAGTGTCTACCTTTTGGCTTTTTTTTTTTTTTTTAATTGGGGCAAAATTGTATAGCATTTGTGATTTCTACTTTATTTTCAGAAGTTGGTAAAAAGAAGTGCAGGCAAAGCAAGAGCAGGTGTGAAGTTACTGAGTACACTTCGTCCCTGAACATGTATCGTGACCTCTTCTTCCTTCTATATTCTAGTTGTTTCTTTTTCTTTGGAGGCTGCCGACCATACTGAATTCTGCCATGTAGTAGGATAATGCTCTGATGCAGAGGCATGGCAGGTAGTAACAATAGTGAATGGAACAGACCCATTTTATTTATGACAAAATCCAAGTTCAGATGCGGACCACCACAGATTTGATACCTTTATCTCACATTCAGCTACAGGTTGCAAATAATTACTCTTGTTTCTTATTTTGAAGGAGTTTTCACACAGCTGCCTTCCAGAATAGTGTGTGCGGTTTTTTGACCACCTAGAAATGGAGGAACCCTTTGAAGTTACTCTATCATTTCATAAAACAGAACTAAGTAAAACTTATAATGCACTGCCTCCTCCAAAGAGATGTCAGTCTTAATGTTAACAAAATTAAATTCTAGCTAGTTGTGTGATTATTTTTTTTTTAGTTCAAGCATTTATCACTGCGTGAATGTACTGACCTGTTGTCCTCCTATGTGCTACAGAGAGAGATCAAATATATTTACAAATGCTGCAGAGGTAAGACATTATTTCAGTGAAATGCTTCCAGAAATCAGAGCTAAATTTACAGCCAGTATGCTACAGTTTCAGAGAGGCTACCTCCCCAGCATCTATTAATTGTCAAACACCATTCCGTGAGACCTTCTTCCAGTTTATTAGCTACTATTCTGATTGTCTTTCTGAGAAGGTGATATGAAAAGAACCTAAAGCAATGTTGCCTTACACTCCCAAGACTAGCTGATAAGCAGCGTTACTCCTTTCCTGAATAGAAGTACCATGCAATTAAGAGTACAGTATATGTTGCAATCAGTGGAGGAGAGCCTATGTGCTCTCACCTGAGGAAGACATCTGTGAGGGGAAAAAAACCTTACAGCATGATACAAACTGCTGAGAAGTTTGCGAAGGACCGAACTATTGTAATTCAGCATGAATCTGAACCTGATGCAGTTGTGGGGCTTGGTAGACCTCGCTAATTTTGATTTTGTTCCATTGTTGTTTCCACGCTTCTTTCTGAAAAGCTGCTTTTTTTCTTTTTCTTTTTTTTTTAACGACCTTTTATGGCATTTGGGAATGATTTAACAAACAAACAAACAAAACTTTACAGAAGGTTGAAAATGCATGCATGGAGGAACTCACAGTGGTGAATAGTAAGTAGAATTAGAGCCTTTCTCCCCTCTGTTCCAACTGGAATTAAATAATACTAATATCCCTGTTGTCTGCATGCAGAATTACCTAATGATAAAGTTGCCTTCACTGAATGAAAGAGTTTGTGGAGTGAGATTATCTCTGTGCTTCTGAACAGTGAAAGAACCTCACGACATCTGTGGGAAAAAGAAAGATGTTTTTGCTAGTTCTGCTTGCAAGAATATTTTCCACCTTGAGCTGAAGTTGTTTCTAACCACTCTCTGCCCCGTGGCAAACTGAAGAACAGAGGAGCATCAGATAGGGCCTCTTGTCTCAGACCACTGCATAAAGGTTGACCACTCTGAGGGGGAAAATTTTCAGTAAAATGACTTCTTGCAGCAAACTTTGTATCTGTTTTTAGGCGGTTGTGTCTGTGGCAGTGTAGCTTCTCTGAAAAGGCATCTATGTTCTGCAGAAAGCACAGAGGCCTTTTATTTGACCTGGTGTCCAAGCAAGGTAGTTCACCTGCAGCTGTTCCTTCCTGATCTTTAAGGAACACTACTACTTCATCCAGTCATAGCTCTCCCCACTTTTTCCTGGCTTTTCTTAAGCATGAATAGCTTGATGAACTCCTTTTCTCTGTGCCAACAACACAGAAATCTTGCCTGTCTGAGTTGAGACTTAACTTTGTATTAGCTAACTTCGGATTTCCACAATGTAGCTGCTAATAGTTGTGCACCTTTTGTAGTCACTGGTGACAAACCTGCATTTCTAGGGTTTAGTTCTGGAACCTGTTACAGTGTCAGGTGAAAAGGTGCTGTGTAGGTGCCTGGTGCTCCAGGCTGTTGGAGTACTGTGCACAGCAGCAACTCAGAGTAGTTGGAGCATTTGTCAACATTGTAGGTGCCAGATTCAGATTAAATCCAGCCCTGCATCCCAGCTGCTGCCAACAGAGCTACTGATCTTTAACTTCATTTTGGTGATGAAATAATCTGTGAGTGTACAATGGGGAGGAAACCCAAAAACCTCATGAGATCATACTTGTCAGGTCACAGTCATCAACAAAGGCTTTCCAAAGAGCAAAAATTTTAACAGTACTAATTTTAGTGCTTTTACTGTTTCCTTTCTAAGCTTGCTCTTTTGCTGTAAACCTGAAATAAATACCCAGGAATTATACTTATGATAAAATTCAAATTGCTTAGAAAAACAGACTCTCCGTGTACTTAAGGTAAGGAATGAGCTATAAAACAGTGTGCTTCCTCCAAAAGATTGCCTTTGTAATATTTTGGGGTTTTGTTTGTTTGGTTTCGGTTTTTTTTTTTTTAAATGTTTGCAGCATTACAGAGACCAGGAACAAGAATATATTTGGTTGAAGTTGCAGGCACTGGGCAGATCGTGACAGAGTATTTGGTATGTGTGGTCTTAACGCTATAATGCTGTCAAAGCTAGGTCCCCGACAAAATGGTGATTCTACACTTTTGAGATATGCCACAAGTGAATTATAGAAAGGTTGCTTCAGATGGTGATTCAACACTTTTGAAATATGCCACAAGTGAATTATAGAAAGGTTGCTTCAGATGGTACTTGTACCTGATGATATCAGAAAGTTTTTAGAAATGTGAGTGTGTTGGGAGCTTAAGACGCAACCTTGGCATTCTGAAATGTTGGAGTATTTTGAACCTCTCACAGCTTTTCTTAGTATGTCATGTGATGCTTTCATGTTTTCACAGACCAGTGAAACAAGTACCATACCATAATGCTTTGGAATGTATCTGTAGCTTACCTGTGGGGTGGACTTCTGCCCAAATAGCAGAGGTAGGTGAGCAGAGCGCAGGTACTAGAGGTGGCTGTGCATGGAAAGGGTAGGCAGTGCAGCTTGCGCTCGGTGGGCTGGCCACCCTGTCGGATGGAAGGAGGAAGAAGTTGCATGACGGAAGCAGAAATCACTGCTCCACCTCCTCTATACTCCAGTGATAGCAGAGATGTTGTGTATGCTTTTTTTGTCAGCAGACTTCAGCAAATGTATCCAGCACACCTCGAGGACAAATCCACGTAGTTCTGTTCTAGAAGCTTGGCACTGGTTTCTTCTGACCAAATGTACTAGCATTTTGACTTTTTTAGTTAGCTGGGATAAAAATAAATAAAATACATATATGTATGTGTGTGTGTGTTTGTATGGCATTAGGCTATTTGAGGAGCTAGTCAATTCTGTGACTATGGAATTCCTCTCACCCCTGGATACCATCAGGAGGAAGAAATCGGGAACACTGCCAGTTTGCTCCTGTGCAGCCCGTCAAAACCTGCCTTGATAAGTCAGCTTAAAATTGTCTTCAGTGAAGCTGGTGTTTTAGCACTATGACCTCTTCTTTAGCTTGGTCCCTTGCAGACCATTAGCAGCTGTTCCCTCAGGCTGTGGAAGAACTGGGTTCCAGTGTAGTTTTACGCTTTGGAGCAATGGATCTTGAGACTGAAATGGAGCACTGGCCATAAGCTGTGGTGCATCACATCAGATCTGGTGGCAGTGCAGTTTGGCTCTCTCCCTGACCTCTGGCTTGCCTTGCCAGCAAGGGAACAGAGTAAGCTCTGCCGACCTCAAGAACAGTTTTGGTGAAACCAGGCAGCCTTCAGAAGTGACTTGGCAGGAAAGGAAAGATTGCGGTAGGTGTCCATTTCTGCTTTCTGAGGATATAAAAACTGATGGAGAGTTGTGGGGTTTTTCAACCTCCCCTACCCCTTCCAACCTCTGGAATCTGGTTTTCTTCTGCATTAGAAATAAAGGCCTCTTCAGCCAAGCCTTTTCACTGGAAAAGTAGAGAAATTATGGAATCACAGTGTTAAAGGAAAAGGGAGCAGTTTTGTCCAAAAGGATGACTAGAAGATGTTTTCTTCCTTAAAAAAAGCTGTTTACATCAACAGCTAATTAACATCTTGATGAAAGATGTTTTCATGTTCAATAGCCTCAGCTTTTCATGTCTCTACTACATTCTCAGTAAACAGCCATGAAAAGATAGAAGGTTGCTGCAACTTACAGTATGTGGTAGACTGAAATAAAATTAGCCACGTCTTCCCCCAGAGCATGTTCACATACAAAAAAGTAAGTCTTCCTCCTAAACAACAAAGTCAGCATTTATGAGGATCTGATGCTATTATAAATTCATGATCTTTTCAAAAAGTAATATATGAATAAAACTCATTAAATTTAATATTAAAAACATATTTTTAACCAATATGCTTAACTTTCTATACTCTTAAAACAATGTTTTTTTAAAATTTATAATTAAAAAAAATATTTTTGTTTTGGTCAAAATTAAAATGAAAAGTAATTGCCAAATGTCAACATTTTCCATGAACTGGAAATTCAAATTAGAACCAGCACTTAACACTAGGTCGCTATGGCAATGTGAAATAATATTGGACATGTGGGTATAAGTCGTGATGTAATGTACTTAGGTCGGGACTCCTGGACTTCGGTCCAGCCCCTGCTCACAGCAGGGCAAGAATCAAAGCTCCATCAGGTGTCTGAGGGCCTTGCCCAATTGCATTTTGAAAATCTCCAAGGAGGGAGATTTCAGAGTTTCTCTGGGTACTTGTCCCTGTGATTAACCACTCTCTGGTGAAGATTTTTTTTCTTATGTCCAATTAGAAGTTCCCTTCTTTGGCTTTACAGTGATTGCCTCTCATCTGTTTGCTGTGCACTGCTGAGAGAACTCTGGCTCCATCTACTCTAACCTGATACAGGTGAGGACAGCAGCTAGTGTTTCCCCCTTAGCTCTCTTCGACCGAACAAACCTGGTTACTTCTGTCCCTGTATGTCATGTGCTCCAGCCCCCAACTATCTAACTGACCCTCTTCTAGATTCTCCAGTTTGTTGTTGTTTCTTTTGTACTGGGGGCACAAAACTAGACACAGTATTCCAAATGAGCATCAAGTAAAAGAGCATCTTTAGGATTACTTCCCTTGACATGCTCTTTGTGCATCTTGCTAGCATTCATCACTGCAAGGGCATGCTGCTGGTCCACGTTCCACTTCTCTGCTGGGACAAAGGGGCAGGTCCTTTTCTAAAGAGCTGCTCTCTGGTGAGTCAGGAGGTGTCTTACTGTGTGATGTTGCTCCATCCAAGAGGCAGGACTTAACATTTGTCCTTTCTGAACTTCAAGAGATTTTTGTTGGCTCATTTTTCTATACTACTAAGGTCCCTCAGATTGCAGTGCTATTCTCCAGCCTAGCTACCACCTTCTGAAATTTGGTGTCCTCACAAACTTGTTGAAGATACAGATAATGAGACCAATTGCCTTCCTGCCAGGAGCACAAGAATAAGTCTGCATCACTGCAGGTTTACTCAAAGATCCTGTCACTGTTTTTGACCATCCTCACAAGAAAGTGGTATGTCTGGGTTTGTGTACAAGGCTGGCATTAGATATTGCATTTCCCTTAAGAGCAGGCTCTAGCCCCGTGCTCTGCTTTGCATGGAGGATGCAAGTGAAAACTCAGATGTGCTTGAGAGTGCCATCCCAAAACTCACTAGGCACGGTTCCCAGGCCGCCTGTTGTTCATTTCTCACTCACCACCTGTGCATTCAGATCTATCTGCTGGCTCATAAACTGATTTATATAAAGTTCTTACTTCTCAATAGCCTACACCGTTTCTTTTATGTGTAGGTCTCACACAGGCCATCCTAGAAGATGCCTACAACATGCACTGGGTGACCAGAGCAACACATAGAAGTTAACTTCTGGTATGAGTTCAGTAAAAAAGTGTACCTTTCTGAATTTCCCCTCAGCATTCCCAGTGATCCCAGTAGAAGGAAGAAAACTTATAAATGTATGCCTGCCCTTTATTCTTTCTTCCCTTGAGCTAATTCTCTGAAAGGAAAAGGGGCTCTAGGAATACAAGTGCAACCATTCTGCCAGGCACTTCCTTGTCAATAGGGAAGGATTCAGTCACTAGGATATTTCCCTAAAATGAGTTAAAGCCACTGCAAGCTGACATCTGTGTTTCCAAGTGCTCCATTTAGTGAACAGCTCCTCTTCCCTTTGTTGACACAGACAGATTTTTAGATGATTTTACCTGTGGCCCTGTCCCCTATCTTTCTTGCCTGCTCTCTGGCTTAAAAGCCTCTGGCACGCTCACTGGTTTTGGGGATGAAAATCCTGGTTCTTCCTCTTGGGAGCATTTGTCCATCAAGAGCCTCAGGGCTGGGTGGTCTCGCTGTTCTCAAGTAGACAAGATGCTAAAAGCTTTGAGGAAGAACCTTATTAATGTAATCCCAGGTAACTGCCAGTGCTGACCAGTCAGGTCCCACATAGTGGCTGAAGTATGGATGTTTTCCAGAGAGTTTAGGTGCAGATGTCTGGGTGTTTACACCTGGCTCATTTTTGCCATATAGACGTCAAAGCCTAGAGAGAGAAAATAACACCAATGCCACAGAATTTACTTTCCCTGCTCTTGCAGGCAATTCAACATAAAAGCATTTTATAAACTGATCAAACTCCATAATTTAAGTTATGTGAACTTCACATGTCTTGTCTGAGAAGTTACACTGGGATAATTGCAGCAGTCTTCCTATGTAAAAAGACATCTTTTAACAGTGAGGTTGTAGGCATAGTCATGCCAGGCTTAGTAAAATCGGTAACTGATTCGCAGACTATGTAAATAAACCTGTACTTTAGGAAGATGGTAAGGAAGCGTATTGCCTTGCCCCTACAATGCATGAGCATTGGTAATGAAATGCTAATACCTTAAAAAAACATTTAATCACCATGTTTAGTAGAAAAATGCTGTGAGTTAATTAAATGCTCCAGAACCTGTTCCTTCACCATCTACCGTAAGACAGTGGCTTTCAGATAATGCTGAAGTTGAAAACAACACTGCTATTGATAATTTGTGGATCAGATGACAAGGAACCTTGTCATAAAAACTGACATACGTTCCCAACACAGTATCCTATCTTACCGTGTCATTGTGAAGTACCTGGCTGTGAAAAAGCTGCAAAAGCAGAGTAAAGTGGTGGAGTGATGGCACTGTGGGTTCTGGTATTCCAGGTGCAACTCAATTGTTTTACTGTAAACCAGGAAATGTGTGGAGTTAAAGCAATAGTTTCACAAAGTCTTATTTTATATTGTGCATTTAACACCATCACATCCCAGACTTGAAAGTGTTACTGTAATGCATAATTAACATGTCCATGCTAAATATTTCCAGCACCTGCCATGACAGAAAAGCTTTCATGCAGTGCTTCCCTGCTTACTTTTCACTTCTCACCCTCACTTGATGCTGCCAGGTAAAACCCCTGTAGCACAGTCTTCCTGAAAGACCATTAAGGTGCATCAGAAGACAACAGTCTCTCATTCAGGACCGAAAAGAAATTTTAAATCAAAGCAGACCTACATTTTATCTTGAAATAAGATAGTAAAGGAAACATAATACTCAGAGATATTAATTCCCAAGAGCCACTAATACTATTAGTAACAAGCAATACCATTGTTTCTTTATTCTCTTGGTCTGCTGCCTTCAAGTTCTAGGCAGACTAATCCCTCAACTTCTTTTCTGTTTTAAAGAATCATACGGCTTCTGCTCACCCTCCTGATATCCTCACTAGTTGCAGTTGCTACTTTGTAGGAGACAAATCATTCCTGTGTAGCTCAAGTTCATTTAAGGGATATAGTTCATTGAAGAACGGAGTTAGTCTTGGTTGTGCTTGGTCTTGCACAGGCAGTGCCTCCTTTTGCTTGCTAAGAAGGGCAGTAATCACAGGTCCTGTGCTTTGTTTCTGTGGGGGATAAAGCCATTTACATCTGAGCAAAGCCAGTGCTTTGCCCTTGCTTTCATCTTTGCTCTGCATCAACACCACTCCCAATTTCTTTGTGTATGTGCCCACCTTCCTTCACTGCCAGAAAGCACTGCTTGGTTTTCTGCTGAGGGGATCTAGCATCATCCTGCCTTTTCCAGGAAAAAGCTTGAGATGAAAGTGTTGGGTAGGTCCTACCCTATCACACCTGCTTCTGAAACTGGTCCCCAGGCATTAGGGGATGTGTTCTTTTGTCACGTTAATGAAGAAAAAATAGCTTTTGTCTCAAGTCAGACTTGTCAAGTTTGTATATGTTTCCTTGTAAGATGTATGCTCTCCTTGCATCAAAGCAGCATGGAAATGGAAGAATTTAATCCTCTCCTCACAGTAATTAGGTGACACAGGCCAGGCTAGAATTCAGGATTTCCAGGATCCTTAAGTTACAAATATTCCTCTACCTAATGCTGTGCACTTGACATAAAAGTGTAAGGTCCATCTAATATGAGTTAGCCTGTGCATGAGTTGTCAATACTAGGAAATACAGGAGAGTGGAGGGCCTGCTTGGCAGTTTACAGCAGAGCTTGGCTGTGCCCAGTTTTGAGTGCCCTCAATGTGGGAAAGACAGTGACAAACTGGAGCAAATCCAGCAGAGGTGGTCAGGGGCTGGAGCACTTGCTCTGTAAGGGGAGGCTGAGGGAGCTGGACCTGTGTGCCCTGGAGAAAGGGAGGTTCAATAGCAGCCTTCCTCTGCCTAAACAGAGGTCATGAAGAAGTGGAAGGCAGGCTTTTCACAGCAGTACATGGCAGGAGGATGAGAAGCAATGGGCATAATTTAAAATGAGAGGGGTTGGATGTAAGGAGTAATCTTTCCACCATGAGGACAGTAAACTGTTGGAGCAGGCTGCCCAGAGCGATTGCGCAGTCTCCTCCCTTGGATGTTTTCAAGACACAATGGATAAAAGCCCTGAGAAGCCTGGTCTGATCTCATCGGTGACCCATCTTTGAGTTTTAGGTAACAGGGGCTTGCACTAGGTGTCCTTTCAAGGTCTCTTCTAACCTGAATTATCCTAAGATGGTATGATTCTTATGGAGCCTTTCTGATGTTGACTTGAATGTCTGCCTCCTCTGAAACTTGGGATATTTCTGCTGGACGGCAGTTGAGGTAAAGAGCTGAAGGTGAGCAGAACCTCAATAAAAGCCTGCTTCAGATTACCAAAGGTCTTAGTGAATTGTGGAGAAAAAGAAGATCCTTAGTTTTACCTGTGATTTTGTTCAGTCTTTGGAGCTTGAATTTGTCATTTACTTAACTGAGTAGAGACAGTTCCATGATATTAGCTAAGAATACAGTATAGACTCCAAATAAATAAATCACATGTCTGCAGGAATCAGCAAAACTGTACATGCTACTCCATCTGGTGGGGAAATCAATAACAACTTCCAGTGTTTAAAAGGTGTAGACATTCCTCCATCACAAAGGCAGTGTTTTTCCAATCTGGTTCCTATCTGTAAGCAAGTATCCTTGCTTTTGCAATACTTTCACTACAAAGGACAGACGTGTTCATGTGACAGACTTGTTCGGGGAATTTTGTTTTCTGAAAAATTCTGCAGGTATAATTACTATTTTTTGTCGTGTTCCCTTTCTTTCAAGATGAGTAGCCCAGATTGATGTGGTTGATGGATTGCAAATAAGAGACACAGCCCTGAAAAATTTGATCTCCTCTTTTCTACATGTTGTAGACTTAGAACATGAGAACGTTTGCTAAAATATCCAGAGCAGATCTTGGAAGTCAGTCTTTGTGGTCCAGGATTGCGTTCTGTCTGTTTGTACAGGGCTTAGCTCAGGGGTTCCCAATTAACACCTCTATGCAATGTCATCAGCTGGAAGTTTCTTCAATAAATTCGGGAATGACTGCATAGAGGTAAATGAGTGACAGTGTTGACGGTGTCTGGAAATAACATGGAGCGTGTTAGGATGGAATTAAAATTCATATATTTTTGGACAATAATAGCAGTAAAGGTCATGTTGCCTCTTCCATGAGCTATGAGATTCCATGTCTGATAGTAATTTCTCTCTTGAAATAAGAGAACCTCATAAGAAAAACACATGAAAGAGTAAAGGCTACGCTAAGAGTTATACGCATTTCATAATGTCTTTTTATTATCATTAAATAATCAGTAACAACCATTTCTTTCAAAGTAACACACACATTGTAATAGAGGGAGATGTCAGAGACAGCGAACCTCAGTTTAAATCTGCATTTGTGTTTGGATATGCAGGCAGAGACTGAGGATTATGTTGACTGTCTTGGAGACTCACATATGCTGTTTATTCCTATGTTGTGAGCTAGAAAAGGAGCAGTGGGCACATTTCAGGAGTACGATTGCTTCATCTTGGTGAGAAGTAAGCTTTCATTTGGACCAGAGAGGGTGTTGCAGTGCTCTTCACAGCCATGAAATCTTCAGTTTTGATCTTCTTTTGCAATAAATAAAAATGCCAGTTTGTTTGTTTCCTGTACAATGGCAAATTTTTAATTCAGACATTTGTTGCAGAGACTGACTGATGAGTAATGAATTGTAGTTCCTTTTAATTCAGTCTGAACTGAATATTTGATCTTGAAAACAAAGGTTTTGCATCACAGTCCCCACCACTTGCCAGAGGTCCACTTGATCTGAAGACATACAATTCTTGAGAGGTTTTTTCAAACTCAGAATTTGCCTGAAGTTAAGAACGGCGGCCTCCTGGACCTGTTGGCTTTGTATGGACTTGTCTTGGCCTGCCTGCAGATTTCTTTTAGCTTGTTTACCTGTAATAGCAATTGTCTAATGACCAGGTAACTATGATACCAGAGGCCCCAGGGCTATGAACACTTCACAGAGGTCACTTACTGGTGATCAGAAGAAGGCAGCCTTTAGAGCTAGGTAAAACCAGTTAGGGATAACAAAGAGAACAAATATTAAGTATCCAGCAGATGTAATACACACCATACATAGTAAGTACATGTACAATATAGAGTTGGAGATGAGTGAAGAAAGACCAAGGTGCAGAGCATGTTAGAAAACATGAAAAGGAAGAAACTGCCAACATCATACTTGTGAAAGACGTGAATACTGACAGCTCACTGTTCCCCTCCCCTGCACCAGCAGAAAGGAAAGCACACTGCCAAAAGAAATGGATAGATATTAAAATGTTTGTGTATATACAATTTTAACCGAATATAATTTCAACTTTCATCATTGTAACTGGATGTGTAATTCTTTCATTAGGCTTCAGCTAGACTCACAGTAAGTTCATGGCTTTGCATATGTGGCGTGTTCCTTTTGCCCTGCCCTGCCCTTAGATTTCAAGACTGATGGGAATTCAAGCTGTCTGTAATGTAGCCTGAATGCAATGACTTGGTAGCAGAGGTTAGGAAACAGTCATGAACGGTTGTGTATCCCTGACTGATACAGCAAAAGTATCTTGGGATGACCTGTCATGAAGGGTACATACCCACTTGTTGCCATGCTTAGCTGGAGCAGATACATTTGTTGCCAGAGATATTTTTTTTTTCAGAAGAGAGTGAGGGGGAATGTTCTGTTCAAGGAAGGTGTATAATAATGTCATGAGTTACTCTCGTCCTAGAGAGGCTAGATGTATGACTTTTTTAAGTCTTGAGGAAAAGACAGCTTGCATGCTCCTTAAGATGACACTACTGGATTTGGCCTTCTTGCACTTGACCCAAATGTAGTGACTCTGTGGTTTGGTTTCTGAGCTATTATTTGGGGATGATTCAGGCAGCCATCATCCTCTGATACCAGGATCTGCCATCTTTCAAGAAAACTTTTCAATTCATCTAGAGTCAATCTAGTTAGATCTTGTGAGATCTTGTGCTGGTGAGACTTCTCAGGAAGCAGGTGGAAAAGCACCACATTTAGAGCTTATTTACTTTGTCTAGCAGCGGGTACAGTGATTTGGGTAGACTAGTCATTACATTTCAGAAGTTGTACTGAGAGAGCTTAGCTTGGGAGCAGGTCTGTGAAGGACAAGGGTCTGTGATGGTGTTTAAAGGAAAGCATCAAAGACAGAGGCAATGACACTGCTACTGTGTCATTTTAAAACACTGGAGAACAAACTGTGCTGATATTAACAGGAAATACTGTAAGCCATGGGCTGTTTCCTGTGAGGCCAAAATGCAAACCCTAAAATTCAAATTGCTCTTCGAATGTGTGAAGGACAGATTTAGACCCACGAGGGAAAGAAAAGCTGTGAAGAGGAGGAGGGCTAACAGCTTACTTCTTGGCTGTTAACATTGAATAATTAAATACTAACAGCCAAAAGGAAAGCTGTTGTTTTCCTAGTCCAAATACCCAGCCAGGAATAAAACATTAAGCAGCTATACAAATGATGTCTTTCATTTTCTTTTCATAAAACAAACCACTAAGTTAAACAACATATAATTTGGATACATGGAATATGAGTGCATTTTATATAGCCAGAAGTGTAATTTCTGGAATTGGTACTTTGCATGTCACGGGTAAACTGAACATTACTTAGTGTGCG
Organism: Falco biarmicus; assembly: GCF_023638135.1. Taxonomy (NCBI): domain Eukaryota; kingdom Metazoa; phylum Chordata; class Aves; order Falconiformes; family Falconidae; genus Falco; species Falco biarmicus. The sequence continues at coordinate 70,811,116 of NC_079290.1, forward strand.
GAGTTTTTTTCCTTAAAATTCATTGTGCATCTGTGGAAACTAAGGCTAATATCTAGAATGCTAAAGCTTTAAATCCTGACTACCTTATGGTAAAGAACCCCCTAAAGGGCTTGTGTGTCCAAAATCTTACCTGGATTTTTTTTTCCAGCTATGTCATTTAGTCCAAAAAAAAAAAAAAAAGTATTTACTAACCCTGTCCTGCTTTTGGAAAGTGAGTCATTAGTCTGTGCTTTTACTGATGGAGGGTCTTAAGGTGTTGTGGCATTAGACTCTGGCCCCTGCTGCTTTTGAAGTCTTCACAAAGGCTGAACTTTTGAGAGGTTTTCAACCTGCAGCTTAAGTTTACCAGTGAGGAGAACAAACCAAGTTGTCTTACTGGTAGTTTTTCTTGTATGTAAAGCAAGGGTTGTAAAAATTAGAGTGAAACAGAGACGCCACATTCATGGGTTTACAACCCATGCCCATTCACACATTTTATACTATACTGTAAGAAAACCCAGAGAAGAAAAGAAAAGGAAAAAAAAAAAAAAGTAAGAGAAAAAAAGACAGATGAAATGAAGGAGAGATGGCACTTAGAATCCAGTATGTCTGACAGAAGAAATACCCCCCAGAGCCAGAAAATTGTCATCAGGTAGCAATGATATCAGTCTAGAGCTCCTTCCAGCTTCAGATCACGAGGCCCATCAGCAGAGCTCCCCATACACAGCACCCCTTCACAGTCACTCATCAATCAAACAACTCTGAAAATAAAGACCACATGTCATCAAATTTGTGGAATTCTTCCCTTCCTGTTTATGTAAGAACTGCCAGATCACTTATGTTGCTGCACCAGCTTTCTGTCCTCAGAGAGGGGGGTGATTTTTCCTAGTGGCAGAATAGATAAGTCCTTTCACTTCTGGTATGAAAATCAAATTTATTTAAAAGACAGTTTCACACTGCACAGGGCAGTGGGGACCTTTGTAGGAATGCAAAAGTAATAGCTTTGAAAGGCTATTTATTCACCTCTGTAAAGCCCCTCTGCCACATTGGATGGAGAAGGATGGAAGGATGGATCCAAAATACCATATTTGCCTATGCAAAAGCTTCATACTTATTTGTACTGGTTGGATTCAAGCACTGGGACCGGCAGATTGCTCCGAAGAGGACAGTGTGTGATTGTGCAAGGGCCATAGGAGCACAGTATAGAGGCACACACAAATAGATGGAGTCAGGACTCGAAGGCTGCATCTCCATTGCTGAATAAAGTGGGCTAGGGACTGCTCTGTGACCCTGGGGCCAACAGGCATGGCTGAGGTCAGGCTCATACAGCTCAGCTCTTAACCCATCCTCCCCGTCAGAGAGGCTGGGTGCGTCTGTCACAGCTGTTGACCTTCATCAACTCTTGAAGTGTAACTAGAGATCAGAAAGGTCACTTGGCCTGGGCCAGAGCTGTGCTAGAAACCGAGCTAATGGTTCCATGGTAGGGCTGATTGCTCGTCAGTGCCAGGCCTGTGCCCACACCCTGTTTGCTTTACTTGGGTAGGTGCAGGCAGAGGCTCCCATGCCCACATCGTGCTAGAATGGCAGGTATGGTACAAACCAGTCCTATTTCAGTGAATTGTCACCTCTGTGTAGCTCAGCCCTACTCAACCTACATTTTCAGAGGCACCATCAGAAGCAGAGATCACTCCTTGTAGTAACAGGCACTCCTTTCTCTAATAGAGCTGCATGGATAAGGAAAAGGTTGGAATTTATGTTAGAAACATTCAAAAAATAGCAGTACTTCTGCTGGCGGTTTTCCCAGCACACCATGTGTCGACCTTTTCTGGTCAATGTAAAAACCACAATCAACTGTTACAGGATTAGTGTTTCACCTCAGATGTATCACCCCACGCTTTGCTTTCTCACTGATGCCACCCTGCCACCCTTTCCAAGTGACTGCAGGCTCCCTTCGTGTGCCCTTTTGCTCGAGACTGTTTCCAACGTGTGTTCCCAGAGAAGCCATCAGAGGCTCCCAAAGGCATAGCCTGCACATTGCCCAAAGCCAGGATTTCATTCTTTCCTCTGCATGCCTGGGCCCCATTTCTCCAGTGTTGCTTGTCCAACTTTAAAATGTTCTTTGTAAAGCTTTTTTTATTGACTTGCAGATCTCTTTGATTATCAGAGGAATATCCCCTTCTTCTTCCACACCTGTGTGTGTTTTTATTCTCTTTTACCCATAAGACTAATTTCTGAGGGTTCTCCACCCTCCCAGCCCTTGAGGACGACCTGATGCTTGTTCTTTGCTGGTCTTTGTTCCATATGCTGAAGATGAAGGCTTTGTATATTTTTAACATTCTCCCATAGCACTAATTCTTTATATCCAATGTGAATTATTGGCAGATTAACAGCAATCTGGAAAAGCAGATGGTGCTTTCCAGACCTCCCTCCTCCTTCCCTGTCATGGTTGAAAGGAAACTAATATTAATGCAGTCCCAACCTTCAGCGAGAGCACAGGCCTACTCAGTGTGTCAGGCTGCCAGATCTTTACATACAGCTTTATCTCATGTACGTACTTCCTATTTCTTCTGGATATAGAAATAAACCTCCAATATATATCAGTATTTTTATACTGTACCAAAATTTTATCTATAGTTACAGATGCAATTATAAAACCACCACATAACTACATCCGTGTATAATCACATAGATATCTATCGCTGGCTTTGTATTTGTTCTCCTAAATGTATGGATGTGTGTTCACAGAAATACATATGTACATACGAGCATACCTGGTACATCAGGTATTTGTGTGTGCTTCCTAAATCCATTGGGCATCAATACTGACACATTTCTCTGTGGAAACTCTGAAATTTAGGTCTGATTGGAAGTTGTTAGCGTGGCTTGGAATGGCAAATTTCCACCAGCTACTGATTAATCACAGACATCTCTCCTGGCTAGAAACAGACACTTGTTCGCTTTCTGTGCACAGTTGCACTATGTCTTACCTTTATGCTTACATCATGTTTGGCACCTTTTCAGTCTTTCTGTGCTGGGCAACTTTTTTCAAAGATTTCATGTTGAGAAAATTCATCGTGGTAATTGTACATGCGCCTTTTCCCTGTACGGGCAGTATTATTTGTCACCAGTTTTACTCAACAACAGATAAGAACTGTTTGGATGTGCACCAATACACCTCAAGCTCTTTCTTCAAGCTTCTTCCAGGAAAACATCCATTTTTTAGCAATTCTTTCATTTCATAGTAGGTAAGGTTTGTATGAAATTCACTGAAAAGAGCAGAAACTTGTAGCAAATAATACATGCACGTGTATATACGCCCACCAACACACAGAGGTTTCAGTCTGAGACATGCAGCCTCTTTCTGGCAGATGCTTTCCCCTTGTCTCCAGTAGTCTATTTTTGACCATCTTTTCTTTCAGCCTAAAATTAATAAAGTCAGTTACCAGAGCAGTGAAATTGTTTCTTCTTTCTTCTTTATTGTTTTATATACTAATAGCTGTTCCTCATTGTGTTACCTGTAAGAAGGGTTTTGATGGAAACTTTTCCAAGAGAGAAAGGATCCCACGGCACTGGGGGTTAGTGAAGCCTGGGGCGCCCTCTTAAATTCTGCACTTCTGCACCACTTACAATATTTGTTTTTTCAGGTGTTTGGTTTTTTTTTCAAGAATAGTGTTTAGTCCCTTGGTCACAGCTTCCCTGCATCGAATAGCAAGAGGCCACCTTGCCAGTGAATATAGCATCAATGAGTGTGGCATTTTTGGTGATAAGCACTGCAGGGAGAGTACCTCGACTGGGATGTGATGACATTTTGTGAAGTTTTGTTGTGTTTTACTTTGGTTTTGTTTCTCTGTTTGTTTCATTTGTGACATTTTGGATGTTTGGCAAGTAACAAGTGTACTCCAGGCAAATCTTGAAAGATAAATGTGTTTTCCCCCATCCATGACCAAGTGTCATCTCATTTAAGATTGAGCAGATTAATGTAAAGTTCACCAAGATAATTTGGAGCCCAACGATGGAAAGCAAAATTTATTTATTAATACTGGCTTCTGGTATCATTTCAGACTGTTTCATGCTCATCTTATAAACAACCCCTTGCATTTACTCAGCTAGATACTTATACTCCAAAAGGAGTAGCATATGGTGTGAAAACCAGATGCCCCTGCCCACATAAAAACTCTATACATTTGTTTGAAAGTAGTCAGGAAACAGTCACGATCTTCTTCCCACTCTCAGAGGAGTCAGCTGAACGCAGCCGAGCCCCTGTTTAGCTCCGGGTGCCTGCTGGTGTCGCCTGGGCTCTCCTGGGGGATGAGTGGGACGGACTGTCTTCTCTCGTGGGAACGTTTCGCCGTGATCCCCTGACCTCCCGGTGCTTTGTGTGTTAATTCTCTGTGCTGGCATAACCTGCCTCTTCCCCTCAAAGGCTGGCTGGGCTCCTCCACAGAAACTTTCTGCTTCGTTCCTCTCCAGTGCCTGGCTCGGTGTCTCATTCTTTGTGACATTGGGGACCTCCTTGCCGACAGCATCCCGTATGCAGTTTGGCCTCTGCTTCCAGAGGCCAGGTTCACATCCTGCCTAAAAACTGCCTGCAATTCCTCATCTTGCTAAATCACTACTCCGAATAAGAACCTGTCGCAAAGCCTGTAGTAAGTCACAACTTTCACTTCTGTGGCATTGTCACTTCTGACCATTCCCTGTTCTCAGAGGTCGATACTTGTGTCAGCCGTTAATTTTTCATAGTCCCCCTCCAGCTGCCTTGCTCCGGCGATTCTCTGGCCTGTGCAGCTGTAACAGATCAGGATGCTCCGAACACCAGCCCGGCCGGGTCCCTTCCCCGCGGCGTGGGACCGCCGGCACGCTGGGCAGTGGGGCGGTGGGTTCGGATGGGTGAAGCCCGGGTCCGGTCCGTGCTCTGCTAGCGACCTGCCATGCGGGGGCAGAACCGCTCCACCTAGGAACGGGAAATGGCTCTACCGGGCAGCCCCTGGCTCTGCAGCCCTTCTCTCCGCAGGAGCAGACACTCCGCTGAGGAAACCTGCGGGCTACTGAGTTCCCTGGAAGCCCTTTTCGTTCAGGATAGCCTCATCAGTCTTGCGGTGTCCTTCTGCGCATTGGCAACAGCTGATTTGGCTGCTCTTCCCATAGCCCCAAAACATAGGAAGCCCACGATCGTGAGAAATTTCATACCTTCTGCTGCACCTGAGCTGCCAGACAAGCCAAATTCAGCTCCGAATACTTAGCGAAGATCAGAACGAGCCAACAGTGCACATGGCTGCTGCGTGCTGGAAACGTCGTTGTGTAGTCTGGGTCAAGTGTGACACCAGTGGGAATTGCATATGCAGAGGCATGGCATGCTGAAGGGGTCTACAGTGTATGGACCTATGCACCTCTCATGTGCACCCCAGCACCCCAGATGTGCAGAGGCATGGCTTTCTGGTAGGACCTATATCATTGTAATATTCTACTTTTTTCAAGAATTCTGGGCATGGACAGTAGATCTTTAAAGGCATTGGAGTATTTTTAGTGATGCTATTCTGAAAGTCTTCCCTGCAGAAATACTATTTTAAAAAGTCTCTACAGCTCTAAGTCATATGAGTCACTAACAAGGGTTTATATCTTCCTTTTTAGATCTAAAAAGCATTTCTTTCTTCAGTAGATTCTTACTTTGCTCTCCCAGAAAAACTGATGGGTTTGTTCTTTCAGTCAGGCTAAAAGATGTTGTTGAAGGCCTCCTGGTATGTTTTTCTCATGTACTTCAGATGATGCAGGTAGTGCATGGACAGCACTGTGGCTGATGTTTGACTTCAAAATACCATTTCGCACTGGACTTAGACTGTCATTTCTGTCCTGTTGGCAAAGCTGCACTTATTTCATGCCACTTGATTCTTCTTTGTTGCATGGGACATGCCATTAAAGGCCAGAATTCAAGCAAAGGATCTTTATTTTTTTGATCTTTTGTGAAAAATGAACATATAAGCAAAAAGGCTTACATGGGGGTGGAGGCAAGGACGCCTGCTTTCCTCTCCATTTCCACCTGTAAAGGAGCTTCCGTTCTAAACTGAGTAACAGTGTATTTCTGGTAATACCTGAATTTCAGTCCTCTGTATCCCGATTTGCAAACTTACCACCGAAATCGGTGAAAACTGCTAAAAAATATTTTTTCCAAAACCTGCAAGAAATAGCTCAAAGCCTTTAAAAACATCTGAGTTAAATCCAATTCCTTAAATCCCTGATGGAAGAAATCTTATTACCTCCAACACTATTATATACAGGACAAAGCCTGTAAGGCTTTGCCAAGTGATTGAAAAAGGCAAACTAATGACAGCACTTGAAATTACCTGTAATTATCAGTGACACCGGGTCAGCATCATTGCAATGACAGTCTCACAGAGTGGTGACTCTGACGGGTTCAGACTTTATACAAAACTGCAAAACAAAATGTGACCTCCACAATCAGTAATAAGGTATCTCTGGAGCATTTAAGCATCTGAATTCACAATCTACTGTGTGGCTGCTTTCATCTTTTGAAGAGCAGTTAAATTTTGAAGAAAAGGGTCCCAAGCGTTTTCCTCGTCAAAATCACCTCTTCTTTCCCATTCATATTTACTCAGGCCTCTCCCTTCACTGTCACCATCACACAATGTCTCTGCAGCAGCTATAACAACTGCTTATATGGAAAGGTAATAATAGGAAGGCGTTTAATGAATTTTAAGCTGACTTTAATGTAATTTAGCAGCTGGAAACAAGGAGAAGAGCCAGCACAGTGTGACCTGCCAGCTCTCTATGGATCGTCAGTGGTCAATGTAGTACATATTTCAGCACTGCTCTCCAGGGTACGCTGGCGACGTTTCTTTTCTCCAGCTACATTCCTGATTTCAATTAAATCAGAGTCTGAAGTACTCTTTCTGATATAGTTAATACCTTCCAATAAATGCTCTTGGCTTCATTTTTCCCTAGACACTGTCTTTCCTCACACTTCTTCACTCAGTGAGTGAAGCAGACATCACCTGAAAAGCAAAGATGTTCTTTTTAGAGAGAGACTAGAACTGAAGTTCTGTCTTGAGAAAGCAGGGAAGGAAAAATAGTCCTTTGGTTACATAGCAGTAATCCTCCATTCCTGGGAAACCTCTCCAATTTTTTCTTTTGTTCCTTCACTGTTACTATTTTAATATTAGGTCTGCAATGTTCTTGGTTTTTTTACCCTTTCTATAACTATAAAGGAATTTCCAACATAAAGCCACTCATCAAACTATACAGCTGAAGTTTTCAGTTTGCAGGGAACAAGCATACCTTGAAGTTCTTTTCTCTTTATTTTCCACTAAGTATATGAACCAAATTGTTAACACATTGACCCAAAGCCTTTGAAGCATTATAAAGCTTTTTATGACAGCCTACAATTAGTATTATATAGTTTCTTTTGAAGAAGGCTTGCAACAGGTGTCTCAGCTTTCTGCTCCTTGCTTCCGTCCCCTCCAGTTCAATTCAAAATGCGCAGTTTAACACCATTTATTAAGATCACCCTTGTTTCCAGCTCAGCTGTGTCTGTGCTAGGACAGGTCAGGAAACTACAGTTGAATACTAAGCTGGGCAAAGAGCTGCATTTGCCTTCATTTTTGCAAAACTTCATTTTGATACAAACTCATTTTTGCAGTTTTCAGCTGTTTTGACCTATTTAAAAAAAAAACACAAAAACATAAACCCATCAAAAAACCCCTCAGTCACACTGTTGTGATGAGCTCCACACGCAGCTCTTGGTGGTGGTCCCACTGCTGAGATCCAGAACAGCACAGAGTTGTGCTGGTGGTATCTGGAGCCATTCAGCTGCTTTGAGCTTTGCATTAGAAGCTGGTGACCTTGTGACAGTTTTCTTTGCTTGCCATGGAAGGATTGTGTAGATCACTTCAGGTTCATTTGGCCAGATACCAGTATACTCCATCGCTCTTTGACATTCTCATTTTGCCTTTTTGGGTTCATGACCAACCACGATAACCTGTGGCTGCTGAGCCACAAAACCAAGTATGTCCATGGCCGTGCGCAGCAGATAGCTATAGTTCTAGGGACCTGACTGCTGATGACTACCATTTCTCCAAAGGCGTTCAAACAACTGTGGATTGTACTAGCTGAATATTTAAGCTAGGGTGAGGATGCCTGTACCTCCTGGCCTTTGCAGATTTGTGCATTGTATGAAACACAAGTCCTGGCAGCTGTTCTGATCACAGCAGAACAGCAATTCTGATGCACAGTTGGACTACTCAAAGCCATATGGCAGAGCTTGCTCCGAGCTTCTTAGCCCTGTGAACCAAACTCCGTGCTGCTACCTCCAAAGTGAGATGTTGGGGTAGGACCCGTGCTGTGAGAGAGAAGCGAGGAAAAGGAGCTAGCTCAGAGAGAGGGGGGGGAGAGCCTGGGGAATGCAGCTTGGTGCTGCTGTTAAGTGCGGTGAGTGAGAATAAAGACCTTGGTGGAAACGTCTGTCCCCATCCCCTCATTGGTGCCAGCAGCTGCGCTGACATGGCTCTCTACAGCTCTGGCTTATTCAGAGCAGACATCAGGGCTGTGGCCATTTGTCAACCTGCTGCCCAAGGAAGCTGCATCCTCCGTGCTTAGGATTGGCCCTGCTGTGCATGAAGGTGGAAGGCAAGCAGGCAGAGGTGCCCCAGCTCGTGTAAAGGGCATTGAGCACTGACCTTTCACTTCTATCCCTTCACTGCATATTCCTGGATAATCTCACAAGTTGTAAAGTCTCAGGCTGCAGATAAACAACTTTTAAGTTGAGACCACTGCTGGACATCCCTCCCCAGTTACACATTCCTGTCACTTCTCTTGTGGTGTCGCTGGCATCCCTGCATAGTGAGCAGATCAGAAAACTGACCATGGTACAGAAGTGAACCCTACTGGATTACCAGTAAAGCAGAGGAATGGGATAGCTAATGCCAGGAAGGAGACTGGGATGTACAGCTGTGGTAAGACCATAAGGGACTGTGGTGCAGAACAGCAGGCTTGGATCAGCAAGAGTATTTGGTTTACTAACTTCTGTTCAGGCAGCTTTTTTGGGGGTGTCAACCTGGCGTTGCTTTGGAGATTTTGGGTACAACACGGATTATTTCTGGTAGACAATTGCTTATTTCCAAATCAGACCACTGTCATCATAGAACAAATGCATTTGTAGTTATTGTTACTGAAACAAAAAGGGCTATTTGTGATGGACAGCAATGGTATGACACGTGTCTGAAAAAAAAAAAGAAGAAAAAAACCCACAAAAACCCCCAAACCACAACATTTCCATTCCCTTTGCCCTTTTTAAATTGACCTGGTCTCCCCTGACATTGCCCTTATGCATCAACTTTAGAGATCATACAGTTTTCAAAAAGCCACCCAGGCATGTTGACAAATTCAATCCGTATAATTAGTACCTATAGCTGGAAAAAAGCTTGATACATACAAAAATCCTTGTGATACTGATAAATATAGATGCACCTTCAAAGTCTGTAAACACATGTGTACTTACGCTGTCTTGTGCTGTTACCACAGTTTTGAAAATAACTCAGTTAGATGGGTTCTTTTCTTAACTATATACTGAATTGTGAGTATTGTGTCCTAAAAGTAGTTCTTATTAATACGAAATAAGAAAAAAAGAGGATGTTACTAAGCTTGAAAGTTACTAAGCTTGAAAGTTCCCAAGGAATAACGTCTGTAATTGTAAGGGCTAGAAGAGCCTAAAAACATTGCTCAGAGCCCAGAGCTGAGGTGTGAAACACATCACTAAGTGCTGGGGGATTCATAGCTACTCGCAGACCGAAATGTGAGTGGGCAGACTTGTGAGCCTTTCTGAAGAGAGGCATGATGCTTTGATGTGCCCAGTAATTACATTATGAGTTCTAATTGATGTAAGCAGTAAAAAGAGAGTGCCTCATGGCATGGAAAAAAAGACTGGCAGATACTTCTAGTCATTTGCTGTGCTTTGGTAAGAGATTGTCCAAGTGAACACCTCTCCATTCAATCACATTTTCCACTGGAAATTCCTCTTTCCTTCGCACATCTTTTAACATATGAGACTCTCTGTGGGCTCATTTGAATAGCTTGCCACACAGGTACATCAGATGAAACCACAGGTTGTAGCCTCAAAAAGAGCGGAAATACTATTTTAAAGACTCTCTCTGAGAGGCAGGCTGGCACTGTCTGTTGCTTTCCTGCTTTTACATATACTTGCAAAAGGAAGCTCTACTCTTTAAAGACTTAAAAAACCCAACTAAATAAATAAATATCTCTCTCAAGGCCTGAAAATGCTTCAAACCAAAATGTGCCATGGTTGTGTGCACCTTCAGAAAATCCAAGGCCGTTTCATGAAGTCCTGCATGTAAGAAGGCTGTAGCAATATTTAAACCCTGAGGTGTGTCATAGGTCTCATTACTGTATCTGTCTCTGCGTAACAGTGCTAGCTCTGTGTGAGTAATTGGCACAGGAGCTGGTGTCTAAAATCCCCTTTCAGACCCTGGTTTAGCAGCATCACACAGGTGAGGAATCAGTGACAGCGTGGGAAACATGACTCACATTGGTAGTGATTGTTGAGATTAGACTAGAGAACAAACCTTCTAGCTAGAGTGCTAGATGGTGGCCACAGGATCCGTGTGGCATTTGGCTCTCTTGTTTTCCAGCTCAATAAATCACTTTTTGGGGCCTCTGTTTTCCCACCTGTAAAATGCTTGGCAGAAAAGAGCGGGACAGCACTGTTCATCTTGGCAAGAGCAATGAAGAAGAGCTCTGCACAGAAGCCACCTACTACCAGAATTGTGTCCTTGATTATTACTCCTTATAATTAAGACTAAGGAGAAAAACTGAGGTGGAAAGATGCTTCTTTAGGCAACACAGGGAGGAAAGAAAGCTTAAGAGACAGACAGATGAGAGCCAACCATGGGTATGACAGTGAATTCATTCACTAGGTTTGCTTTATTGTTGCTCCTTGAAGAACCGCACTTTAATAGACATTTTACAGTGGAGATACCAGTTGCAACTTGACATAAAATCTGAACTGTGCCATACTTACAGTGGAAGCTTGTAAGAAGTGAATTAAAGTCTCAGTCTTGGTTTACTGCTTATTGGATCTGAGAAACGCCCTTCACAAAATAATGACCCGTGACGGAGTGGTTCAGCTAGATGAGATGATTCCTTTCTTACCACCTGAATTCAGCACAGCAGCCAGCCGGACAAGTAGATGTGGCTGCTGGTGTAAGCAGGCACCAATATGTGAGTAGAGCGGCTGGAGAGTCAGGAGTCACATACACCATCCTGTAATTCAGGCGCTTTGTCATGACCGGCTATTTCTGGGCATGGTGGGTCATTCCTGGCTTAACAAGAGCTTCCTCTGAAGCTGGCAAATTCCCCCTCCCGTCCCTGACTTGGGCACTATTGGCAGGGAGAAAGACTTGGAGCAGAAGGCAAAGGTCAGCATGGGAGGATGGGTTCAAGAAAAGCTAAGTTCACTTCATGAACACTGCAGGTCTTCTGGAGGGCACAGTTACGGTCTATGGTCTCCTAAATCTTGAAAAGTACACCTTGCAAGTGGCACAGGGCAGGGAGAAGTCAGTATGCAACATCTGCTTTCACCCTCTGGAGACCACAGAGTTGTTAATTCCTTTGAATATTCTTTAGGGGGCATTGATTGCTATTCCTCAGTAGCTACTAGGGTATTCTGTTGGAAGATTAACACAGAAACTTCAGTGTCTTCGTCTGGTTTTGTCCTCTTAGGTCTCATAGAAAGGACTGTAGAATGTAATCGGTGTAAATAAAGGATATTTTTAAATTCATTTTTGGCTTCAGTAAACAGTGGCATAATTATTGCATGTAATTTTGCAATAAATTTTTGAATAAGAGTAGTATAATTACAATCTATTCACTCTTGATCACCTGCAGATCTATCTCCCATTCATGTGAATGCGTTCAAAATTAACTGTTTTTCCTGTTCCTAATAATGATAAATGACCATAACTAGATCATAGAGTTTTGCTTACATTTGCAAATGATGCTGAATAGCTCTGAATGTTTTAACGTGCATTAATCTCTTTTGAGTTTGATGAATGACAAATTATGAGTACTGGGAACCTGTTACTCCTCTTTTCCTTCCCCCCAGCCCCAACACTCCCCCCAGATATATGTTACACTTTTAAAAAGGTGATTGTTACACTAATGCCAGTGAGGTTAGGATCTCAAGTGTGTGAAGTACAAATGTAGAAGGAAAGCTTACCCCTAAAGAGCTGAAGTAATAGTTAATAGGATGATAGGAAGAGGTGACATAGAAAAGACTGAAAAAAAAGTGAAAACCGAGCAGTAATATTTTGTGTAACACTGTCTCACACAAAATGCATGATATGCATTATATGACTACTGGTGGGAGGTCTTATGAAACATATATATACTATGTGTTGAGATCCTGACTGGAGTGTTCTCATGACTGAGCACAGGCTGTTTAGGGAAGATCGGTGGGTTGCTGTGCTCTCCGTGAAGGTGTTCCTTGTCTTTGCAGAGCTCTAGTAGAAATCCAAGGATGTGTCTGTCAAAAGTCAGGGTCTAAAGGCAAAGTGACACTGAAGATGCTGTAGTGGGGTCTGACCAAAACCTCCTGAATGAGATATAAAGGGTGAGGATTTCTATGGACAATTACAGAAGTCTCCTGATTGCAAGCCTTTGTCTTCATGGGAGATTTTAGCTATCCAGGTGGGTATTGCTGGGCTTGCACCGTGTAAGTAACCTAAGAAGTCCCTAGACTATGTTGCTGACAATTTATAATGCAGATAGTAAAGGGACTGTACTTGACCTGCTGCTTGCAAAGTGGCAAGAAATGGCAGAAAATATGGCAGAAATGGCAATTTGGCCTGCAGTGACCATGAGATGATTGAGTTCAAGGTACAGAGGAAGGCTGGGGAGAGAAGCTGCAGAATTAGGATGGGACTTTACAAAGCAGAGTTTGGCTTAGTTAGCGAACTTGTGTGCAAAATTCCCAGGGAAGATGCCAAAGGGGAAAGGGGCAAAGCAGGACTGGCTGGTTTTTTGTTTGGTTTTTTTTTAATTTTGGTTTAAAAAAAAAAGGGGAAAAAAAAACCCAACCCAAAAAACACCAGAAAAAACAACTTAGTGAGAGGTGAGGAACAATCTGGGTGGGCTTTCAGCAGAAGGCTGTCTTGACTAAGCATGGAGTTACATGGTAAGACAGTAATGCAACCAAATAGCGTGCAAGAATTGGAAAGAAGAATGTACAACAAAGGAAGAGTATAAAGATATTGGTTGAGCACTTTTTGACAAAAATGAGTAAAGCCAAGGCCCAGCTGGAACTGAAGAGAGGGCATTAAGGGTAACAAGAAGGGATTTTACAGGAACACTAATTACAAAAGAAGTTCAAAGAGCATGTAGGCCTGCCAATGAATGGGGGGAACAGCATAGCAGCAAACATTACAGAACATGGTCCTTGATGTCTTTTTTGCGTCAGACAAAGCCTACTCCCAGCTTTATACATACCAGCACTATTATTTATGGAGGATAGCCCACAGGGAAGGAGCAATGAGTTGGAGACAACTACAACTGGATGTATTCAGATCCACAGAGCTTAATGAGATTCATCTGATGGTACTGAAATAGTTACCTGCGGTCTGTCATCTATGAAGAATTGGGGCGATCTGCAGAGGGCCATGAGGACTGGAAAAAGGCTGAAGGCTAAAAGGCCTGTCTTTTGTAAAGGCAAAAAGAGAATCCAGGGAACAATGTGACAGTTATTGTCACCTCAGCCACTGAAAAAGAACATCTTAAAATTTATTTTCAAACATAGCAAAGACAGGAAGGCAGTGACCTGTATGAGGAGGCAGATGGCACCGTTAGCAAATTTGCAGACTGTGTTAAGTGGGGGGGAGTGACTGACACACAGAATGTCAGAGCTTTAGTTCAGAGGAATCTTCAGAAAGTTCAAGATTGAGGCTTCAGAAATTTCATGAGATTAAGCAAGAAGAAATACAAGTTTCCATATTCAGGGCAGAATAATTCCAGCATTGGTACAAAGTGGTAATCGGCTGAGCAGCATCCTGGCTGGAAAGAACCTCGGGGTTATGGTGGACTGGTTGAACCACATATGGTTGAGCCAAAAGTCATAAGGTAAACCACACACTGGGCTAGAAGGAGCCTATCCACCAGATCAAACAGAGTTGTTGTTCTCATCTGCCTTTACTTGGCACCAGTGAGGCCATACCTGGAATCATGCATTTGGTACTGGCCCTCCTTCCTCCCCCCAGTTCAAATAAGGCTGCAAAGAAGCTGGAGGGAGTCCAGCAAAGAGCTGCCAGGATGGTGAAGGACCAAGAGCACAAGCAGAGGTTGAGGGATTAGCCTGGTGAAGAGGAAGATGTAGGGTGATCTTAGCAACAGCCTACAGCAACTGGAGGGGGAATAGTGAAGGCAACGGAGCTAAACTCTACCATTTAGTAGCAGACAATATGACAGGGAGCAACAGCCAAGAACTGCAGTTGGGAGGTTCAGGATGGACATTTGGGAAAACCCGTGAGAGGGGTAGTGCAGCCCTGGAACATGTTACTGAGAGATACGGTGCAGTCTCCACTCTGGGAAATTTTCAAGTGTTGGCCGGTCAAATCACAGCTGATATGAGCTACTGTGGGCGATAGCCATAGTATCAAGCAAGAGGATGGACTAAATGATCTTCACAGGCCCCTTTCAAGCAACTTTTCTATAATTCTATGATAGACTTTATCTGTAAGTAATAGGAGATACCTGTGCGATTGCACAGAGGCAAAGCCAAATATTACCAAGATGAGATGGGCTTCTGGGTCAGGGCAAGAACAAAAATCTCTAGGAATGTTTTTAATGATGTTGCATTTTTCTTTTACATGTGTCCTGACAAAGGGGTGGTCATGTTCTTCTGCCCACAGGAAATGTTTTCTAAAACCCTGCTCTTCCTGTTCCTGATAGCCACTGAGCAAAGAGTTCGTTCTGTTTCCCGGTATTAGTCTATGTACTTTATCTGTCTACAGCTTCCTCTCATACTTCTTCACGGAGTTTGAAGTCACTTCTGCTGAACATTTCTTTGTTCTGCACTTCTAAAATAATTTGCTACCTGAGTCATTGTTGTGGTTTAACCCAGGCTGGCAACTAAGTACCAAGGAGCTGCTCACTCACTTCCCTTGGCCCCGGAGGGGTGGGGAGAATTGAGAGAAAGGGAAAACTCGAGGGTTGAGATAAGAACGATTTAATAATTAAAATTAAATAAAATTTTTAATAATAACAGTAATGGTGAAAAGGAGAGAGAAAGGGAGAGGAATAAAATCCAAATGGAAGGGGAAAAACACAATACAGTTGCTCACCAGCCACTGACCCATGCCCAGCTAGTCCCCAAGCAGCGATCAGTCCCCCTGGCCAACTCCCCCTGGTTTACATACTCAGCGTGACATCACATGGTATGGAATACCTCTTTGGCTAGTTTGGGTCACCTGTCCTGCCTGTGTCCCTTCCCAATTTCTTGTGCCCCCCCAACCCCCTCACTGGCAGGGCCTGAGAAATTGAAAAGTCCTTAACTTAGTGTAAACATGACCCAGCATCAACTAAAACCATCAGTGTGCTGTCAACATTGTTCTCACCCCAAATCCAACACGCAGCACTGCACCAGCTACTAAGAAGAAAATTAACTCTGTCCCAGCTGAAACCAGGACAGTCATGACTCCTGAAACTTCCTCTTGATTTTTGCCCTTGGGTGTGTTTATTTGGTTTAGTTGGGTTTTGTTGCTGCTACTGGTTTTAACAATCTTTATGCTAGATCATACAACTGCAATGAGCATAACTTTTATAAAAGTTTTATTTGTGGTCTTCTCATTTAGTCTGCTTCAGTTTCCTCCATATTAGAGAGTCCACAGTTTTTATCCTTCCACAAAAACAAAAGAGACCAAGCCAGATTTTTTTAAGCAAAATAAAATCTGTTTCAGCCAATGTGTTGCTCCTCTGAGCTTGCAGAGGAGAGCAGAGTGTAGTGGAGACACCAGGACTGTACATTTTTGAGGGCTGTGAGAGAGAAAGAGCATGGAAGAAGGTGCAGAATAGACATCAAACTCACTGAGATTTTATAAATATTCCCTCCAGACTTCAACATAAACCCAAGACTGTTCACTGTAGTTGGAAGTGCCTGCTCAGCTGAAACTAGGCTGTGGCCTCCCTAGTTTCCAGACAGCACCTTTTGCAAGGTAGTATGTGTGGGACTTTCTCAGGGTTTCCAGTTGCGTCTGTTTTGTCTTGTATTAATAGTCACTGAACCACAGAAAGACTGACTTGGCTTCCTTCATATTCTTGTTGTGAATCAGGCAGAGCTGGAACTTGTGTCTGGTTTTCTCACATGCCACATGAACTTCCCTTACAAGCAAATTGCTAGCTATGCTGGCATTCCTGTCTTACTAGTTTTGAAAAAAAAATTGTGGTTCTCCTTGTTGATACTGCCTTATTTTCCCCCAGAGTTTGTATTTGACTAATTAACATTTTCTAATAATGACAAAAATATTCAGCAGATAATTGCCCATCAGCCTCTGAAGACAGCAGAGAAACTGCAAGTAAGGCATCCCCTTCAAGCGATCCAAAGCTTTGTGATTTCAGCTCTCAATTTCACAGTAACTTCTTGAGGTACACTGACTTCTCAAATGCTTTTTAGAGTTTGCTGGGCTTTACCTTTAACTAGGTCTTTAAAAGTACATTTTCCTGTAGCCACACAACTAGGAATCTTACCAGCTTCACTGGGCTGGTTATTTGTACACAAAAAGAACAAAGACTATAGGAGAGCCCAGATAGCTGATAAGCAACAGCATCCAATAGGCTGAAGCAAGGGAAGAAATGGACAGTGTGTGTGTGCACGCACATGAGAGGGGAAAGGTGTTGATGCAATGGTGAAATGAACATAAAAATTTGGAAAAACTGTTCTTTGCTTGTTTTCTGTCTTCCACCTGTTCCACTTTTCCCAGACTTGATTAATAAAGAGCACTCTTTGTATACAGTTTTCTGGGACTGACTTGGACCTTTGCTGGGATTATGAGCATTATTATCTAGACATTTTCTGTTATATTTGGTGGTTTACCTTCCTTTTTGTCGTTATGGTATCTTCCTTGGTTTTACTTTGGTTGTGTGCCATTTCATATTTGAATGCATGCTCCTCTATCAAGTGCATCTGATTCTGTCGTCTCTGATCTTCTTATTTTTACATATTTCTCCAACTTCACCTCCTTTTGATTGGATATTATCTGGATTATTGCTCTTGTGAAATAGTTTTTGTTAATGATTTGAGATTTTACTACCACGTTCAGTTTTTTCAACCGCACATTTTGGTTGTACTTTGATACTACTTCTCCACTTTCTGTTACTACTCCTAAACAGTAGGATGCTGTAGTGATTTCTGTGATTCAGCTATAGAACAAATATTGCTGTCAGTAAAACCCAAAGCAACCGTGGTGGTGTATTCAGAGGAAACAGAACTGGCCCTTAGTTTCTATGTGTATGTCCTTGTAGTAGTCCAAGTGGTGGAAGGAGAAGAGGCTGTTAGCGGCAACATGGTAGCATCTTCCTTCACTGTGTGAAACTAAGCCCAAGTGTGACAGTAAGTTCTTACCTACTCATTGCCTACAGAAGAAAGCAGCAGGACAGAGTTTTAATTGTGTTTGGCTGCTCTGTTGAGGTTGCGTCCAGACCATCAGTGGGCTTTGCACACTACAGAGTGGAAATCCCTGGTTTAGAAGAGATGGCAGAGGAATGATGTACATTTTTAACTGCAGTTGCATAAGGAGCTATTGTTGGTTCAGTATCGCTCAATACCTTTATCAACAGTTTGGAAGGAAATGTGTAATCGTCACATAGATGCAGATGCTATAAATTGTGACCCAGTAGGTGGATTCCAGCATGTAATACCTTCAGGCACTTAGTTCAGTCTGTCCTTCTCAGAAGAAAGAGATTGTTTAAACCCCTTCTCATACCACCGTTTTAAGTGCAAGTGGTGAAACACATACTTTACGTTTTCCCCTCATCTACACTGTTCTACTGGAGATTACTGTACTTCCATATAGTAGCAAGCTGTTTTATGAAGGAAAGGGTTAGGTTCGTTTTCTGAGATCTAACAGATTGTAGGTAACAGAAGTTCAGTCTTTGCAGGTGCCAGGGGGCACTGGCATGCAGCCAATATAGGGAGGGTTGTGGACTCTCCCTTCTCTACTTTGCAAAAGTGAGTATTGTTTGTGATTTATCAACACTCATGCACACAAACACAATATTTCACGGAGGCTGTGCTGCAACAATACACAGTGGAGCAGGAGGGCAGGATGCTGTTCACACTCTTCATTGCATATTATAACACAGACAGCCAAGTGTGTTTTTAAACATAGCCATACAATCATAGAATCATTTAGGTTGGAAAAGACCTTTGACATCATCAAGTCCAACCATTAACCCAAGACTGCCAAGTCCATCACTAAACCATGTCCTTAAGCACTACCTCTATGTGTTTTTTAAATACCTCAAAGGATGGTGATTCCACCACCTCCCTGGGCAGCACGTTCCAATGACTGACCACCTTTTTGGTGAAGAAAATTTTCCTAATATCCAATTTAAACCTCCCCTGGTACAGATTGAGGCCATTTCCTCTCTTGTCCTATCACTTGTTACTTGGGAGAAGAGACCAACTCCCACCTGCCTACACCCTCCTTTCAGGCAGCTGTAGAGAGCAATAAGGTCCCCCCTAAGCCCCCTCTTCTCCAGGCTAAACAACAGTTTCCTCAGCCGCTCCTCATCAGACTTGTGCTCCAGACCCTTCACCAGCTTCGCTGCCCTTCTCTGGACACGCTCCGGCACCTCAATGTCCCTCTTGCAGTGAGGGGCCCAGAACTGAACATCTCATGATCGCTATACCCAAGACAGCCTTCAACCACCACATGACCCTCCAGTCCCTCCCTGCTCACAAACAGCAGGTCCAACGCGGCATCTTCCCTAGCTGGCTCACTGACCAGCTGTGTCAGGAAGTTATCTTCCACACACCCCAGGAACCTCCTAGGCTGTTTCCTCTCTGCTCTTTTGTATTTCCAGCAGACGTCTGGTAAGCTGAAGTCCCCCACAGCAAAGTTCAGTTTAGTTCAGTTTCTTCCCAGCAATTAGAACTAGAACCCTTTAGTTCTGGCAACAACTTACCTATGGCAAATGTGATTATGGCTGATTCTGCATAAGTATTAACATCAGATGTCAAGGTATGGTTGGAAAAATGTAGAAGGAATGAAGTTTGGATCCAGCAGTATAAATATAGCCCATAAAGCACACATTTATCTTGTGGATCAGCCAGCTTAGTACATTTTCTAAGATTAGATCTTTCAGAAGGTTCATCTGTGTTTGCTGTCAAGTTTTGTTTGCACAAGCAGAGATTGCCGGTGGCACAGTGGTGTTATCCTATCAGGGAAATATTCAGATGAGCTCTGTATAGGATTCTTGCATTTCCTCACATAGACTTACACCTAGGGAGTTCTCTAGTTTGGTGGGCAGCTTCAGCTAGGAGGAGGTCTTTGAGGGAGTTTGTCTTTTTCAAACACAGAAGACAATGAGTTGCTCCAAAGGAAGAGTACAATATAAACAAAGGGATGGGTATTTAAAGTCTTATGAGGACAGAAGAGGTAAGTGTAATGAAGACAGAGGCCCCTTCCCCTTCCCCTTCCCCTTCTCCCATTGTATTCAGACAGGCATTTCCTAATAAAATGAGGAAAACATTTCTGTACTTGTATTGCTATTCTCATCCATTTGCCTGCGTGCAACATCCAACATTCAGAATTACATCCATATAAGGGAAAAGTGTATTACCTCTTTACCTCAGTTTGACTTCTTCACTAGTGTCCAAAAAAAAAAAAAAAGAAGTAAATATATTATTAAGATGTTAATATGCAGCTACACTGGACACAAGTTTGACTTTTGCTGAAAGTTAGTTAAAAAAGGTGAATTACCTCAGACCTAATCACCATCTCTTTCCAACTGGAAGGATGCCCAACAAATATTTACTTTCTAAAGTTTGGTCCCTCTTTTGTTTTATTTTTGCACTGTTCAGTTTAATAAGTCTCTGATGTAAACCCAGGTTCCACTAAAGTATTAATGCCATTTTTGTCAAGAAAATCAAACAGTAAAGAAAGATCCAGCCTTAGACAAGCCAATGGATTTGATTGAGCTTTATATCTTTCCTGAGTAATCACGACACGCCTAAATGTATATTTTAAAATAAAATACCACATCATTAAATCAGACTTCTCGGATGTACTTCAGAAGCATTCTAGTGTATATATACTGAAGCTGGCATTGAATCTCTAACTTCTTCTCAAGGTGATGACTGCAATAACAGAATATTAATATATTTATGTGAATAATGCCAACAATTATTACAATCCCACTTTTTGTTGAACTGCACAATCACTTTATGAATCAAATAACAAATTTGGGTTTAGTTAGGAGATTTTGCCAAATGTTGTATTAGTAGTTGCCATCTTGCAGCATTTAGGAACGAGAAAACTCATGAGACTCACACACCACGTTGACCAGGACCACTTACCAAATCTGCTCTCACTGCACAGTCTGAGCAACCAGCTCATTTTTTGACTACCTGGGATTATACCAGACTTCTCTCTCCAGCAGATGGTATGGTAGTCACAACGCTAAGGAAACACTAAGAAACAAATTAGCCATGAGAGAAGGGCAGATAAAAATGTTTCCTTTCCATAACATTTTCCATGCTTTCCTCACTCTTATTTCTCTGCACACATATACACGCGTGTGCACGCATGCACCGTTCTCGGTGCCCAGTGCTCTGCTGCCAAGCTTGCTCCAAGACAAGCATCTGGCATTTGCTGCATCCTGCAGATGGGTCGCGAGTGACATACACACAGTGCAGCTGTCTTTATCTGGCACTCAGGTGACTATTTGTTTGCTAATCAACCAGCAGCTCCATTAGCTGAGTTGGAGGTTAGGAGAGAGTGATTAAATATACAGAAAGAGAGACTGTTATGTAGTTGTGGGTGAAATGCTGGGTGGTAATTACAAGACATGTAAGGATTGTTATTGTAACCAGGGCTGCAGCAAAAATTAAATCTATTCAAACTGCTTGTCACTGAATATCCAATGGCAGTTTCCTAAAGCAGAACAAAACCCAAACCTGCTCTGTTCTGCAGCGAGCATAAAGAGGTATCTCCGTGTTTGCATTAAAAAGCTGTGATCACCTGTAAAAATGATCAAATTTCAAACTAAATCAAATATGCAGTTTCTCACAGCCGCTTGCAAAGGACGTCAGGAGTTATGTGTGAAAAGAGGAGTGAAATCTGATAGCTTTGTGCTGCTCAGTTCAATTAGTTTAGCTAGCTGGCCAGAATTGCAGGTGTTAATTCTGCAGGTGCCAGTTGGGTCTAATCAATCTGCAGGTTTTATCTGATGCTTAGTGTAGCTCAGCTGGCCAAGCGGCAGGCTTAATACCTAGCAGAGAGAGTTGGTCACCTGCTAGGATGTGATTTGTTGCTGTGTTTCATGCACTTTGTAATAAAACATAACTTCATATAATTTTGAATTTATTGTGGTTTTATATGAGCATTTAACCTATATAGAAAGAGGAAAAAATCCTCAACTGATTCTAAATGTCAGCATTTTATTGTTAAAATACACAAACTGACATCCTGAGGTCATTGGGTTTGACAAGGGTATAGTGTCACTAATTTTGAGGAAAATGCTCTTGTACCATGAGCTGGAGTGCGTAACAAAGTGGGGTGAGCTGAGGGAACTGGGGGTATTTGTCCCAGAGAAGAAAAGGATAAGGGGAGCCTAATGGCTGTCCTCAGCTGTCTAAATGGGGGTTACAGAGCAGACAGAGCCAGACTCCTCTCAAAGTTGCTCAGCAGGAGGACGAGGTGCAATGGTCACAAGATGCAGCAAGGGTAATTCTGACTATAGGAAGGAAATTCTTCACCAGGAAACTTAGCCATTCTGTAACAGATCTCTCCAAAATGTCGCAGAGCCTCTGTCCATGGTCTGCCTTGGAACTTGCCCTGCCTTGAGTAGGTGATGGAAGTAGAGACCTCCAGAGACCCCTTCCAGCCAAAATCTTGCTGACATTCTGCATTGCTGTTCTAGGTTGCACCTGGCCCTGCTCTCCCCTTTGATCTTTCGGAAGGAGATGGAGCTTGTCCTCCCCTTGGGATTCTGACAGGACAACAGAAAAGGCTTGCTTTGAAAAAAGAAGTTTTTAAGAAGTGACTGTGGCTTTGTTAAATTACTGTTTCTAATTGAAAGCTTATGAAGAGTATGGGTTTGCTTTCTAGTGGTTAGCCTGCTGACTGATGTGCCATCAGTTTAAGGACCACACAAAACAAACTGCAATGAGTTATGCTCAAGACACCCCACAGGCTTCATGATATCTGGGTATGCAATAGGGGCTGTGAGCAAATATCTGGTTCAAAAACACTATTTGCTTTCACTTAACTAATTCCAGAGTTTTTTCTAAATAAACAGCACTTGTCCCTTGGGTGCCTGCAAAAGCAAGAAGGCATCTTGGAAGCAGGGAGATCCTGCAGAAGCAGAGGTTAGCTGTCCTCTACATTTCTTTACCAAGTTCTGCCTTCATCCAGGAAATGCAGTGCCATTGAGACAGGGGGTCACGGGGACCCACGGGAGGTTTCATTGGGTGCAAAGGAAGCAGAACTTGAGGGACAGAGGGGCAGTTGTAGATGCATGTCTTGGGGAGCTCTGTGAGATTGTTGTTGGAGTTAATCCTGTCAGGACTGAGGATTGGAGTCAGGTGACATTAGGCACAGTATTAGAGAATAGTGTTTTCTCTACCCTGTAAAGATCATTTTATCACACACGTCAGGACCAGATGAACTTTTGATGCTGGCTCTCCCAGCATATCCACTGCCTGCTGTATTTTCTGTGTTGCTGTGAGTGTGTATGTGCAAAATTATGGTGCATTGGCCATTTTAACATTCCCTGTCTCTTGAAAGGGAGTGCATGAAGTGCAGGCACTCCAGGACTCATACCCAGCCTGCCTAGTACTGGAGCCACTAGTGTCCAGGGCGATATTATACACAGGTTTCCTACAAACATGCCTGCCACAACACTGCAAATAAGCCAAATCCCAGTTCCTCTTGGGCACTTTCAAAATTAGCACATCACGTAGACATGGGGGAGTTGCAGGACTTTTAAAACCAGAAAAAGTGCTGCATAGTTGTGTGTTCATTTTGTAGGCCTCGGTCAGACCTGGCTCTCCGGCTTCCTCTACTTTTCTCACCGAGAGGAAGACAAGCCATCTCCTGTGATCACAGGCTGTGACTCCCAGCCCAAACTGCCCTGGCCTGGCCTGGGACACTGGGCTGCGGTCTTGGAGTCAGAAACTGCTGTATTTCACTGGCTCCAAATGCATGCTTCTAAAGAAGAGGGAGTAAGATAGTCCTGGGAGGTGCCCTGGACCTCTGGAAAAAATTGGGAGAGTATGCTGGGAACTGTTGTTTTTCCCCTAGAACCTGGAAGTGGGTGATCACTGGTTCATTCAGTGCAGGCACATTTCATGGGACACCTTTGCAAACCTGCCCTGAATCATCTGAAAAGGCATCTCTGTGTGATGGCCCAGGAGCTCATGTGTCCAAAACATCTGCTGTATAAGTGTTCAAACCTGCACATTCTTTTCAGAAAAGGAGCGTTTTGGCCCTCAGTTGGTGACAAGAGGATAATGGATTGAGATTCACCTGCTGCAGCCCCGGCACACCTGCATGTGATCAGCTTGATCTGCTGTTGGGTGATCTTAGATAGCATTCAGTAAGGCAGGACCCTTTTGTAGGGCTTCACAGAGAGGTTATGACATGGCTGTGGTGCATTTGCCTTGAAGATGAAATGACTCAAGGACCTCCATGATGGGCCCCTTCCCTCCTGGTGGAGGACTTTGGAGACTGATGTCAGGGCAGAGACCACAGAGCTGGTCTCCACCTGAGGAAGGATTTGGGACACCTGAAGGCCTTCAGTGTGGATACAGGTAAGTTCCTCCACTTTGGGGCACCCTGAGCCAGACAGTCTTAGGAGTGATCTAGCAAGGTCCAGTAGATGTGGCTAACACTCTCCTTTCCGGGTTATGCGCACAGCTCTGGAAACCTCTTCCCCCATGTAATTCTTCTGCATGTTTCCCAGGCTTTTGCAACTTGCAAAGGTATAAAGAGGTTTCTCTGCATAGGGCTAATCTATTTGGGCAGCAGAGTAGATTTAGGAGGGGCACTAAGTGGGGCTGCAGCCCTTCTGCCTAGCTGCTGTGCAGCCATGCAGGTTTACACAGCGCCTGCAGTCATCCTGGGAGCTCACAAACTGCACCGGCTTCTCCTGGAGCACAAAGGGGCGCTTTCCCTGCACACACCTTCATTTAATGAGCAGTAACTTCCCCCCGTAGACAAGCCCTCGGGCTGCGGCAAGCAGCCATACGCTATTCTGTGTTTGTAGGGTGCTTGGCAGGGCCTCGCTTTAGGTTGGTACTTAAGCAGTATTGTAGTAAATTATAAAAGATCCTCTCTTTGATGCCTGGTGGGAGAAGGCACTGGGCCTGATTTCCCCCTGTCTCGTTCCTTGTGTTGTGATTCGCGCAAGTCGCTATAAACTGCTACCATGCTGATTTGGTAACCACTTTGCCACAGGTATAAATTGCAACCCTAGGTGCACAGCAGTGGGGGAATGAGGCCAACCATCTCTAAAGGTCAAAGGAGCATTCATCACACCGCCAAGTCTACTGTGACTTCATTGTGACTTAGCATCAATCAAAGTGCTGTTGTTGTTAAAGAATTTCAAATCGATACAAAATAAATAAATAAATAAACAAGAGTCGCACTTTCCTTTTTCTGCTTCTTTGTTCTGCGCAGAAATATCTTGTTGTCCTCTGGTCTTCTCAAACAATGTTTCTGGGTGTACAGGTTACAGATATAAATGTATTTAGCCAGAAGCAGAGTATAAAGGGATGGGATCGTTCTCAGCCAGCCTAAAATAGAAGGGAGCAGCGGTTAGAAACAATCGGTGTAACTGTGACTTCCTCAAACAGCATGGCTCTGATGTCAGATACCGGGAAAGAGGAAGCAACGGTTAGCATGCATGATGGTTTAACCAAAGGTGCAATTTGTTCCAGCTTTCTGATTAAGTCTCTCCCCTGTAAAAAGGAAATATGAGCAGAGCAAGCAGAGTGCTGTTAGAGAACCCCAGCTGTACAGAAGTAAATGAGGAGCAGATTCGGTCACCCTCAGCTGCCCAGCATTGACTGTAAGAGCACATGCTTGCACTCAGTTCTCTCATCATATGCCTCTGTTTTGATCTGGAGAGAGCCTGACCTCCCCCCGCAAACCCCCAGAAACTCTCACCTGACAAGGTTAAATGACAGTTCCTAAAAAGATAAAAATAATCTGAAATAAAGTAAACCCCAACATTGTGCTATGTTTGACAGCTGTATCGGGATTTTTGTCTGCTGCTTGAGTTTGAATTAAAGCATTAAGTTTCCTTTGTTCAATTTGTTACTAAGTTTGAGCAGCTTACAATTGCTAGTTTCTGGATATGCTGCATTCATCTGAGAAAGCTGATCATGAATCAGTGTCACATTAAAATACACCTTTAATGTTAAGGTAGCGGTTAACTGAGAATATACTTATGAAATTCTTCTGAGTTCTCTGTTTGATGCTGCACGTCCAACACACATGCACATCCCTAGTGTTTCTGTTGTGTTTCATTTTGCTCTTAATTAGCTTTGAAGAACAATCTAACTTTGAAGTTGCCCTGCCTGAGCAGCAGGTTGAACTAGGTGACTCCCAGAGGTTCCTCCCAGCTGAAGTGTCTCCATGGTCCTGCACTCACACTGATGTCGGCTGGCAGACCAGAGCAGCAGGCAGGAGGATTTGTGGTGAACCTCACTGTTGCTGCTATTGTGACCCATGCTCAGCTGATCTGGGTGTGTGGTACCCCCTCAGTAATATGAAGGAAAGTGAGAAACCTGAAACTTCCTCTTCATCAGCCCTGCAGAACTGCATTTATAGGAAAGGACAGAAAACTGTCATTCTCCTGCAGTGTTTATGAACCTTGTGATTGAATTTGCATGTTTTATAGACCAGTTATTTTGGAAGTTCAACAGAAACAAGATCTTGCTCTATCAAAACATAAATTCTGCTGACTTTTCACAAGTCTCTGTATGATCACATTGATCTCAACCCTACTACATTCCTGAAAAGTAAATTTACTGGGCCTTCGTGACCTGCCAAACAACTGCAGCAAAATTCTGCTGTGCCCAGCCTGGAGGTAACAAAACATGGCTTCAGTTTCTAGTGGTCCTTTTTAACACACTTGCATGGATGGCATCAGCTCAAATTCCCTTCTCTGCAGCAATCCAAGTGTCTAAATTACGCTCAATCAACAACCAGGGGACATTGACACTGACCTATTCACACACTGTGAATGATATAAAAAAGGGTTAAAAAAATGTTCAGTAGGAGATGGCAAGGGGAAGAAAATCATATCAGTGGTTTGCAAAGCATCTCTGTTTTCCTCCTTCCTTTCTCTCATCCAAGGAGCCTTTCCAATAGCCCTGTCCTCTTACAAGTATGAGAGTTGTGCTGGCCACAGGGCTGCCTGGTGTGGATGCACTGTCCATTGGAGGGAGTGTCTTAAATTTGGGAATGCCTGGAGCACGCACTTCAGTTGCATAGGGACTCTGCCCTGGAATTGAAACGTCACATTTGCTGCGAGCAGCTTTGTTCCCATGAACAGCTATACCAGCATTGTTCACCACCAGTCATAACTTTTAGTGGGCCAACCGGTCATCCCTGCTAGCTGTGTGCTGCCCAATGCTTGCTGCCTCCTTGTGCTGTAGCATCTCTTAGGGCAGCCCAAGCAGCTTTTGAGAGAGAGGACAGTGACAGTAGCAGGACTGAACAACCTCCCTACCGTGGCAAGTGTTGTATGTATTAACTAACATTCTGTAAAGCCAGAAGCCCCAAACATGCATCACTTACCTTGTAATGCCACAGAGAGGAAAATTTCCAGCAGGAGTTTGGAAATGGGGAGATGAGATGCCTTTGCAGGAGCTCTAAAGGCCCCTGCCATGGGAGGGTTGCCCTTTCCCCGGTTAGGCAGAACAAGGAGTCCAAAACTGAAAACAGAGAAGTTGTGAGGGATAGTAACAAGGCAGGAGGGCTCACAGCATAATGGCTTCTTAGTCTGCATTTTTATGAACAACTATTTAAATTCAAAACCTATTCAGCACTCAGCACAAAAGACAAAGCCAAAAAATTTTCTGTCAAAAGCATTTCTGATGTGACTCTCAGCATAGCATTTAGTCACCTGTTACTCCTTTCTGAATTAAGAGGAGTCCTGGCTTGAATTAAGTGGCTCTATTGCCTGTGAGGGATACAGATAGAGATCCATGGTCTTTTGATGAACATTAAACTGAGATACTTTTGTTTAAACTGGAGTATCGTTTAACCAAGATAAAGGCTTCCCATCCCCAGGTTTGTAAGCTACTGTACCATCAGGTCTGCAGTCCGCAGTAATAGCTTCTCTGTTCTCCTGCGTGTGTTCTGAAAAGAATTACCTGGATTTTTCTACCAAAGTGAAGCCTCAGTTTCATAACTCAAAGACAGTACAGCATGCTACCATGTGGTGTTATAATTATCAAAAATTCATGTGTAAGGTTGAGAGAAATATGCTGAGTGAACTGGGACACTTGGAGTCCGTAGGCACACGGCCTTAAGGCTGAAGGAGATTAATGTTTTGGCATCACACAGAGCCAGTATTATGTTCATGCTGTGGTAGGGATTTCTTTTTCCATAGACCTCCTGATTGTAAAAGGGGATTCCAAAACTCACATGCAAGCAGCAAATGTCTCCAAGTACACTGTGGCACCTGGCCAGGAACAGAAACCCCCGTTACTGTCTGCTGCCACAGTACGCTGATTGGAAATCAGATAGCTGTCCGAGCACAGTGCATCACGGCACTCGGCAGTCATGTGAGAGAGACATCAGGAAACAGTAGCTGACAGTCACATCACTGCCAGTCAGAAAGGGATCTGTGCTTAAAAGGAAGCCCTGGATGCTTTCAGCATGACTGAACCCACTGCTAATCTGCATATGTCTGGATTAGAAGTCACACCATCATAAAGATGCCATGAGCCAGGCAGCACCCATATGTCATTTGTGCGGTGACAGTTCCTAAATATCCTGTCCCCCACAGCTCTATTCCTAAGCATAAACAACAAATAGGAGGCAAAAAGCAGAGCACACAGGCTGCAAAGCATCCCAGTCCTGATTCTGGAATCCCTGTATCATTAGGATCGCTAGGTTTCTATACTCCGGGTGCATTTGCACATCCTCTTCATCAGTTGAAAAAGAAGATTATTGCATTTGCCAATGGTTTCTCATTTTAGTCCTAAAACAACATTATTTTGTGGGTTGACTGAATATATCAGCTTTAATCAGATGCAGAATGGCATACCCTGCCTTCCTGACAGTGTTATGGACCACATACTATTTGATTTAGTCTGGTGACAGGGTTGTAAATGTGGAGTTTCACACCAAGCTCCCTGCTGGAGTGGTGCCTCCTATTCCAGCCTGAATGCAAATACTGCTGGAGGTGGGGGCCTGGTTTTAAGTAACCAGAAGATGAATATTGGTGCCGGTGTGTGTTTGTATCTGGTTCTGAATGCAGGCATGAGCTTGGAACAGAAAGGCAGACAGTTTTGGACAGATTCATACAGGTCATTTTTGCCATGTGGCTAAAATGAATCAAAACTCAAATCTGATGAACCCAGATCTGTGCAGGAGTGATGAGCAATATAAATGATACACATTTTTTCAGTGCATTGACTTCTGGGGAGCCCTGTCTGAGGTGACTTCCCAAAATATTTTTCAAATGCTAGTGATGAGTTCAGTGGTGAACTGTGATTGCTACAGCAGACTGAAATTAAGTAACACAAATAGGCTTTTGTTTATTTTAATATAACAATTAAATAGAGGCAGGTTTCCTGATGAAGACAGCTGTACCATGCATATGTGAACAATTACTTCTCGAACCAGAACTGACTTTGTCAAAAGTCACTTCTTTTAACTCGCTGTTTATCTGCTGTGGCAGAGGTAAAAATCTTCACTCAAGGGGCTGTTGATGAAGTGAACTCTCCTGCATTGCATGTGGAGTGACAGGCAAAACAGTGGCAAGCAGATCACAGCCCACAAGTTGGTTAGCACTCCTAGATGAGAGGAGAGAGTATAGCTTCAGGTTGCAGCCTACCTGGCTGTCCTGATCAGAGATCACATAATCAGAGAGTAACAGAATAGTTGGGACTGGAAGGACCTCTGGATACCATCTAGTCCAACCTCTGGATACCATCTAGTCCAACCCCTTGCTAAAGCAGGTTCACCTAGAGCAGGGGTCCTCCAACTACGGCCCGTGGGCCGGATACAGCCTCCCAGGGTCCTCAATCCGGACCCCGGTATTTACAGACGCCCCCACCGGGGGTTGGGGGGGGGGAAACCAAGCAGCCGCAGATGGCTGCCTGCCACTGCATCCGCGTGCCAGCCCCTGTTTAAAAAGTTTGAAGGACCCCTGACCTAGAGCATCACCTCCAGGCAGGTTTTGAACATCTCCAGAGAAGAAGGCTCCACAACCTCTCTGGGCAGCCTGTTCCAGGCTCCGTCACCCTCAAACAAGCTTTTCCTCATATCCAGGTGGAACTTCCCATGTTTTGGTTTGTACCTGTTGCCCCTTATCCTGTTGCTGGGCACGACTGAAAAGAGCCCGGCCCGTCCTGGCGCTCACCCTTAAGATATTTGTAGACATTGATAAGATCCCCTCTCAGTCTTCTCTTCCCCAGGCTACACAGGCCCAGCTCCCTCAGCCTTTCCTCATAACAGAGGTGCTCCAGTCCCCTCATCATCTTCGTAGCCCTCCGCTGGACCCTCCCCAGTAGTTCCTGTCTCTCTCAAACTGGGCAGCCCAGCACTGGACACAGCACTCCAGATGTGGCCTCAGCAGGGCAGAG
Source organism: Falco biarmicus (assembly GCF_023638135.1). Taxonomy (NCBI): domain Eukaryota; kingdom Metazoa; phylum Chordata; class Aves; order Falconiformes; family Falconidae; genus Falco; species Falco biarmicus. The sequence goes on from NC_079290.1 coordinate 70,841,156, forward strand.
CAGAGGGGCAGGATCACCTCCCTCCACCCGCTGGCCACCCTCCTCCTAATGCCCCCCGGGATCTCACTGGCCTCCTTGGCCACCAGGGCACCCTGCTGGCTCATGGGCAATGTGCTGCCCACCAGCACTCCCAGGTCCCTCTCCGCAGAGCCGCCTCCCAGCAGGTCAGCCCCAGCCTGTGCTGGTGCGTGGGGTTGTCCCTCCCCAGGTGCAGGACCCTGCACGTGCCTTTGTTGAACTTCATGAGGTCCCTCTCCGCCCAGCTCTCCAGCCTGCCCGGGTCTGGCTGAATGGCAGCGCAGCCGCCTGGTGTGTCAGCCCCTGCTCCCAGGTTTGTACCATCAGCAAACTCGCTGAGGGCACACTCTGCCCCTTCGTCCAGGTCAGTGATGAATAGGTTGAACAGGACTGGACCCAGTACTGGCCCCTGGGGAACACCGCAAGCTACAGGCCTCCAGCTGGACTCTGCGCTGCTGATCACAGCCCCCTGAGCTCTGCCATCAGCCAGTTCTCCATCCACCCCACTGCTCATCTGACCCACACTGCCTGAGCTTACCTGTGGGGATGTTATGGGAGACGGTGCCAACAGCCTTGCTGAGATCAAGGTAGACAACATCCACTGCTCTCCCCTCGTCTACCCAGCCAGTCATTCCATCGTAGAAGGCTGTTAGGTTGATCAGGCATCATTTCTCCATGGTGAATCCACGTCAGCTACTCCTGATCACCCTTTTTTTCTCTGCATGGTTAGAGATGACCTCCAGGATGAGCCATTCCATTACCTTTCCAGGGATGGAGGTGAGGCTGGCTGGGCAGTAGTTTCCTGGGTGGTCATCCTTGCCCTTGTTGAAGGCTGGAGTGACATTGGCTTTCCTCCAGTCCTCAGGCACCTCTCCAGATGATGGAGAGTGCTTTAGCAACAACATCTGCCAGCTTCCTCAGCACTCAGGGGGGCATGTCATAGGGGCCCATGGATTTCTGGGTGTCTGGTTTGCCTAAATGATCTCTAACCCAATCCTCCTTGACAAGGGAAAGTCTTCCTTTCTCCAGACTTGCTCTCTTGCCTCTAGGGTCAGGGATTGCTGGATGCTGACCTTAGCACAAAGGCGGCATTCAGCAACTCCACCTTCCCTGTATCCTTCATCAACAGGGCACCCACTGCATTCTGCAGCAGGCTCAGATTTTCCCCAGTCTTCTTTTTGCTACCAATGTACTTGAAGAAGCCCTTCTTGTTGTCCTTGACATCCCTTACTAGATTTAATCCCAAACAGACCTTAGCCTTCGTTGTTACCTCCCTCCATGTTCCGACAAAATTCCTATATTCCTCCCAAGTGGCCCACCCCTTTTTCCACATTCTGTAAACTTCCTTCTTTTTTTAGTTTTAGGCTGTGTCTGGGCAGACCTCATCTGTAAGTAAAACCCACTTTCCCAAAATTCTTAGTTATTCGAAGATGCTTGTGGCAAGGTTTCCAAACATGACTGAAGAAGTTATGTACCCAACTCTTACTGATTTCATGAAAGCAGTGGGAGTTAGCCAATTAGCTTCTTTAGTCACATTCAAAAATCCTGCAAGATCCCTATCTATGTCTTTCAGCAGCTTTGAAAAACTCTCTCCTAGTGCTTTCTAGAGTATGTTGTCATTAATATTGAAAGGTCAGTCAGGGTTGCAGTATTATTTGAACAGGACTAATGTGTGTGGAGGAGACACATGCACATCACAGAGGAAACCTGAGTCCTACACTGGAATGCACAACTAAGGCTGTACTGGACTTTGCGTGGATCGAGGCAGATGGGCACTTCTCGCTGGAGATGAAATGTAGACTGAGGGTAATATAATTTAAATACAGGCACTAATCCTGGATCAGGACCCAGATATTTCAAGCTGAACTAACTGGTTTGACTGTGTACTCTGTTTTTTAGAGTATAATTCATGGCAGTCATTGCAAAGTTTACTCTAAATTATTCAACAGTTGTGGGCCCTGTAGGTATAATTGCATGATAACTAGTTTTCCTGGATTAATGTTGCTTATTCAACTTTTGAATAAAACTAAAAAATTAATTGTTACAAGCTCAGAGCTTACCTTGTTTGATCTCACCCTCACTGCTGTAGAGTTTGAATGGCAGTGACTTTTGAGTGTTGGGTACAGTACTTGTTCAAACTCATGAAGATGAATAAAAAATAATGTATGCATTTACCTCGAGGACACACTAACAAGAGCAAAAGTCATCGTGATGTTGATACAGATGCTTCTCTCTGAAATGATGTTCTTGGGCTAAGGCGTTTATGTTTACTTTATGGGCCGTTAACCAAGTGCATAACATTTTGCCCAGAAAAAGGACTTTACATGAGCTGGGTTGTTTATTCCATGGCTTCCATGACCTGGGACAGTTTGCAGGAAACAATCTTTAGGAACCATTAGAGAAATTCTTCCTTTCAACCTGTCCTTCCCACGATGACCATCTTCTTAGGTCCTCTCCTCATTCTCCATGTTCTCTGCTTGATTCTTGAGAATTATTTTCTCCTCCTTCAGTCTTCCACCATAAACTTCCTATGTCAGAGTAGGAAGGGGGAGACAAGGGGTGTACACATAAGAAGGAAAAGCAGCGTAAGGAAAAGGGAAGGCTTGCCTGGTAGAAGAATGGTATCTGGGAAGAAGGAAAACCACTGGACAGCGGAGAAGGTGAAAGGGGAAGTTGCTAACTTGTAGTTACTAGCACCGCAGGGCACCAGTATCAGTTTTGCTGATCTAGAGCTGTGCAGAGCCTTGTGCCAGACCAACTGGGACAGCTTGAGGGTGAGCTCCAATTTTCATCCCTCTTGACTTAGGCATTAAGGTCTGTCTGTCTTAGCAGCGCATTGCCTACCAAACCTCATCATAGGCATATAGCGTAAATCTTCCTGTGCTGGCACCTCTCACCCTGGTCTGCCTTTACCCTTATCTGAACGTTCAGCAATTTTTCATACGTTGCATGCATTAACGAGTAATATGATTGCTTGCCAGTATAAAAGAGAAAGTGAAATGGTCGGCCACCTTCTCCCCACTGGATTTTTCTCTGCTCTGGAAAAAATTCAGAAGGATGCTTCATTATGGGCCTGGCTTGTTCATCAAATAAGCCAGAATGAAAGAGCTAGGCAGTAACTTTATCGATATCCTCTTGGGTAAAAGTTTCAGCACCCGCAGGCAGTCCCCTGAGGCAAGGTGCTATCAGTGCATCAGAGCATTTTTGGATGAAGGGCACCTGTGACAAAGAGGTGGCTGGTCATACAGCAGGGATGGTAAAATGCATAGAAGCCTTTGGTGATTTTTGTCTTGTGATGGCGGCTGCGCTAGGAGGTTTTGGTGCCGGTTTGGTCTCGTTAGAGGCAGGCGGGTGCCTGTGATCAGGTCTGCGGTGAGCGCCTGTGTGTGCGCCCTTATTGCCCAGCGCTGACCGAGCTGGAAAAAGAGGTGGAAATTGCGAGGGGTAGTTTGCGCACCCTTCATGCGAGCAGGCGGCTGGGCAGCGGCACGAAGGCTGCCTTCCCGAGCCCGGGAGAGGGATCGTCCGCGCTTTGTGCTCGCACCCTGATGGCAGAGCGCTTGGCGGCGAGGGGTAGGACGCGGCCGGCTGCGCGACAGCCGCAGAGGGAGGCTCTCTCGGAGGCTACAGCGGCGGCAGGAGGCGGCGGCGGCCGGCGGGAGGCTCCAGCGCCCCGCAGCGCCGCGGGCTCCGAGCCAGCCCCGGTGCCCGGCGCGGCGGCGGGGGCGGCGGGAGCTGCGGGAGCGGCGGGGCGGCCCCGGGCGCTGCGGGGCGGCGCGGGCGGGGCGGCAGCAGAGGATGCGCGCAGCCCGCGGGGCTATTTTAACCTCGCAGCTGGCCGTGCCGGGGTCGGGAAGGGTTTCACAAGGGTATCAGTGACCCTCCCTGCGGCTCTGCCCCCACACATTCCCCCGGCCGCAGTTGTGCCCCACCGCATTCTCCAAAGGAGGTACAGTTGCTGCTTTCCCACTTTCTCCGTGAACCTTTTTCGTGGCTCAGACAGTTCTCCCCCCATTCCCCCACTTTTTTCACTTTTTTTTCCACTTTTTTTTTCACTTCCCCCCCCCCCCCCCATATCCTGGAGGCTCTCACTTCTCTTTCCTTCTTCCCCAGGGACATGAGCAACAGCGGTGGCTCCTATGGAGTCAGCCAGGAGAGCGAGGCAGAGGACAGCGAGATTCAGGCAGTTTTCTTTTCTTAATAGACCCATCAGAATGACTCCCTCTTCTTTAACATATTGACAGAAGCTCTTCCATCTTTCCAGACCTGACCCATATAACCGAGCCACCTTCACGTGCATTTTGTGTTGACAAAAGATCAGCTTTTTTTCATGAGCCATCTGTTCACCCCACACAAGGACAGAACCAAGGAAAGGAGGGGGGGCAGTCGCTGCATGAGGGTGTCCTGATGTCAACACCAGGAAAAATGTAATGAGAGAGAAGGCAAAGGGGCAAAAGTGTCAAAGGAATTAAAATGCTGGATACACTGTAGTTTTGAGATAATGGAGGAAAAGTTATTTGCTCAAGAAATGTGGAACCTGGAGGCTGAGGGGCAGCAGATGTTAAGTAAACAAACAGATTTGAGCTTATATTCTTCTTGCTTTTCTACCATCCACTCAAGATCTAATTAATGAAAAATCTGGCAGCTTGGATCTCATTGTCTGCAGAACAGACCACAGGAAAACGTGTAAAACTTTGGCCCTGTTTTAATTATAAGGTCAGTCCAGGCAAAGGAATACTGCAACCCATTTAGTGACTTTGTCTAAGGAATTTACATTAAAATTATCTGCATTTTTAACAATCAGCAAGTCTGTGACTATGCCCTGCATTCAGAAGGTCAGAAATTAGCTCATAATTCTATGGTTTTTTTCACCTTATATGAAAATAGCATTGTAGTTATCTAACAAAAATCTATTTTTGCTTGTATTTTTTGAGCATTCTGGTAATATGGCAAGAAAGAAGAGATAAATGGGGGATATGCAAACAGGAGAACACTGACATATTCCATTAGCAGATACAATAATATACAAATAATCAGCAAGTTAAAACAGAAGCAGCGTGGAGAACTCATATTTAAGCCTAGGAATGAGGACACATTGTTAGACCAGTTTTTGTTATAAACGCTTTCTCATAGTTTCAAACAGCAATGTCCATTTTATAAAGTATCCTGTTAATTTTGCCTGGGGGAGAGTTCTTCTTACAAATGCCACCATGCAGGTAAAAGCTGCTGATGCAAAAAAACCCTAACACTGTGGTATATTAAAAACTGAGGTTAATAAATGAAGGAAAAATTATATTTGAAGGAGTAACACAGATACAATTGCACTGTCCTCATTGTTAATCTTGATATTTGTTTGGTTAAACATAACCTTTGTTACAGCAGAAAAGAAGCACTGGCAGAATTGGTGTTTGCCTCCACCAGGTTGTTGCAGAACCTAGGCACTTTGCCAATACAATTACAGTAGAGTTAGCTGTGGAGTATGTGAGACCTCAAGCACAAATCTAGGTAAACCAAGACATAACCATATCCTCAAGAAAGAGGACAAGGCAGCTTTTCCAAGCATATACTTACTATAGAATGTTCATTGGGACTTGCAATGCATTCTCTTTGCTCAAAACATTAATGCTATTACCAATCTGGATTAGAAGTCTAAACTATTTCCACTCTCTACCTGATCTTGGCTGAATTTTACAGCAGATTTAGAATAGAAAGGGATGTTAAGGCAGTATGAATATAGGGTCAGCTACGTTCATGTAAACAAACAGAAATGCCTAGAGGCATCTTTTTATAAACAGACAGGGAGACACAGGGATGGACATTCTATGTGTTAGTATCTAAGAACTGGAAATACATGTTCACCCTTTTCCATAACATACCGTTAAGACATCACTGAAAGGCAAGAGAAAGGGGCACTGGCAATTGCAGGGCAAGGAATTCTCGAACATGACTAGAGTCAATGTTCCCCAATGATTTAAACATTAAAGTGACAAAACAAAAGTCAGTCTCCCTCTCTCTGGTGTGAGGCAAGCAGTATCACTGTGTTTCTGCTCATTTGCTTCCAGCTTTCTGAGCAAGCAGCCCACAACAATGATCTGATGCTCTCAGTGTCACTAAAATGGAATTCCAGATATTAATCCCTCATGTGCACAGGGTCACATGTTGTTTTCGGGACACCATGGGTAAGGTAAAGAAGGACAAGCCTGAACAGACTGCACAGCTGAAATACAACCCTTTTTGATCATATCCATCACATGTTTTTTCCAGGGGGAAAGGCATGATCAGCAGGGATGCTAAGCTTTTTAACCTTGAATGACATCCTGTGATAAGCCCAGGCACACAGGAAAAGAAAGAGGCAATGGCTTCCACCCACCAGAAGTCTTATATTTCCACAGTGCTGAGGCTGTGATAATTATGACGCATCCAGCTGGTGCTATTATTCAACCATTCCTGCAGGAGAGGGTCAGTCTTAAGCAGCATAAAGATTGCTACAAAACTTCATGGTGGCAAGAAGTTAATTAACAAAAAACAGTTAACTATTCATATGAATGGCAGGAACAACTTCCACAGCCATGTGATTATATTTGCATTCAGTGCAGTGCTTGAGATGCCTCACTCATGGGCCAGAAACCCACTGTGCTAAGTGCTGCGTGAAATGGGTGAATGGAAAAAGGAGAGAACAAACTCATAGTGGCAGTTGTCAGCCTGCTCTTGGAGGAACAGTTGTTGCAGTTGAGCCAGTGCCAGTATAAAACTTGCAGTGGGAAAAAGAGTAGAAATAATCACAGCATCAAAAGGCATCAGCAAAGCTATTAGTAGGGGGAAAAGGACAAAAGGTTGAGCACAGATGCTGAGGGAGTAGAACACATGTGAATGCCAGGTGAGGGGTTTTATCCATGAGACGCATAATGCTGAAAGAAAGTTGGTCATGATAGGACAGGGAATTTAACAATGAAAGATAACATGGCTCAGTAAGTGGTCTTTCAGGTGAAAGGGAAAGTTAAGGCATGGCTGCAGACAGCATGAAGACACAAGTGCAAAGAAACCAGCATCTGTAGGATCGGCTTGTCATCAGCACACCAGCATCTACATCTGAGAACAAGTGAGGTTGGAAAGAGGAAGAGGAACTCCCTAAAATCTCTCAGGAGGCACAGTATGAGGAGAGTCATGGCTGAGAGCAAGGTGCGAGCAGAGAAAGGGCTTGGATACAGGGCTATTCCAAAGAGCAGAAAGGAGGAGGAAAAGAAGAAAGAGAAAGGGAAGGGATCGTGAGTGAAGAAAAGGCATCTTTTTGAAAAGGCGGCTTCAGTGACAGCAGCAAATACAAGTCTCTGTCAGGGCTAGGAGATGATGGAGAAAATAGTTTGGGTGTCTGCAGTAGGTTTAGAAATGCATGTAGTCAGAAATTTATTTAGAAATGCAGTAGGTTTAGGTCATGCAACAGACTGCCAAGGAAAAGAGGGAAAAACTGAGTAGAGAAGCATTCAGGTTGGGAGCGTTGCCATGAAAAGTTACAGCAGAAGAAGCTCAGGAGGGCAGCAAAGAGGAGCGTGGAGATGGACAGGCAGCCAGGTTGGGTCAGGTGTCATCAGAGGTGCAACAGAAGGCGGCCAGAGCAGGGTCTGGGTGTGTGTTACCAAGTGACATGAGAGGTGGGAAAAGCAGCAAGCAAGTGTGAGTGGGACAGGAACAAAGAAAAGAGCTTAAGCAGAGCAGGTAGATCAGTGCGGTAAGTGAGAGTGCCGCTGGGGAGTAACAAAACAACTAGAAAGCTGGGTGAGTTTCATCTGAGGGGGAAGGGGAGCACTGTGAAGGTTATTCTGGCACTTCCTTGCATAGCCAGAGGGCTGTATTTTCTTTGTGAGGAGAATGAAATTTGCAAGGTGAAAGGGGTTGGTGAGATTTCTTATCAGGGGTACATGAGAATTAAGCCTGACATAATAAGCGGTATTTGATAATTTTCTCTTAAATGTATGTTTTGCTACACCCACCTTTGTGGCAAAGTCGTACATAGTGACCTTTCCTGCAGTCTCTTCTCCAGCAGCGTGCTTTGCCAGCTTTTGGAGAAAAGGAACCTGGCTTCGATGGACCACTCCTGAGTGCTTTTCTGGGCTTCTGGTTTGGTAGGATAGCTGGCTGCATTTATATTTAGTTGATGTATAGATTTATGTTTCTTCATCTGAAATTGTTGCTTTCAGCCATGGTTTTCAACCCTACTAGATTGACAGTCTCAGATCTTCCCAAAATGCCTGAAATTGTTCTTAAAACATTCTCTAAAGACTTTTCCTAGATCCCACTGTTCATCCAGCTTCTTCCCTTTCTGCCTGGTGACCAGCTGTACTGGCTAGGATGTCGTTACAGGAATCATCACACCAAATTTCTGTTAACACTCATAAAAATGCATGTTCTGTCAATGACTGAAAGTGTTCATTTCCCTTGCCTTTGTGTTCAGACAGCTTCCTACATTCATACTTTCTTCTTCCTTCTCGGTCTTTTGCCTTAGACAGAGTTCATTTTGTGTCTTGCTTTTTATGTTAGAAATACACACCACGTCATTTGAGTTAAACAAAAAAGTTCCCTATTCCTCTTCCCCTACACTGTTTGAATAGAGGCCTGTGTAAGAAGCCCTGCCAGCTTTGAAATAGGAAGGCTGGTAATTTTTTTGCTTACATGGAGACCATTTTAATCCAAACAGACTCTCATTACGAAAGATATAAAGGACATTCCATTGCTTCTTGAGTCCAAAACACTCCTAAACTGACACATTTACCACTTGGTCTCTGTTTGCATAGCACAAAGCACATAAGAGTGCTTTGTCTGCAGTGCTATAATGCTGTTCTTTCAGAAAGCTGATAATTCCCTAGCCTGAGCTTTGTCATGATCTCACTAACAAAGCTCAGCACATGGACAGTAGGGTACATGTCTGAGGGATGCCTTATGTCAGAGGCCTTAGTTTGTGATAGCACTAAGTGACCCTTATCCTTTCTATATGCCTTCAGCCAATGCAAGACAACATGAGCTACAATCACAAGCATCCCTTACATGCCAAGACTTCAAGCCCAGATTACTATCATCAACAACTGCTTGAAAAGCCATTACAAGCTAATTGGGCTGCAAACACTGCTTTCGAATCTGTAGGAGCTTATTTATGGCCCGGAGAAATTCAACCTCAGCTTTAAAGAAAGGCCAAACCCAAGGAGAGAATCTGCTCGAGACACCATTGGTCTCATCACTGGCTGGTCTCTTTATGTTATTAATGGTAGTCTCTAGAAAGAGAATGATTTGGACTGGGCAGCAACTGTCAGTCTTCCCGAAGAGGAGAAATAACTTTGCCTGTCTGAGGATACTTGATGGTTTTCTACCAGTCGTGACAAGGTGATCTTGCAGCTATCTGCACAGGCTGCTCCAGGGCTGCTTGCAACCCATATTAGCACATGGACTATGACATATGCACTATAGTTGCCTGGTATTTTAGCTTTTGGACTGCACACAGCTTTTGAACCTTACCAAGTGGGAATAGAATGAAAAGATTTGGCTGGAGAATAGCAGACAGGCCGTGTCCCCTTTGAGATGCGTAAAATGCCTACCTGTTGTGTAGCTGGAGCAATAAATATTAATGGAGAATCTGCAATGGCACTCATTCCGAGTGTTGTGAACATGTGACTGCAAGACATTTTAACTGATGTTACCTAAGAAGTCTGAGCCTAGCTTGAGAGAGGCGGTTTTACTCCTTCACTTCAAGCATTAACGCACTCCGAGCTCTTTTACCCATTGTGGCATGGATTTCAACCAGTTCCTAACCTACTGCATTAAGTGGGATGACATTCAGAATTTCAAACTTAAAATTAAATATTTTTCATCTCATCCACTCCCTGTGGTTTGAGAGTAGATGGATATGGTTCATCATCTGGATTGAAATGGAAAAGAGACCAAATTTTAGCAGACAGAACACCCTGAAACATTGCCTCCCAGGGACAAGTTAGGTTGGCAGAACAGAGGCCAGAAAAGAAACCTGTGTTGAGAAAAGAAAACAACCCTGTGGTTCTCTGAAAGGGGCAGTCCCTCCTGATAAAGAGACTCTGGAGGCAGCTGTCTCCCCTGTCTGCACCATGAGTAGGATGCACTCCTACTTCCTGTCTGAACAACAGAGAGATAAGGTGAGAAAGCCACCGTGACATTTGACATTTCTTTTAGTTTCCCCTTTTATAGCCAGACGGTGTGATTCACTGGGGTTCTTCTTGAAAGTGGAGAGGTCTGAAAAGAAAATTCAAGTATAGGGCTCAGATATCAAAAGGTGACATTCCTACCCCTTCATAGCAATGAGTACCCCATCTTCTGCTCCATCACAGGTACAAGACAATTCCCTTATGACTGCAGTTCTGCCCTTCTGCCTCCTCAAACCTTGTCACACAGGTGTCTAATCTAGGCCAGACATGTAGGAAAAGACTGGTGTCTTGGTTTTTTTATTCTGGTACATTTGTTTTAAAGTGCTCTGGAGCAGCTCAACACATGCCCTCTCTCTTCAAAGGTACATAAGTGGCAGATGCAAGACCATGGATGATGGTGACTGAAGTGGCAGGCTTTAATGCAAGCAGTTTACAAAGGCATTCTACCAGCCAAGGATTTTTGGAGCTGCATAGTCCTTTGATGCACATGAAGTATATAATCTATGGCCTAAAAGATCTACTCAAGGCTGGGCTAGTAGACACAAATACCAAGTACTCATGACAGGCATGTAGCTAGAGGGAATGTCAGAAATTAGAACAAGATCATTAAAGCACCTAGTCGCAAGTGATTTTTGTATGCAGCATGCATATCCATCACATAATACCTCATTCAAGTCCTTTAAACACAAAGGCAGGATAGGACGAACTATTCACTGCCCAGTGGCTGGGACCAACATGTGGAATGGCCTGACCTGTGTGTGAACATTTCCGTGGTGGAGCTGCGCCCTGTGTCTTCACTGCTTCTGCATTTTGTTTGAGCACGTTGAGAGACCTGCCCAGCCAGTGCCATGCACAGATGCTCTGTCTTAGTTCCCAGCCACATCCCTTGCAGGAGAACTTGTCTTCTGGGGGATGGGGACATTGATATTCTAGTGGGATAGTATGTTAGCAAAGGGCTTGTTTGTATATATACATGCAAAGACATTTACACAAACGCACATGCACACAGACACATCTGCAAACATACACATGCGTATGCATATGTACATACCATATATATAGTGAGACATATGTATAGATAAAACTATGTCTATGTAGCTTTGCCAGTGATTTTCTTTTTGTAGACAACCTGTGGGTACGTGCATGGAGCTCCTGGAAAATTTCATCAGCAGGGAGCAGAGCAGATAGCTGATGAGCTCACAAAATTGTAGAATAATTTAGTTTGGTTGTGACCTCTGGTGGACACAAGTCCAACCCCTTGCTCAAAACCAGCCAAACCTCTGAGCAAGACGAGGTTGCTCAGGTCTTTGTCTATTTGGGTTTTCAGAATCTTGGGCAGAGATTCCACAGCTTTGCTGGGCAAACAGTTCCACCATGCGCCTCCAGACCCAAGTCTTTTTTCTCTGTGTGTGTGTGCAGAGAATTGGGGTGGCAGGAGGAGGAGGGAATGCACACAGAGGGGTGTGTGTGTACTTGTTCATGAAGGGAGCTGTGCTCATGAAAGAACAATCCCAAATTCTGTTTCCTTTTAGGCAGGTGGAAAAAGGACGCTGCCACTGGTGACCAGGGCAATTGCCAAACAGCTTTTGAAATAATCTCCACATTAAACAGAATTGCATGTTGTGATCAATAAGACATTTTTAAAGAGAATATACTTTTAGTTTGGAATTAGTCTTGCGGTTACACAAGGATTCACTGCTTTTAAATAACTGGAAAAATGAGTGCCTTGAATCTCTTTCACATCGAGATCTATTGTCAGTTTATTAAATTCAGATTTATTGCTGACTTTCCTAGCCAAAAAAATAGCTGTTAGCACACTATAACAGAGCATAAATTTGAGTTCACTGAATCAAAGACATTATTAAAGAAAAAAATTACTTAATGACCTGTCTGATCTAATAAATCCTGCCATTCACATAAAAAAAGATGACAAGAATTTACGTCTAATAGATGTGTAAAACAAAGGCAGTCATGGCGGTTAGGATTTGAAATGGTTTCTTTAGCCTTCTGGTCTGTACTGTAGACTCTTGTAGGTAAAAATAAGGTAAGGATAGAAATGGCTACAGAAGATGCTACTGAGAAGATAGAGACATTTTCTTCTGTAGCATTAAAATCAAAGTAGTGAGATGGTTTGAGACCTCTGAGGTTATCGGGGGGACACCATGCTTCACAACTGGCAGAATCTCCTTGACAAAAGAGCTGCTTTTAAACTGCAGGCTTACAGTGTGAAAGGAAACTAATCATAGTCCTCATGCTGGAAATCCCATTTAACAGTCTGACACAAACTCACTGACCACCAGCTCCAAGTGCTAGTAAATCTGTAAAGTGACTTTTCTTCTTATTTACTATGGGTAATGTCTGAAGATGTGTGTTTGTAGCCTGCCCACTGCTTGCCTTGCAGCTGCTCCCTCTAGCTACTGTGGTGGCCATCATCTGTGGAAACAGAAACCACCTTAATGATGGCCTCTTCAAAGCCTGACTGAATTTTGCCTTATGCTGTGCTCTGAAGACCTTCAGGGAGCTAGCAAAGCTAGCTAAAAGGAGTTTTCAGCTCCCTCATATTCTTGGTAGTTGGCACTTGCATGAATACACAAGTTCACATGTACCTTTTCTATAATGAAGTCAAAGTAGGGGAGTGCCTTTGCGTCTGCCACATACTGTTGCTTTTACTGAGCACGTCATTCATTGTCTGAAAGTCAAATAAGTGTGTAGTTTCACTATTAGGCTTGATTATGCAAATATATGATTCAGATTCCTTAATACATGTATGTGTGTGTATATACACATATGTATATACCTTACATTGTATATAAAAAAAAGTAATTCTGAAGACCAGTTTCTGTTCAGTTACAAAGCTTACATATGCCTAGAAAATTTCACACATCCGTGGGCCATGCCTAAACTTTATTTATAGTCAGCCCTGCTTTTGTTCAGGCTCAGCCATCAGTCTTGTAACAGAAGCTGTAGAAAGCCAAGTGCATCTCTTCTGCTCTCCTGCAACAGCATTGCCCCAGGGCCATCCTTGGAGGCATCAGTAGAGACCCAAGTTTCTTTGTTCGATTCAAAGCACATCAGCATAGGTTCATTGATTGAAATGTACTTTGGTTCCATTCATTCCCACTCATGTAGTGCTCCCTCATGGCAAGGTCTTGTAACTGTGGCTCAAGCATCACAGGTTTTGCTGTCACATCTGGGCTGCATTTTCCCAGGAGCATAAACACTCTGGGATGGGTTTCCTAGCACAACTTCAAAGTAGGCACTCCCATGACAGCATTTCAAAGCACTTTCCTTTTTTTTCCCTGCATTCTAAAGCTTCTGTGAGCAGCACAGTAACTCTTTCCTTTATCCCCTTAAAGGCAAACATTGTGCAGCCCTCTATTGTCTCATCAAACTAGACCCACAGAGTTTTAGCACCCTTCCCTTTTACTCCACTCTCTGCAGCCTCCAAGGCAACTAATCTCCATGCATCATCATATTCTCTCTTCAGGACTCACAGGTGTATTCGTGTGTGTTTGTGTGTGAGGAGGAGTAATGTGCCTGGGATAAGGGGTAATGGCAAATCAGAGAGAGGACCTGCTCAGAGGGAAAATGAGAACGAGAGGAAGAGCTTTGTGAAGAGTTACAGCAGATAATAGTGAGCTCATCAAGGCTGGGAAGGAAGGGGAAGCAAGTGGATGACTTCGGTTCAAGAAGGCAGTGCATAAACATCTCTGCTTTCTTCAGGAGTACAGGCTTTTTGTCTGGATGATTCATTGCAATAGCTTCATTGCTTCTAAGGCAGGACATCCCCCATTTACTCTCTTTACTTGTCTCTATACAATCCTCTAGGACATTTGGGAGCAGAGGAATTTTCCACCCATAAGAAAAAAGCCCAGATGGCCTGGCACTGTTGAACTCCCTTGCCTCAGGGGCTGCATTGTTATGTCTTTTCTGGTGATAATATGTCAAAATGTAAATATAGCTGGATTTCAGGCCCCCATGTGGAGCTTTTGCCTCAGAAATGTAGCTGATGTTCACATCATATTTTCATGTATTTATTTTTGTTGGTAAGTTTGAACATATTTTCCTCAGCCTGTGGTTCTCTTCCTGCTGGTTGTACACATGTAGTGAATAATTCATTCCTGAGAATATAATTTCACTTCCTTAGTCCTGATGTTTTTCTGCTACAAATCCAGATGTGTTGCTCCATTAGTTAAGTTCTTCTAATGTTAGCATTAATAATAATAGGATTTGCCACTGATAGCAAGTGCATTTGCATGTTTCAGCTCGAGGTTCTGTCAGTGGACATATGTGTGCCTTGAAAGCATGCCCCGCAGACAGAGATGTGATTCTAGGGTTATACTAGCTCTGCCTATTGGCAATTGTGCAACAGGGGGAAAGAGACAAGTTAGTCCTCTGTGGTTTTCTCATTTAAGGTTAAGGTATGACCAGTTATAAAACTGACAGAAAACTTGTTCAGGTCAGTGTTGTCTTTGTCCAGTTTGTCTCAGCGTGTCTTCTGATGTCTGAATGAGATGGGACACATCAAAGGCTGAGTCTGTGATACATATCAGGACAGGGTAAGCAACTTACATTTCAGGAGCTAATTGCTAAGAATTTTCAGTTGGTGGAAGTGAATACAGGCATCTAACTTTGAAAAAGTGTAGCCCAGCACTTACTAGACTAGGGTGTCTTCAGCCCTTTGCTGGAGCATCTGTAAATCCTTCACAGGCCCTTGCCACAGGACACGGGTTGCATTAAGCAGGGTACCAACCAGAGCTGGCTTCTAGGTTCACCATGCCAACAGCAGCAGATGGGGAAGTTAGGAAAAGCTGGCATCTTCCTTGCAGGGAGTCTGTCAGGTGGCTCTAGAAAGGAAGAGGATGCTGCCCCTGAGGGCAAAAAGATCTGAGAGTATTCCCCCTCCTGGAGGCTTGTCTGGCCGGGCTTAGGGACAAATTAGAGGAAGTGCATCCAAGGTATCCCCCTTTTCCTTTGGTGATCTTGAAGAAAGCAGTCCCAGGCACCTCTGGTCCACACAGTCACTGGTTGGTGTTCCCCTGTTATTAAAAAAGAATGTCTTCACAAATTAGAAATAGACCTTTCCAAAAAGCCATATTAAATTTCTCTGTTCATTTCCAAAGTTAACTGTGCAGCAAGATTTCCAGGGCAGACATACATTTAATAATGTATAGATGTATACTAAAATATATATTGGTAATGCTTGATTTTTTGTGAATGTAAGGTTGCTGTTTCTGACGGAGAAGGCATATGGGATATAAGGAACATACTGTGCACGAAACATGAGTAAATAAAGCTGTCACCAAGAGGTTTAAGTCTAGGCTAATCCATACTCATGGGGTGATCTTGAACTTTTAATGAAAATGAATGCTCTAGTCTGGAATGATCTAGTCCTCCAGTTAACAAAACCCACAGGAAATGAAAGGAGAAATGCAACATGTTTCACCAAGAGCACACACAATCTTTGTGGGTAGCAGTCTGGTCTGGCCCTGAGAGAAAGTGGCTGGTGGATACAAAATACAATGAGATATAGATATAGGTATAGATAGATGATATAGATATAGATATAATTGTAAAAGTACTGGCAAAAGAAGCCCAGTTTCTCAGCTGCGTCCCCTACACTCATCCTCACTGTTTCTGTGTCTCTGAGTGAACTGAGGTATTCTCTGGAAAAAAGTGCTAGGAAAAAAGACTGTCACGGGAAAGACACATGACATATTCAAAGTATCATCACGTTTTACAAGCCCGTACCAATATTCCAGCCACCCAGGCTAATCAGAGAGTCCTGCTTGCTTTAAGAAAGAACATCTATTAAGACATCTGAGTTCTCAGACGGTCCATGCAAAATATTCAACAGAGCGTAGGGCTTTGCCTCTTGAATCTCTGACTTACACACTATGCTTATGACATACTTGAAGACACCCTGTACATAACATAATTCATTTGATATGACTCCATTTAGACTGTCTAACACCCAGAGACACGCAGCTGATCAGGTGCTGAATATGCATTTTACCAGGAGGAATTGCAGACCTGTCATACATCTAGACAGCCTCCAAAGAATAAGCAATGAAAATTGCATGCAAGGTCAGATGGGGGAGCAGTTGGATCATGGGCAGCAATTAGAACATCAAGAGAGGAAACAAAACATTCTTGTTGCAGGTCCCCGTCTCCTGTGTGGCTGCAGCTGATCTGTGAAATTCAGGTCACTTGCCAGGTTTGTGTTGCTACATTAAACAGCATTACAGTAGAAACAACATTGTACTGCACAAGGCTTAAAATGAAGTCGTTGCAATACAAAATGAATGTGAGAGCCAAGAATGAAGGGATGCATAACCTTTTTAAATAAATATACGCTCTTCATTTCTAAATTAAAAGCAAAACCAACTGGGAGGAGAGTTTAAGTTTGCTTTTTCCCCATTTCTGGGAGAAATTCTGACAGTTGTTTTGGTGAGCCCCAAACCTGGATCACAATTAAGCTGAGAAGTGTATGCTGAGCCAGAGTGTATCCAATGGCAATCAAGCAGTAGTAAAGGAATTTTTTGAAAAAAAAAAAAGCTTCCAAAAAGAAAAGAGGAGCCAGCTGTGTCCACTGAGTGAGCATGGCATTAAGGGGGAAAGGCTGTGAAATTGGGAGATTCAAATGATGGTGTACCAGTGTGTGCAAGGCAGGGTTTCCGAGGGGACCTGACGGTGGGATGCTGCCCTCACAGCAGGGAGGGAGAACAGAAGTGCAGGCTCTGTCCGCTCGGCACAGTTGAGCGGGATCACAAATAATAGATTATAGACATCTGCCTGTTTGATGTGGATGTGAAATTCTAAATTAGCTAACAAAATGGTGCTTTGTATTAATAACATGCATGCAATTTAGTCCATAATTTCCCTGAGAGAATGGCAAAGTTAAATAATTAAGCATGCCTCAAAACAGGATTATTATAGGGATTAAGAGGAAAAAATATAGCTGCTAAAATTAAAAAAGGAATGTAGAAACAATGCCTCCAAACCATGGCTGTTGTACATAGCATTTTACGTGTTAGTTAAACTAGAAACAGCTGAAAATGAGTAATCTGGATGCATCTATTAACCTCGCTTTTTAGTGAGAAGACTGATCTCTAAAACACTGCACAACTGCACAAAGATCAACTGATGCTGTTAATCACTCCTAGACTATCTGTCTCTAGGACATTTAGAGCATCTTCTCCTAGGGAAAAGAGGATGGGCATTCCCTTGTTTTTCTGAGAGATACACCAGGTCAAAGTCAATTTTTTTGCACTTATTTGAGTGGATCTGATGATGATTTTCCATTTCCTCAGAATAACTGTGCATAGTCACTGTGTTAATTTAACCCCTCTGATCTGTGCCATGGACTTGACTATCCACTTCATGTTTTCCCAATGTATATTGAGAAATGTGTGCCATTGGCACATATACCATTTTTCAACTGACCTGTTTTTTTCAAATTTCAGTGAATCTGAAAATAGCAGTTTTTAAAATTTCCCAAACACATGGGCAGAAATCAACCAAGGTAAATGTAAATCCCAGGTTAATTAAAGAGAGCTTTAATCACAATTACAGAACAGGTAGATTTGAAAACCATGACGCTTAGGTTATTCAGTCAATGCGCATACTTCTCTGTTCTGGCCACTTTGTCTGTAATTCTTAGCTCTGTTTACTTTACAATGACAGATAAATATTTCCAGTTGTCTCGTACTTCCTACAGAGTGGATCATCCACTCAGTACATGTAATTCACATCTAGTGATGCAAAGAACAGCAGCAGAACAATTTTCATTTGTGGCACATTCCTCTAAAAGGAAAATATTTTTACAGGGGAACAAAAGGGAAGATACTAGATTTAGTATAGGCACGTACCGATTAACCTGTAGAAGTCTCTCTCATGTTCAGAAATTACACTGGAGATGCTCACAGTAGCTTAAGCAGCTGCATGCACAAATTCATTGGCGGTGCCTGGAATCCCGGCCCCGCTGAAGTCAGTGAGAGTTTTGGCATTGATTTCAATGGAGCCAAGATCCCATGCTACATTTCTAAAGGCTTTTCTTTGCTTCCTGATGTAAGTCTCTAGCCCTTACATTTGCAAAAAGAGTTTTATCCAGACAGCAAAGTGGTTATAATGTCAGCTCTAACTTTTAGACAATAAAATGCTTCCAAAAGGAGAATGTCTTTTGACTGAAAACAATGCTAATTCTGCACGTATTCATACAAACATAAGTAATGGTAGTATTTGGCATGAAGACCCAAACTTATTTTTCCAACCACATGGCCCCAAACCCAGGAAAAAGAAAGCATCTGCCTGATACAGTACTGTCTTAGTAGTAGTGCCCATGCCCAATTCTGTTTTTAGCATACCGAGACCTGCACTGCGTAGTGGGAGCTCACACGTGTGACAAGTGCATGGTGTGTGCGAGGACTCTAGTGGGGGCCAGTTTCACTCTCAGTCAATGACTCAGTCATTAAAAGAAAGCATAGGCTTTTACTTACCTTGTGACAAAGCTGCTCTAACCCAGCATCAGTGAATAAGACAGTGCAGTCCCATATGTAGGTGCATATACCTATAGTGTATACCTGGAAAAGTCTGCCCCTAAAGACGATGTTTGGGTTTCAAATCAGAAAAGAGTAAGGGAAGAACTCATTCAGCATGTCCATCTAAACCTGCAGTTTAGTCTATGTTAGTGATCTCTGTTTACCTTTAATTAATGCAGAGAAATGGGACAATTCATCCCATCTGCAGCTGTCTAGCAGCTGAGAAGAATCAATCCCTGGAAGAACCCAACTTTCACTATGGACTCCAGTAAATAAGTATGTGACCCCAAAATCTGAGCGGGCCAGATTATTTCTGTTATTGCACACATCTTTAAAGTGCTTTGCAAGGTTGTTTGAGATAGCTCTTTTAATAGTCTTTGACAGGTCAGAGCACATCCCCTTTAATTATTGATCAGATAAGCAAATGAAGTTTTCCAAAATACAGCATCTTTAGGAAAAAAAAAAAATGTTTTCCCTTTGGTTGTGCACCACTGGAAGCCAGTGTCACAGGCACAGAGATGCCATCTCCTAGGTCACCTAGGTCGGTTACAACAATTAAATGAATGTCATATATTGTGACTAAATTGCTCCATCATAATATAATCAAGTTGAGTTAAAAGCCCTGAACAATTCATTTAACTATCCCAATTTCTAAAGAATTTTGTCTTTGGTATCAGATATATTCACCTCAAAAAACTTTTATTGATAAAATCGGTCGAAACCAAGGAGGAACAGGTCACTGCTTCACAAGTAAAACAAATTAGCTTTATGGGGTTTAACAATGTACAAGAACATATGAAAGTTACTTTTCCTTTCCAGTAATCTGTTACAAGATATGTGGGCATTTTTATTAGAATCTAATTTGCAAATTACTATAACTATTACTTCTGATTTCCAATATTCTCCATCAATGATATTTTTTAGTCGGTGTCCACATTTCTGTCTCCAGTCCACAGGACCATAGTGTGTTTTTTCCCTGAAATGAACTGGGTATAATTTCAGGAAAAATCAACCTCATTTTTGCAATACGGACATACCTGAAGGTCCCAATATTCCACAGAACAACTGAAATTGAGCAGTGACTGTCACAGTTAAGTTCAAAGCGCAGCACTATAACACACCCCAGAAGAGAGACACGCAACAAGTGATGTCCCTTGACATTGATTGATTAAAAAAAAATCCCAAAAAGCTCTAATGTAATTCAATCTCCTGCTTCTGGATGGGTGGTAGCAACGTCTTCTTAGTTATTCACACACTGAGCATGATGCCATAAACCAGATCAAAAAGTGTATTTGTAACAAGATCTCAAACCTGACCTGTCAAATCAAGGGAAGAATTGTTTGTTCATCTTATCATTTTTGGCAGGAATCACCTGTTTCATTAGCGTATGAGCACATGTTCAGCCTTTCTGTGACCAAGTTCTTTGTTCAAGGTAAAGTCAGCAATAAGTCCAGTTATTGCGGCAATCATTTCTAGCTGCACAGTTCCAATTGTTTGCCACAGAGAGACACGGGACTGGGATTCAGCTTGCAGACATAGACTTTAAAATTCAATGTAGCTTTACAGCCGACCAAGTGTAGCAATTGAGTTTTAGGTATGTTTGAATAGCCCTTAAGCTTCCAGTACCTGCAGTGGTATCTCAGGCACGTAGCTGACATGTAGAAACCTAAGTTTAATGTCTTAATGTGGATCCAAGTTTTGCCTTAAAATAGTGGATTGAGATTTGTATGAAGAAAAATTGCCAGCATGTTACTTGCTTCTTCAGTACAAACTCTACTGCATGTAGCACCTCAAAGGACCAGATCTCAGCAACCTGAGAGTAATTTTGAGCAATCACAGAATCACAGAATGCTTGGGACTGGAAGGGACCTCTGGAAGCCATCTACTCCAACCTCCTGCTAAAACAGGTTCACCCAGACCATTGTGTTCCAGTGGGTTTTGAATATCTTCAGGGAAGGCGGCTCCACAACCTCTCTGGGCAGCCTGTTCCAGAGCTCTGTTCACCCTCAAAGTAAGCAAGTTTTTCCTCATATTCAGCTAGAACTTTCTGTGGTTTTGTTTGTACCTGTTCCCCTGTCACTGGGCACTACTGAAAAGAGCCTGGTCCCATCCTCCTGGTATTCACCCTAAATATATTTATGAAGATTGGTAAGATCCCCTCTCAGTCTTCTCTTCCCCAGGCTACACAGGCCCAGCTCTCTCAGCCTTTCCTCATAACAGAGGTGCTCCAGTCCCCTCATCATCTTTGCAGCCCTCCGCTGGACCCTCCCCAGTAGTTCCTGTCTCTCTCAAACTGGGCAGCCCAGCACTGGACACAGCACTCCAGATGTGGCCTCAGCAGGGCAGAGCAGAGGGGCAGGATCACCTCCCTCCACCCGCTGGCCACCCTCCTCCTAATGCCCCCCGGGATCTCACTGGCCTCCTTGGCCACCAGGGCACCCTGCTGGCTCATGGGCAACGTGCTGCCCACCAGCACTCCCAGGTCCCTCTCCGCAGAGCCGCCTCCCAGCAGGTCAGCCCCAGCCTGTGCTGGTGCGTGGGGTTGTCCCTCCCCAGGTGCAGGACCCTGCACGTGCCTTTGTTGAACTTCATGAGGTCCCTCTCCGCCCAGCTCTCCAGCCGGCCCGGGTCTGCCTGAATGGCAGCGCAGCCGCCTGGTGTGTCAGCCCCTGCTCCCAGGTTTGTACCATCAGCAAACTCGCTGAGGGCACACTCTGCCCCTTCGTCCAGGTCAGTGATGAATAGGTTGAACAGGACTGGACCCAGTACTGGCCCCTGGGGAACACCACAAGCTACAGGCCTCCAGCTGGACTCTGCGCTGCTGATCACAACCCCCTGAGCTCTGCCATCAGCCAGTTCTCCATCCACCCCACTGCTCATCTGACCCACACTGCCTGAGCTTACCTGTGGGGATGTTATGGGAGACGGTGCCAACAGCCTTGCTGAGATCAAGGTAGACAACATCCACTGCTCTCCCCTCGTCTACCCAGCCAGTCATTCCATCGTAGAAGGCTGTTAGGTTGATCAGGCATCATTTCTCCATGGTGAATCCACGTCAGCTACTCCTGATCACCCTTTTTTTCTCTGCATGGTTAGAGATGACCTCCAGGATGAGCCATTCCATTACCTTTCCAGGGATGGAGGTGAGGCTGGCTGGGCAGTAGTTTCCTGGGTGGTCATCCTTGCCCTTGTTGAAGGCTGGAGTGACATTGGCTTTCCTCCAGTCCTCAGGCACCTCTCCAGATGATGGAGAGTGCTTTAGCAACAACATCTGCCAGCTTCCTCAGCACTCAGGGGGGCATGTCATAGGGGCCCATGGATTTCTGGGTGTTCAGTTTGCCTAAATGATCTCTAACCCAATCCTCCTTGACAAGGGAAAGTCTTCCTTTCTCCAGACTTGCTCTCTTGCCTCTAGGGTCAGGGATTGCTGGATGCTGACCTTAGCACAAAGGCGGCATTCAGCAACTCCACCTTCCCTGTATCCTTCATCAACAGGGCACCCACTGCATTCTGCAGCAGGCTCAGATTTTCCCCAGTCTTCTTTTTGCTACCAATGTACTTGAAGAAGCCCTTCTTGTTGTCCTTGACATCCCTTACTAGATTTAATCCCAAACAGACCTTAGCCTTCGTTGTTACCTCCCTCCATGTTCCGACAAAATTCCTATATTCCTCCCAAGTGGCCCACCCCTTTTTCCACATTCCATAAACTTCCTTCTTCCGTTTGAATTTTGCCAGAAGTTTGTTGCTCATCCATGGAAGTCTCCTTCCCGCTTTGCTTGATTTCTTACCCATAGGGATGCACTGCCCTTGAACTTGGAGGAAGTGATGCTTGAGTATTAGCTAGCTTCCTTGGACCCCCCTACCTACTAAAGCCCTAACCTATGGATTCCTCAAAGTAGGTTTTTGAAGAGGCCAAACTTATCTCTCCTGATGTCCAGAGTTGCAAACCTACTTACTGCCCTGCTTCGTCCACACAGGATCCTGAACTCTGCCATCTCATGGTCACTGCAGCCAAGGCTGCTCCCAACCTTCACATCCCAACCAGTCCTTCTTTGTTTGTTAGTACAAGGTCCAGCAGCACAGCTTGCCTCACTGACTTCTCCACCACCTATGGCAAAAAGTGATCAGTGCTCTGAAGGACCTCCTGGACTGTGCTTGCCTGGCTGTGCTGGCCCTCCAGCAGACTACAGGGTGACCAAAGTCCCCTGCGAGATCCAGCACCTGTGATTGTGAGGCTACTTCCAGCTGCCTGTAGAAGGCCTCATCAACTTCCTTTTCCTTATTATGTGGCCTGCAGTAAACACAACAGTGTGACCCATGTTGGCCTGCCCCTTAATCTTTACCCATAAGCTCTCGACTCATTCTTCATCCCCCCCTAGGGAAAGCTCAATACATTCCAGTTGCTCCCACACATAAAGTGCAACTCCATCACCTTGCCTTGCTGACCTGTCTTCCCTAAGAAGTACACAGCCATCCATGACACCATTCCAGTTGCAATTCCAGTTGACAACAAATCCATACAGCGAGGTATCCCACTATGTCTCTGTAATTACAATGAGATCATGGTCCTGTGACTGCACACAGATCTCTTAATTCTTCCTGTTTGTTCCCCATGTTGCGTGCGCTTGTGTACAGGCATTTCAGAGAGGTAATCAAGGTGCAGCTTTCCCAGGAGGGATCCACAAGAGGATCCACCATAGCCACACACACCCTTGAGGTGGCTGGCCTTCTGGTTCTCATCTTGGCAGGCAGCTAAGGGACGTTTGCTGCTGCTCTGGGTGGCCTGGCTTATTCCTCAGTTGGATGCAATTGCTGATGCTGACTTTACCTCTAACTCCCATCTTTCCATGTGGGTGTGGACAGAACATGGAAACTATCTTTTGGCTTCCAAAATGCTTGCAGTAAGAAGACTCAGCACCCAGGTTCCTCATGCCTGAAGGAACCTAGCCAATGTTTCAGCTCTATTTTACTTATTTATTTTCCAGATCCATTAAGTTCACCTGTAGTTGTGGCTGGGCAGGAATTTTCCCATGTGAGACTGAAATGGAGTTTTCCCTCTGTGGTTGGGCTGAACTGCACAGTAGGTAATGACCACAATGTTTCCCTACCGCTGGAGATTTCAAGCTCGAGAGGGACCTTTATGCCTGTTCTCCTTCATCAGCATGTGCCTTTGGACAGAGCTTGGAGTAGCCATTACTTGTAAAAGGAAGTGGAGACATAGGCAGAGTTCTTTTCCAAAAGACCCAGGGGGAAATTGCTATTGCTACAGATGCTGCTCATGATTCCTCAACAAACTAAGCTTGTAAGCATGCATTTTAGAGCACACCTGTGTTGATATTTGTTCTATGCCTTTCACTGTCAATAGAGATGCTAAATCGCCATTTATTTTTGTGGAAGCTTTGCTGTCAAATTAAGTCTTTCAAAGGGACCTGCTTTTCAGCTTGTGCAAGAAATTAAATCCCAGAACTTTCTTTCCTTCCTAGCTCTGCTTTGCAAGTTGGATTTCACAGTAACTCCGGGTAACTGCATCTGTGGAGCAGCACTCTTTGAAAGGCTTTACTTATCTGGGTCATATTCTGTGTAACCTTCTTATGCCTCACAAGGTCTGGAAGAAATGAGTGTTTTGAATCCCAGCCCAGCATTCCAGGGACATGGATAGACCAGAAGAGCAATTCCCAAAGTTACCATGCTAATGTGACTGCTGTCAGTACTCAGAGTTTTTTGTGAGGTTGCTGGCATTGATCTCATCAGCTTTTTAACTAAACACACTGGTCAGTATATAACAACTTTTGACGACCAGCCACTCTTCTGAAGTATGGCTTAGTATCAGTTGGTTAGAGCAATGCTCCATAACAGCTACTGCAGTGGTAGAAGAGGGCTGAACAAAATTTAAAAAAAAAACCAAACAAAACAAACCCCCAAAAAACCCCTAGTGGCATGGAAGAATTTCCAAACCCTGAAGCACCTTAGATGGTGGTGTAAAAATCAATAATGGAACCAGAAATGCTGTGAAACTGAAGCAGAAAATGAATTTCAAAACTTGCTGAAGGGAACAGTCTGACAATAATGGAGAAACGTGGGTGGATGGAAAAGGCTTCCCATGTCTCTTTTGTATGTTTCTCTATCAAAATGACAAAGGACCAATAGTCTCCAAGGAATAGTAGTTGCAAGCTTGGAATGCATTAAAAAAGATCAGTAATACTAGGATCGGTATATATATAAAATGTGGTGTTACTGCTTTAATTCCAGTCTGTTTCCTTATGTTTAAAGTAACATTCAACTTTAAACACTGCTTTTGGTTTGTTTCATCACTGTGTCAGACCTAGGGTAAGTAACATGTTCTTATAGGCTGGGTTCTACAAAGTGAACATCACTCCTGCACTTTCAAGTGTCCTTATTCACCTACTTATAGTCCCTAATGGAATTTTACCAGCTGATCTGGATGAATCAAGTTGTAAACTACAGTATCTAAGAAGATGAAAATTTCCATTTATTTCCGAAATTTATACCACCATTTGAAATTTTGGGAGAGCACACTGTTTTGCAGCTTTTATTTACCTTTTCCAGATCCTCATATAGCCATTTCCTCTAAAAGGTGCATGAATCTACCTTGCGTGTTTTACAAAACACATCTTTACTTTACAAGGTAATATTCATTGCAACACCTGCCTATAGTATGCAGTGAAAAATGCATACCAAGTCATGGAATCCCAGGAACATGCTCTCGGAAGAATGGCCAGTGAAAAAGCTGGCAGTTGCCCGGATTAAGTGGTTAATCTGGTTGTAACCAAACTGAAGTCCTGTGTGCCTGCCGTTGTGTTCCTCTGCCACGCGTGCTGGAAGGGACTGGCCGTGTGTGGAGAGGTTGCTGGTCAGTACGCTTGTCCGGCCATGGGAGTCAGGTATGAGAGAGGCTGGATGGTGTGGGACAGATACTGGTGAGACAAGAGGAAGTCAGAGCTAGGTGCTGAAGGGGTGCATCCCAGCTGTTGAAGCGACCAAGGAGTCTGAGGGTCAGGCACTGGAGAGACCACTTGGACCTGCTACCAGAGAGACCTGTTCACTTATGTGTGTGTGTCTGTGCATGGGGTACCAAGGAGGCAGGGGCTCCTGCTGTTGGATAGCCTGAGTGTCCAAGGTCACTTCCTGGGGATCTGTAGTGGGTGTCTATGTGTATATGTATGTATCTATCAGAAAAGAGGTTTGATTACCAGCAGTTGGAGTGGCGTGGGTGTCAGGTGCCAGCAGCTGGGGACACCAGGGGTCTTGGTGCCAGCTACTGGGTAGACTAAGGAGGGATCTATATGGTACATATCTGTATATATGCATATGTTCTCCACTAATGGACTTTCACCTTGATCACTCAGAGAGGCAAACAGGATCAGGCTGTTCGTTATGTTTTTATTTGTGTGGGTGTTTTCTCTCTATGTTGGTCTGTGCAGCCAGTGGTGCATATATATATGAATACTGGTAACATTTCCCACAGCATTCTCCTGGAGAAACTGGCTGCTCATGGCTTGGATGGGTATACGTTTCACTGGCTAAAAAACTGGCTGGCTGTGCGGGCCCAAAGAGTGGTGGTGAACAGAGTTAAATACAACTGGGGACCAGTCACAAGTGGTGTCCCCCAGGGCTCAGTACTGGGGCCAGTTCTGATTAATATCTTTATCAGTGATCTGGGTAACTTTGAACTGGTAAGTTTGCAGATGACACAAAATTGGAGGGGAGTATTGATGTGCTTGAGGGCAGGAGGGTCTGCAGAGGGATCTGGACAGGCTGGACCGATGGGCCAAGGCCGGTTGTGTGAGGTTCAACAAGGAGAAGTGCCGGGTCCTGCATGTGAATCACAGCAACCCCACACAGTGCTATGGGCTTGGGGAAGGGTGGCTGGAAAGCTGCCTGGGGGGAAAGGACCTGTGGGTGGGGGTGGACAGCCGGCTGAACACGAGCCAGCAGTGTGCCCAGGGGGCCAAGAAGGCCAACAGCATCCTGGCTTGTATCTGAAACAGTGTGACCAGCAAGACAAAGGAAGCACTGGTGAGGCCCCACCTCAAATCCCGTGTTCAGTTCTGGGCCCCTCACTGCAGGAGGGACATGGAGGTGCTGGAGCATGTCCAGAGAAGGGCAGCGAAGCTGGTGAAGGGTCTGGAGCACACGTCTCATGAGGAGCAGCTGAGGGAACTGAGGCTGTTTTGTCTGGAGAAAGGGCAGCTCAGGGGGGACCTTATTGCTCTCTACAGCCGCCTGAAAGGAGGGTGTAGGCAGGTGGCGGCTGGTCTCTTCCCCCAAGTAACAAGTGTCAGGACAAGAGGAAATGGGCTCAAGTTGTGCCAGGGGAGGATTAGGTTGGATGTTAGGAAAAATCTCTTCAACAAAAGGTTTGTCGAGCAGTGGAAGAGGCTGCCCAGGAAAGTGGTTGAGTTCTTAGGGGGGTGGTTTAATGGTGGCATTGGCAGTGTTAGGTTTATGGTTGGACTTGATGATCTCAAAGATCTTTTCCAGCCTAAATGAGTATGTGATCCTATGCTGGGGTGTGTGTGTCTGTGTTTGCCTCGTGGGGATATATACTCGGACTCACTGCTGGCAGGGCCTGGAGACATGGAGCTGCAGCAGCCTCATCTCTGGTTGGGATACTGGGTGTTGGGTAACCCCTTACACAGAATTTCTCCTGTTCATCTTAAACAAGTGAGTTTTCCCAGCCCATTTTTTTGTGCATGGCATCTCTGCTTGCATGCTGTAGATGTTTTGCAGAAAGTAGTCAAACACAGGGTTTCAGCTCTGAATCACTTCCAGAAGAGGAGAGAGAAATGTTTGGGGAATGTCACCGCCGTGGGCTTTGATCAGCCTATTTTCTTATGGCAAAGAAAGTGG
Source organism: Falco biarmicus (assembly GCF_023638135.1). Taxonomy (NCBI): domain Eukaryota; kingdom Metazoa; phylum Chordata; class Aves; order Falconiformes; family Falconidae; genus Falco; species Falco biarmicus. Next base: position 70,868,748 of record NC_079290.1, read on the forward strand.
GTCATAAGCCCATGGTAAAGTGAAACAAAGGGTTAAATTTAAACACTATCTGTCCTGGGTTGACAGCACTGTGAAGTTAGGGTTAAAGACTCTGTGGGCAACCACAGAGAGCTAAGTGCCATGTTCGGGTGACAGTCAGGATCTACTCTGCAGTGAAGGCACTTTGGAATTCTGTTTTTTTGTCCTAAAAGCTCCTCAAAATCCATAAAGCTCTGTCATTTCAAGTATATTGATCCAGTGCTGACATGTGTTGTTTATAGAGATCGGAGCAGGCACTGATGCTAGTGAAGACAGATCCATATCACTGCCTCACTCTTGTCCTGTGTGTGAGATGTCATCTGGCATGTGTCACGGTCATGTTTTAAAAACTCATCCTCTTTCCTAGGTCTGACACTCCTTTGCTGAACAAGACAGCAATAACTTTCCAGGGATCCTATTCCTTGGGATTATCCAAAGCTTCAGTGGGCACAAAGAAATATGACTTTTCAGTCTTCTTTTTCACAGCTCTTTTCTCATGATGCTTTGGAGTTTTCTCAGAGCTATTTTACTTGTGCCAGTCAAAAGACATGGAGAATGAAGATCATCATAGCTGATTAGACCCTTATGTAGGTATTCCAGCATCCTTGAACCAGGGCTTGATTTTCAATGCTGTGGCAAAGCATGCAATATCTCTGGTACTGATGACCCTGCCAACCAGAAAACATCTTTCTTCTTGAAAGTCACTAATGACTGGCTTACACTGTGAGGTATAACAGGTGTCTGCCAGATTTGGATAGATGCAGATGCATTACATCTATTTAGCATTTAATCTAAGTTTGGTTAACACATGCACTAATTTATGAATGGAAATCAGATCATTTTGGAAAACAGCCTGGTTTTACCCACAAAATAGCTAACCAAATGGCCAACAATAGAATTTTTTCAGAGAAGTGAAATCCTTTCAGTGGAACCAAACTTACAGAAGTATTTCTTATTAGTAGTATGTAACTACTAATGCATTTCAAACGCAGGAACAAGAGCAGACCAAAAGAAACCTGACTCACTCAGGTCACTACAACTGTCTTCACAACAAAGCACCTATGCCCAGTTTCCAAATATCCAACAGTTTCCTTCTCTCCTTTTTTGCATGGAAACAATTCCTGCTTCCCCCCCCCCAAAAAAAAAAAAATCAAAACCCCCAACTCCCAAACAGAAAGCTAGTACCAAATGATCAATAAAATGCGCACAAAAATGTGTGACTTATTACATTTTATGCTTCATCCTGAAACCATTATAAAAGTTCTTACAACATTTTGGCAGTCATTTCTAAAAAGCTGCTCTGTATTGGAGAGGGAGCATATGCACCATGTGATATGACATCTGCCACAGTAAGTAAGCTTTTAATTGAATATTTGAGGAAATAAACATGCAAAACCCATGTAACTTGATGTCAAATAAGTTATTGTTGCCTCAAGGCTTTCTTGATTTTTTCCATTTTTATTTTTGGCAGGAAAGTTTGAAATATTGTACATATTGGAGACAGGACCACTTCACATACAATCGTCCATCAGGACAGAAAACATAATGTATTATTGCTGTTACAGCAGTCGTACCCCCCCCAAAAAAAATCTTGGCAGTTATCAAAGTGGCATTTGGGATCTGAGATTAACAATGTCTCTGCTCAATCTAAATATATATATTGAGCACAGAGAGGAAAAAAGGGAATTGACACACATTCAGTTGACTGCTGTACCAGTACTAACTAGAAACATCTTTCTTACATTACCTCTGTGTTTCTTTTACTCCTGTAACCTTTCACAACAAGCAGTGTGGTGTTTTCTCTCTGCCTCCCTCTTACAAATGCACACATACAGGCACAGGAAGCTTGTGCAGCTCAGAAAGGAACAGTGTCGATTCATCCCTCCCTAACCTCACCATCTTTCATTGCCCTTCCTCTTTGCTTTCCCCTGTGCTGCACACAGACTTCAGGTGGGGTGTATAAACAGAGCCAAAGATCATCTCCTCAGCAGGGAACTCATCACTGCCAAAAGACCCTTCTAGCTCATTTTTCAACTTTTCCACTCATCTGCAATAGATAGTTGCTTTTTATGTCCTCAGTGAAACACCTGCCTATACAACAAAATTCAGTCCTGTGGTAGGATAATAGATTGAGTTTTTTTCCCACACACTCAGTATCTGGTGGTGCTGCAGACCTCACATTCTTGTCTGAGTAGCCCATGCTGGTGACATCTGTGGGTCTCCTCAGACAGTGCTCCACACATCAAGTTCATTCTACAGGATCAATCTTTCTCTTTGACCCTTCTCACTTACAATGACATTAAGTGATGGTCTGTGCAGCTTCTTACAGGGTGATTCCCTGCATCATCACTGCATTTATATTCATATGGCAAATCTGCACAAGTCCAATTGAATTAATTTAGTGGGTAAGATTTTGTGAGATCCAGGTATCAGATGTGTTACTGAAAAATCCCCAGGCTCTTGACATTTTAAGCCTAATTCTCACTTCATATGTGATGATCTCAGTCTCTTGTAATTCAGTTGGGCCAGATTCTCCTCTCACTTTACAGAGTACCATAAACTTTGATTCTACAAGCTCAGCTGTGACAGGAGTGAAAGCTTGGACCAAGGGAGTTCCTCTTCCCATTAATTATGTCTTTCTGCCATAGAACTTGCTCACCCGTATTTGGCATGGATTTATCTTCTACAAGACCATAACACTTACTGGCCATGAATCCAACATCTCCTGGCTCTTTGAAGAATCTTCTCTAATCGTTACTCCGTTCTTGCATTGAGCTGTCAAGCAAGAGAGCACTACCAGGCACACACAGAAAACCAGACCATGATGGCTCAGTAACACCAAAAGAAACACAGGCTCACTGCAGACAGATATGTTGAACAGATCAACGGAAGGTGCTTCCACTGGTTAGAGTTCTCTGGAGCAAAGTCTTAGTCCTGCAGCAGAATCTCAGCATGCTCACAACGTGCAGGATCCCTTCTGAACTCTGGGGCTGCAGAACAGGACATAGGGGATCTGTCACAGCTTCAAGAATACTTAACAAGATGACTGATTTCAGTTTGAAGATGAGGAGCCTACACATTAAGGTTCCCTCTGTAGTATTTAATTGGTTATGAAATTCCATCTGTTTTGCTTCACTTCATATTTTCAACTCGGCTGATAAAGCTTGTAGCAGGGACATGTGCCTGTCCCAGAAAAGCAGGTTGGAGCTCTTGTGGATTTGGTAACTGGGTAGGTGGACAATGGGATGATTGGGATGGAAAATGTTGGGGTTTTTTTTCTAGGAAAAGGCCATTAATAGGATGCTAAAAGGTCCTGCACTGAGGCAGACACCTGAGGAATTTAGATATGAATACTGATACTGGGACAAATGAACGGCAGCCTATGCACTCAGCAGGCCTGCTGTTTCTGGCCCTTGTCCAATTTGGGCAGGATCATATGACTAAAAGCAGATGTTGTACAGCAAGATGGGCTCAGAATTTGACTTTTCCTAAATGAAAACATGTGATTGACAAGCAAAGCTGTGCTGTGAGGCATGGTTTTTGGCCAGCACCTCACTAGCCTGCACCCTCAGGACAGGATACCTGTTCACAGGATGCTGTTTTCTCCTTCACACAATTTATAGACTTCTCTTGTCAAGGCTTTCCGTAACTACAGCAAACCACTGCCTGTAAAAGAGGACAGGTACATCTACAAATAAGGGTCATTTATACTTTCTGTTTTGCTGGCAATGGGGGGAGAGGTGGACTTAGCTTCACTAGATGCTCAAGAAATCATACACCTAGACCAGGCTTGGCTGCCTGATTAGGGGGAATGTGGTATTTTAGCCCAGACATGCACTTGGTCACCAGTGACCTCTCCAGTAACGGAGGCTAGACTGGGGCAATGTCCTACGTTGGTGTGAAGTGTCAGTATATGGCACTGGCTAGAACCACCACCTGGAGAGTCTGGAGAGATCAGCAAAATGGTGCTAGTGGACAGCAGGAAGACAGGAAGGCAGGAAGGAAGGAAGGGAGGAAACCCAGTTATGTCCCTTGTGCTCCTGTCAGGTTGGGAACTCAGAACGAATGAGTAGGTGGAAGCCATAGCAGGAAGACACAATGAACTTAGCCTTTCTGGGGTTCATCTGGGGTCTTATTTGAAATGGGATTGACAACACAGACAGAAATGTTGTGTGTAGAGATATTGTGCCTTTAGCTGTCTGATAGGTCACTGCAATACAGATATGTCATTACTAGAGGCACCAGAAGGTGAGTAAAAAAAACCCTTGTCACAAGCCTTAAGGTCATTCCTGAGCTATTAGAGAGGAGAACAACTTTTCTGATGGCAGAAGCCTGAAAATGAATGATAAAGATCTATAGTGGAAATGATGGTGGGGACTTTAAAATGTAGCCTACTCAAGGCACAAGGAATTCTAAGTGAAGAATTGAAAAAGGAATTTTTTCTTGAATTTTATGTTTAGCAAAGCACAGAATTTGAATGATTTTGATTTTATGGGAAGTTTGTGTTGCCTTGCTTCTGGGAGACCAGTGTTGAAAATTGCTATGTTGAATCTTTAAGGACCATCTTATCTATTGTATTAGTCAGGGACTTGGCAAACGTTTCAAATGCAAAAAGAAAAAAGAAGCCTCAAATCTGTTGATGCATTGTTTAGTCAAGTGTATATTTTACCAGGTTTATTTGGACCCTCGCATCTGTTTATTGATGGCTACTTCAAAGCAATCTATTTCTGCAGGACACAGTTGGCACTGTCTAAGTGTATTGTCTGCTGCAAAGGAGAAAGAAGACATTAAAAGCATTGGTTTGTCATTAAGGAAAACACTGAAATTAATTTCTTCAGAAGCAAATACAGATGACGTAGTAGAAGCTACTAATATCCCAACCACAAAATAAATAAAATGGACATCTACAGTACTGATAAGATTAAATAGCTTGTCTCTTAAATACATGCAGACTTTCTTACATGATACAAGTGTTGATATGCACTTGAATATCCTTATTTGCCCACTTTAGCATGCTGTGGAAGGTTACAGAAGCCTCTGTGTAGCATAGGAAGACAAACAATAGCTTTACCCCTCTCTTTTCAGGGGCAGTATGAAAAAAAATCCTTGTCTGACCCAGTTACAGTTATTTGTCTTTCCAAAAATATTTTCCATATGGAGATCTCCAAGGCTGAATGCCATCTGCAAGGACTTCTTGGGTTTCTTTTACAGAGAAGTCTCTGGAGGAAGCCCAAGTGCAAGACTGGGCTAGGCTGACAAGATTTTTTCAGTGAGAAACAAGGACACGTTTGTGTGGTGGGTCCTACTTCCCAGTTATTCAGTTTTGGGTAATTCTTCAGTCAGGACTGTATGGCTCACTGGAAATGCTGTACTGCAGATGTAAGAACAGGTATAGCCATGTGGTTGCTCTGGGGTCTCCAGGATGGGTGTTTTAAAATGGCAGTCAGCTTTGCAGTAGGTGTCCCTAAGGTATAACTCAGTTCTGTTGATCATCCCACTGTATTTTCTTGTATACCTTTCTGCCTTCTGACTGGCAAAGCTGCACAGGTGGAAACACCTGAATTTAATTTGAGGGGGATAGCTTACTGAAGACTTTTGAGAAGCAAGAACTGGATTCATGTTTTGGAAAGAGTCAGGGAAGCATCTGCAGCTACAGAAATATGTGATGTGATGTGTTGTATTAGGTGATGGTGCATCAGCTCATTCATATGGGATCACTAGTATCACCGGGACACAGTGAATGTTCAATGTTCGGACAAAAAGTCCACAGCTACATTTTGTGGCATTTGAAAAGCCAAAAAGAAAAAGCAGGAGGGAACTATAGTGAGCTTTCAGCAGAATTGCCAGCACAGATGTGGCCATCCTTAGCATGGTCTCCTGGGATTATGTCAACTTGATTTGCTTCAAAGGCCTGTCAGCTTTTTGAGACAGCAGTAACTCAACTGAATGCTGCAGAGATCTGGCAGTACGAGCACAGCCACTGTGCTTCCCACAGAAGTTAAGGGAAGCCACCACCACCTGGCTATTTGTCCTGCTCATATGCAAAGCTTAATTTTGAACAAATCAAGAAAATGTCAAAGGTGGAAGGGGAAGCAGCTACATTTAGGTTTTCAGCTGTGTTTCTTGGGAATATGAGATTGCAAACTGGAAGGAAGACAGCAAGACTTGTTTACTGGGCAGTGTGTTTGGGTGTGGGCTAGAAAGCATCCTGCTGTAAGGTGAGCAGCAAATGTGTTGTTTAAGGAGGCACTGAGGCTTTCTCTTAGCAAAAGGCACATGTATTAGTGTCTGCCTTTTCACTACCTTTGGAAAACATAGTTTTTGTCCTAGTAGTGAAGGAGCTGCCCAGTTTGTGAGAAAGTCGGACTCAGAAATGAGGATGTCAGTATCATAGCCTCTGCAAAAGGATTTTACTGCCCTGGATTCTCTGGGTCCCAAGAAGCTGTCCTGACTTGGCCTCCTACAGCAGGAGATGAGGATCCCTGGAAGGGAGCAGAAAATTCCTGGCTAGCCAGCCAGGTATCAGGCTACCTCATCACCCGTATGGCTGAGATTTAGGACTCTCCTAAACAGGCAAAGGTGTGGGCAATGTCGAGCAACATAAAACACTTTTGTTGCTGTTGTTGCAGCGTGGCTGTGCCTTTTCTGTTGTGTCACGCTGTCCATGGTGGAAGGCTTGGAGATACAGGAATCCTGAGACCTGCCCTTCGTAAGCAAACTGGCTCAGCCTTGAAGTGTGCCTTCAGCATCCTTTGGACTACCTAAGTAGGTGAACTGGTCTCTTCCAATGGCTCAGGTACTGTCCCTGAAACACGACAGTTCTGCACTGCTCCTGCTGCCAAGTGGTGTCTTACAAGGCACATTCACAGCTACAATAAATAATAATGAATTCAGATGGACAGAAAGGTCACATTGATGTCAAGCAGAATGAAAGGGACCCCAGAAATTTGCTGGTTTTTTCTGAATAATATTGTGTATGCTGTTTTGCACAAATTAAAGCACACTGGGGCCACAGAAGAGTAATGATTATACTTAATGAGGGGCAATTGAAAGGTATGAAGTAGTTCTTCCAAACAAGTTCTAATCGAAGCTGGAACCATACAGACACTGATCTCAACAAGCTTTCCTATGAATAATGCACCTAATTACCATCTGCTTTTTTCATAACATGGATAAAAATGTGATCACATATAAAATTCTCACTGTGTTTCCTAGGATACAAGGTGATCCTCATTTCAAACTAGCTTGAAAATGGCAAATGAGCAAACTTAATTTTAATAAAAACAAGGAAACTCACATATGTGAAATATAAACTGGGCACTTCTGATTTCATGAAGAAGTGTCTTTGTTTGCTTTTCATACAAAACCTAGTGAAGAATTTGATAGTATAGCACAACAAGGCACTTCACACCAGTGGTTTAGACAGTCCACATGGAGGATGGCAGCACTTCTCCTAATGGACAGTGTGAGAAAGTTTCCATATTAAACAATGAAACTGTAAACTACCAAGAGCTGATTTTTCAACAATGTGAGTCAAAAGACGAGCATAAATGACTCTCATCATGCAGCTTTTTTTAATTACCACCATAGCTAGCTAGCTTTTTATGTAGTGACACTAGTAAGTACACTGCTTAGTGAAAACAGAGAAAGCTAAAATTATACGTGTTTTACTTGCATTAGCCTCACAGTGAAGGGCCTGTATCACAGAATAAATCTTTTTAAATAGCTTGATATCTGCAAGACACTCTGATCCTTATTCCAGGTCAGAAGCGTGCCTTGAGCTGGATTAAGGACGTCAGCTGAGATTTTATAATTTGGGCTCTCCATCCTTCCAACATGTGCTATCAAGCATAGCACGTACGACCCACCGAAGTATTCCCATTATTTCATTGGTGTTCCTTGGATGAATTGAATGAGGTGATGGAGAAGTGAGGACAGTGCCTGCCCATCTCCTAGTGTTAGCCAGCACAACCATGGTAATTTATGACGTAAGAAACTTCTGAGAGGGGTTCGGCTTATCAGTGTTCATGGCTTGTATGCAGCACTAAGCGTTAAGAAATACTTCAAGACCTATATCTTCTCAGTACCATATCTGTTTACACAGTAGACAGCGAAGATGTCCAGTGTGGTGGATGGGAGTGGCTTCAGACAGTATGATCACTCCATTTCACTTCTCTCCCTCACTTGAGCCTGACAAACAACATTAAAAGCAGTTGGCTGGCTGCAGTTATGCCCTTTTGATTTCAAACGTATCCTAATATGACATAAACCTCAGCATTCCAAACAAGACATAGGATTAGTCTGCTCCCTCCTGCTCTTAATTAACAGGAAGGTCAACCAAGCCATTCCCACACTGAAGACAGCGAGCGGCAACTCTGGCCTTATGGACTTCCACCGCTGCCTTGGGGCCAGGTGGGAGCAGTGGGGAAGAAAGAATAGTTTCCTTTCTGTAACTGAAGGGAAGTTCAGCCCTCATGCTTTGCAGAGCTTAGGAAATGCTCCAGAAGTGCTCATGAACCATTTCCGAGGCATCCCATGTGATAACACTTCCCCTTCTTTCCATTCTCCCCATTCCCTAAGGTGCAGAGGGAAGGAGGAAATTACAACAATGCAATAGAGCTGATGGGATTACATATTATGCTGAAGAAGCTTGTGCATACTAAAGGCAAACAGCTCAGCAAGGACTGTGTGTGTATCTCTCAGGGAAGTGTGGCAGATAGCTCTGGGTCTGGTAGCCTTCCAGCTCTCCTCCTCCCACATTCTTCTGCCCTGAGAAGCCTGCCCTTCATCGGTCATTCTGGAAGAGGGAAAGAAGGTAGGACTGATCACGATGGTGAGTGTTTGCCCTGGCTTCCTGGAACATCAGGGTCCCCTTTGCTCCCCTCTGACCCTCCCTATGTAAAACTCCATGAGGCAGGCACAAGATTCATGTGCACACTTCTGTCCTCTTTACAACCTCTTCTTTGCCAAGGACTGTGTATTTGTTTTAGTTAAAGAAGCTTGTGACTGAAAACAGCTGCAGACTGAGTGGAAAAATAACACCTAAAAATAGCCCCAGCATGAGAGCACAATGTGCATTGATTTTACTATGAAGAGTACAAGAGCCGGGAGATGGTGACTAGGCTGGTATGTTCTAATACGTCTCACCCTGCCATATTTAGAGTGCATGTAGTAAGCCAGGCAGCCAAGTCAGTCCATGTAGGTATTTGACTGCTTTGGAAGGGTTCCCGGCAGAGCCACTCCAACTACAACAAATTAGTGTGGTATTTTTATAAGCTGACAGTGAGGAAATCACGCCACAGTATTACCGTGTTCTGCAGAGAACAGAGAATACGTAACTGCTGAATAAGGAAGACAAATCTCTCCCTGATTGTTTCCACTCAAAACATTTTCCTAGAATAAATTATCAAGTAGATAATATAATTTTCTCCTATCTGCTGTGTGCTGGGATGGGACCTGAAGGAGAATCCAGTTCTAGAGGCAGATCACAGACTCAGATGCATTAATTTCTCTTACTGTTTTGCCAGCTTCAGTGAGCCAAGCCCATGCAAGAGCTCAACAGAAATACTTGTTCAGATTCACTACCACAGATAACAGGGATGCTAACAGAAAGCACAGCTCCATCAGAGACATCATTTTTATGTTATGACAACTATGACTACCCACTTGAGGTTGGTGGCAGGATCATGCGCTACCCTCTTAAGAGATGGCAGCTATAAAATAAGGACCCTTGCCGATGAAGACCCATCCCAGCATGAACCTGCCCACTGCCTGGCCACCCCCAGGCCTTAAACCCGTGGAAGGTTGAGGGTGAGTGTTGAAGAACCATGTTTTTTTGAAGGCTAACCCAAGTAAATGAAAGAAGCCCCAGTTTTAAAGATGGAAGTGATGTTGGTTCCTGCACCTGTGTTTGACAAGGGCTATAGTTCTGTCTTCACCCTCTCTTGCTCTTAGGTTTTGAAGTGTTACTAGGTCATTAACTGAGCCGGGCAAATCCATTCTGAGAGGCAGAAGAGTGCCCTGTCAAGAGTCTTCAAATTGTTTCTATGCCAGCTACAGATCTAATATCACCCTAACTCCTAGCAGAGAGGACTGCTGCCTGAAGAGTGAGTTGAGAGGATACCAGGCTCAGAGAATGGGCCTGGGTGAAGAAGTTCAGTTCTGAAAAGCTTGGTGCTGTTAAACACCTTTAAAATCATTGTGTTGGTTACATATTTGTCTGCAGATTTCAGACAAATAGAGATTCAGCCACTTGTGAGATAAGCTCCAGCACCTTGTAGATGTTTGTGCTATGACCAGATATATTTTTTTTTCCCTTTTAAACAACTATCTTAAAACTAACTAAACTACCCCTCACAGTACCTACACAGAATTTTTTTCTTTTTGAAAGGTACAGCTCGCTTGGTCTTCACGAAACAGAAAGCTGAGAGAAGCCCAGCACTTCATCGGGGATTGACGGACTGTCCCCCACCAAAGGGATATTTGGAATGGTGCTTGCAGCGAGGAACCTCAAACTCCTCTCTGCCGATGGCAGGAGAGTGATCTGGCTGAGTTTACAAGCATCCAGGCTCATTCCTGACTTGCTCACAAGTAGACCAGAGCAGTTTTCCTGGGGTGCTGCCTTCAGGAGAACTGCTGAGGAGGCATCACTGCCCTTCTCCTGGGAAGTCAGTAGAGGAGGGTGAGGTGAATTAATGCCACTGGTGGTCTTGCTCAAGGACAGCAGAGGCAGATGTCAATCTTTTCTGAAGACAAATAAGCTCTGGTTTCAGCCTGATGTTGCCTGAACAAGCACCCATAGATTGACATTGATTTCACTGCACTTTTTTGAGGGAGGGTGGTCATCTGAACTCAGATGCTGGATCTTAAATTTTGTGTCACTATGACTTCTGCAGATGCTCAGAAGAACCTCATACACTGATGCACAAAACAAGGACTCACTTCCCTACTGCACTGTCAGCATGTGCACTACCTGACAAAATAAATGTGAATGAAAATGTAAACAAAACCACAATCCATTTACCTGGAAAGACACAGATGTGTGGGGTTTTTGTAAACACTCAAGGGCTGTCCACTTTCCTGGCACTAGTATTTTCATTTTTCTAAGTAAAGAATGCTTTTGCATGACATGGCCTAGGGATCTAAGGCAAAGTGACCTGACCTTGCTGACTAATTATAGAGTGAAGAAAATTAATTTCTGCTTAGAATATCTGTAATTAATCCATAAAATAAGAAATGAATTAGTCAGTGTTGGAAAAGTATAAATAATTAATAATTTAGAAATAAGTGCAATCTGGTCATAGATTTCCCAGGAGGAAAACGAAGATAAAGTGTTGATGTAAATTATTTGCTCAGCTTCACCATTTTGATAAAACATTTTTCTACTAAGAGCAAACCCAAGTCAAACCGAAATTACTGCATGGTTAATGAGTCAGACATAAATGATACTGTACTTAGTGGAATAGCTGATTGTGAAAGATACACCAAAAATGGCAAAATGTGTGCACACAGCAGATAAAATGAAACTGTGTGACAACATTTGTACTGTAGGAGAGAGAGCTTAAGCAAAATTGCTAAAAGTAAGTTAAAACTTGTACAATACTACAGATAATACAAGACCTAAGGCTAAAACAAGACAAACAAGAGTATTACATGTAGCCAGAAAGTTTTTCTGTATGTGATCTGCATGTATGCACATCCCTAGAATTTCCTACAAGGCTTGTAGATTACTGAAATTTAGAAACTATTGCTACAAACTTTTTTTTGATGAAAATGCCATGAAGCCATTGGGTTCCTGTGGTCCTTGATAATGAAAGTAAAGCAGTGATTTGGGTTTTTATGAAAGGACCAAGTCTCTCTAAAAAGTTTAATGAATGTAAGAAAAACTTGTCCATGATCTGAGTCTTTGGAGAAACCCAAAGGCATGTGAGTTTCACAGAATGCTAGACTTTATTTGTTAAGAATATCAGATGAACATCCCCAGGGAGGTAGCTTCAAAGCCAAGTACTAGGGAGAAAAAGAACAAGGTGCAGAGTAGAGGCTCATGAAGCAAAGGATAAATAGTTGTCCAGGCAAGGAGGCAGAAAGAAACACAGTTAAAGGCAGAACCGCCAGCAGCATTAGAGGCAAGTTAGAAAAGCTTCATCAATGACACCTGAATTCAGTGCCTGGGCAAATGAACAGAAACTTCAAACTATTGCAGTCATGATTTTAAGCCAATATTGAAATTTTTGAGAATAAATATATCTCCACACATTTATCTGCAATACAATATGAAGTGTTTCTCCCACAATGCACTAGAGACACCACACTAACCTGAAAATTGAGATACAAAGTTAATCAAAACTATATACAGTATGAAAATCCCATGTCCTGAACTGTACTTAGTCAGTCCTCTAAAGACTGAGCCTCTGGCAGTATTAATTGGACACCTAAATTTGTAAACTTCCATTGCATTAGTCTGCATACAATGTCTTGAAAATATCTTCTAGAGGCTTAATAGTCCTGACGCAGAAAGACAAAAAGAGATGAAGAAATCCTCATAAAACAAATCCTACAGTCCCAATATATGAATGCTTTTTTTTTTTTTTTTTTTCTCCTTTGCCACAGGACACAACAGTTTGCCCCTTGGGAAACTTATTTTGTGTAGGACTATGGGGTGTAGATCAAAGTCCGAAGATCAATGTATACACATTGTTCCAAATACATGTTTCCTATCTCATTCATCCCACTCTGTAGAACAAGCCCACTCTGTAGAACAACTGTCCAGAGGGTGCTCCCCTGCCATAAATACAAAAGGACAGTCAAAAAATGCTAAAAGGGCTTGAGTTATGCTGAAGGAAATCTCTTTGATAGCAGTTAAAGAGCCAGTTTTCTCTGGTTCATTTCTACAAACAAGTGACTCCAGAAGAAGAGTTGCCCTGTGGGCAGTTACTCACCAAAGCACCCTGCAGGCAGCTGTTCCCCATGGTATTTTCAGGCACATCTGCTCATGGTTGCAGGGTCATGCCCCGAACTCAGGCTGTGGGTTGTGGCAGGGCTGTGAGACACTACCCTGCTGGCTAACATCCCTGGAACTGCACTACATCCAGTGTGCAGGTGGAAAGAACATCAACATCTGATGGAGGGTCCTGTGAACTGAACACCAGCTATGTCAACCTGGTTTGATTAACTAGGAGATAGTGAATTTCTGGTGAAGTACTATGTTAATGCTTATTGCCCTGACTTAACAAGACTCAAATTTCCTGGTTTCAGATTAAAAAAACCCTGCAAAAAATTTATTTTTTTCTTAAGTTTAGATTTTAGCTTAATATCCCAGCAGTCTGCCTCCTCAAATAACTGAATGGAATATGTTTAATACATGTCTCCAGAAATTTTCATGAGGATAAAGAAAATAAGAGTGTTTTTTTCTCATAGTTTCTTTACACAGTGCTTTTAGGTAAACACTGACATAAGCCTTGCATTGGATATCTAAACAAATTGTATTTATGTGTTTCAGTTTAGCACATAAGTTCTTTTTTCTTCCTCAGCTCCATTTTTATTGCCCTTTCATTGAGTTCATTCCTACAGAATTCTTCCAGGTTGGATATCTATTTTTTAAACAAAGACTGATTCCCTTGGTATTCTGAATCACAGTCAATCCCCCAGGTTACCTTCATACTTTTTTAAAATCTTGTACTTTCTGAGATTTCTCCTTTGGTATCTTTGAATAGTCTTTGTTGTAAGTTTCAGGATTTTTATTTTGTGTCAAACTTTGTGTCAAAATTTTAGGGAATTTTTAATCAACATTTTCAGTTTGCAGTCACCAATCTATTATGAAAGCACAACATCTTCCCTAAGAAGGACATAGTGAATTGTAGTGGGATCCCTAACAATAACCCTTTCTTCATTCCCTATAACCCTGCAGAAGCTCTGGGCTGGCTTTCTGCAGGCAAAGAAAACACACTGCTGAGACTTAATGAGTCCACACGTACTTTTTCAGAATTGCTTATCCTTTAGGTGCCACACAGGCCACTGAAATTCCCCATTGTCACAATGCGGAAGCAGAGAGATGTTCAAGCAAATGTGGAGAGCAGAAAGCTCTTTGGTTCAAAGGGATTAATGTAATTTCAGCTCTGCTGATTTCAAATCTTCGCAGAATATCTCACCTTTTCTTTCACTTTTTCACAATTCGCCTGTTTTCTGCTTGATTCTGTTGGGCATACTGAAATCTCCTTAGCTGGCCAACATCATCTCTGTTATGTTGAGTGACGTAATATAATGTGAGTGACGTTGATAATACATATTTGTTTCTTCATAACTGCAAAGAAATAGGGAATCAAATGTTATTTTTATAAATATCATGCTCCTCAGGTGACCTGCCTGACATTTTCTTGCCATAATTTGCAGGGTTAAATACAAGGAAGAAACACAGCGGAAAATGAAACAAGGAGCTTCTCTAGCTGTAACAACATTTTTAGTTATTATTAAAATATTACTGTTAGAGATTTTTAGAGTTGGCTTAACCTGATTCAAAACCATATTGTCCTGAAAAAGAGCCTTCCCACATTTCTCTGATCCTGACTGTGTGTACCTGCCCTTCCCTTTGGGTTAGCCCAGCTGATCACAGAGGTGGATGGTGAATTAGATTAGCTTTTCACTAAGAAGAGCTGGCACAGCTAGCCTAGACTACACACTTAACTTTTGGCTGACTAGGTAAGGTTAAATGGATTTCTGTCCTAGTTAGTTGTCTTGTGTTTTTCTGAACTGTTAAACAGCGATACACAAAAAGGGTTGGCATTTCCAGTATGCATGAAAGGATTAAAATTTATAAAATCATCTAGATTACAGATTTGTTTGGAATTGAATGTACTGTAACAATGAAGTTATTGTTAGTCTTTTTCTGAGCACTCCTATTTTGCTTTATAGTCTAATAGCCATCAGAACAGACATTTGAAAACTTATTGTATATTGTTATTTATGATACATACAAAGCAAATAGAGAAGAAATATAACAGTAATAATTTAAACATATTCAGTTTTAGCACAGAAAGCAAGATCAAACTAATTAAATCCGTAGTATCACTTTCTGTACAAACTACACACTATTCTAATATGCTGTAAATTCAAGTCCCACTAAATAAAGACCTAATTGTGCATACATATGTATGTATGCATGAGAGGGGGGATGGAGAGAAAGGAGATTCAAAGAGTCCCTTGATCTCCTGGGACTTGTTGCAAACCCCATGTTAGCTCCAACAAGCATTGGGGCAGGGACTTTCATGCCTTTGTGCAGTGGTCAAGTATAAAAACATGAGGGTAGTGGCACTGCTGTTGCTGTTGTTTCCTAAAAGAGATCTGGTGAGATGCAGTAGGTGTGAGGTAACGAGTGATTTGGCACAGAGAATTCTTCTATGTTCTGCTTTGAACCTCCAACAGACATATTGGCTCAGCTGATCAGATTCCTTTAATAACACAGCTTCCAGGTCTACATGTGCTGCTGCTTCTCTGCTCCATAGCCAATGATGGTCATGGCCTGAGGCCACAGTTTAACACTGTGTCTCCAGGAAGAGTGTTGTTTTTAATGTCAATTCAATGTTGTTTTAAAAAAGAGACAAAGAATTAATGCATTTCCTGGGGTCCGCAGCTTTCCTGGATACTTTTCAAGCTGTTTCAGAACTCAATATTTGCTAAAAGCTGTCAGTAAGGTTGTGACAACACTGCAGCATCTCAGATGCAGCAGCTATGGAGCTAGTTGGCAGAAATGTGCTGAAAAATGCCAGCTAACTTGAAAGATTGCCTCAAAAGACATCCACTAACATTTGCTATGATGATAGCTGGGTATCAGTCTTGACCATTCTCTTGTGAGTTTGCCCAGCTGTTTGGGTTATTGAAAGCTGCTGTGCCCACAGGAATGGATCCACCAGGTTGATCTTACTTGCATTCAGCTGGGTGACTGGACAGCTGGGTTTGAAAGAGCTCAATTGGTAGAGGGATGGGTAGAAAAGAGCTAAGGGAATACCTTAAAACATTGTTTGCAAGTGTTTGGTCAGAACAGTTTTGCTGTCTCATTGCTCCTGTCACGGTTATTTTCCTTGAATATTCTTTCAAGACAGTCACTGACAAACATTACTGAAACCAGTACATTTTAAACCAGGCAAAAAGTGAATTTCTAGTACAGACAGCTCTGATTCCAAGAGATATTTGCATCCAGTCAGGAAATAGGAGGAACAGTGTGTAACTTATTAGACTAATAAATTGGATATCAATGAGTTACTTGCATAACGAAAGTTATTCATCCTCATATCATGCAACAGATTTTCTAAAACGGGTAATTTTTCAAAAAACATCCCAAGATGTCATCCCTAGAAAATTTGGAAACAAAGTGAACACTGGAATGTATTGAATTATGTATTTGCTATAAGCAGCTTTCTCATTTACAGACATATTTCCTTTACCAAAACTATACAATAATAGGGGCAATGCAGAAAAAACACTCATTTGCACTAGCCGTATACTTGATACATTTCTGTGGTCCAGGGCAGATGACTGTTGAAGGCTGAAAATTCAGTTCTTTATTATTAAAAAATACCAGTCCTTGCTATAGCAGTTGATGATTCAGTGAGAATTACAATTATAATCACAGCATAATAGGCATTTTGAGCCCCTTATAATCACTGCCAAGAAACTATTTATTCAGCTAAAGAATTAAATCTTTGTTTGTAAGCTCTTTCTTGTTCACAATAGAAATAAAAGTGTGTGACTTGGCTCATGAGCAGATACTAGTCTGGCTATTTCACTAAGAGTGAAAAACAAGCCTTTATAACAGAAAGACTTATGATACCTAAAACAATTATTGATACATATGTGCCTCTATAAAATCCAGAGTTTAGCTCTAATGAAGCTACTGATTACTCTTTTCCTTTATTGCAGGTGGAAAACTCTGTGATATTCTATATGTTGGATATTGCATACATCTCTGGCAGAAGCAACTAAAAAAAACCACACCAAAAAACCCCACCAAAACTAGAAAGCACTTCAGACAGACACAATCAAAATTACTACAGAAATGTTCCCATACGAACTGAGATGAAAAAGTCTAAAATTATTCAGAAAAAAATGAACAAGGGAGGAAATGCTGGAAGCCAAGAAAATAATAAATGATACAGATGAACTGTGTCATTTTGCTTGCTCCCCTCAACTTCATAAAAACAATAAGTGTCCCTGAAACTACCTGATGATCTTTCTCAAAGAGATAAAGGGGAGTGACAGTGACACACCAGGTGCTTCTACTTCTCACAAGACAATACCCTAAGAAAAAAGACAGCTGTTATCAACTTACACCATCAGGAGAAATACTCTGACTTGGTACAAAAAGTCCACTGCTGTCTTTACTTATTATCTTCTCTAAATACATAAGTATGTGAGTAAATTCAGTATGCAAAGTCTTTGGTTGTAAGAATGCTGGGCAGCTTTGTGTGGAGTCTGTTGGCTGAAAAAAAGAAAATCCTTCAAAAGAACATCACAAAGTAAGTTCTTTCCAATCCAAGTCTTTATTAAGACATTCAGTTTGTTGTCAGTTGGTATCATGGAAACCATAGGTTCATGAAAAGAAAAAAGAAAAGACATTAATGATGACAACAAGGATGTGCATGATGACCACACCAAGGACCTTTGTAAGGCAGAGGACACCTTAGTGGCTGTTCCCTTTCACAATGTCTGCTAGTAGCTATACTTTTCTGGTTAGGTGGGATATCCTTATTTAACTCAGATGGCTGTACATTTAGAGTAATTTACCCTCAAATTCATTCTTCATATTGAGGTAAGAGGCCATGGCATAAAGGATACCTCATATGGTCAGATCTTCCTCTGATAATTTTAGTTGATCAGGGAAAGGAATGCAGCGAATGCACATCGTTACATAGGCACAAATGTAATTCAGTTTGTCTCTATCTACACGTTTATGCTTATCAGGGAAAATATTTGTATTAGAGATCCAAAGTTACAGAGCCTTGCCCAGATGCTAAAAGAAAAAAGTAACTTACTGAGAAGCTTATACATGTCCTAAATCAAGTACCTTCACTTGTGTCTTGTATCACATGTGCTTTGTACGGAGGTAAGTTATTTTAAGGTAACTTTAAAATATCCATGCCAAGTGTTTCCATGAGTGAATAAGAATTTGCATTGTATATCCAACTAAGAACAAAATGTTGTGAGAAAGGCCAATTTGAAGTAATTTCTTACCCTAGTAAAATGAGAGATGTTATAAGGCTGCTTTTTATTTCAAGATGTCCTGCTCTTTGAGTCAGATCCCACATCAAGTCAGTGAGAATTCTCCCTTTAACTTCAAGAAGATCAAGATTGGAGCAGCCACAATAGTTTTAATAAATGTAAATCTTATTAGAATACCCTCTTTTATAACAAGTGCCAACTGTTCAAAGCTCCAGGCTACATTACCTTACAACACTGACTGAAATGGCAGAAGAGGTTACCAACACCACTAATGAATTATTTTAATTACTCTTTGCAAAGAGGGTGGTACCAAATCTCTAGTGAGAAGCAAATTTAATCCTTGAATTGAAATGCACTAGTAAGGCTTAAATCATATTTTAAAAATTATTTTCTGGTCAGCACCGTTAATTCCTAAATCAGTCTAGGAAATGCAAATCTTTTTCTTTTATCAGTCCTTGAGTTTTGGGAAAAAGGCTGCTAACACTTCTGGAGAGCATCTACTTATGCATTACAGACAATAGCATAGACATCAGAAATTAAATCTTCCCCACACTATCAACTCTGCTTGTCACCCCACTGGCAAGTAATACAGTGACAAAAGAGAAGTGTATGGGGATTCTTGGGTGCTAAGGACCACTCCAGTGGTCTTTACCTTCACCTTCCCTTGGGCTGTTACTGAGAAATTAAGCTACCAAGAGCCATTACGTGCTTTAAGCTTCCTGCTCACCTCAAGAAACGCGTATCTGTAACAGTGGATGCTAACATCATAAGCACAGTAAAGGGTCTCGAGCATAGCAAACAGTGTGAGCTACAAGCCGGAGACTAGTGGCTCATTCAGTCTTAGGCCTGCCTTGTGAGATGCTGTGGGGTCAAAATTGTCACCAACATAAACAGCTTTCCAGACTGGTGATGCCCATTCCCAAACAAGTGGCTAGCTGCTGGGAAGGTCATTGTGTGCAAACATTTACTGGCAGAAAAAATGGTGAGAACCGAGCCAGAGCAACATGACTTTCTACCAGCCTTCCAATAGACATGTCCTGGGAAATTCAAGTATGCCCAGTTCCCTTACAAAGAATGGGTGGCCAGCTGGGACACAATGAAGAGCGGGTTTATAGTCAAATGCAAAAGTTAATATGATGCTTTCATTTTTAACAAAAAGGCAAGTGAATCACAGCAGGTTAATAAAGAATAAACATCATTTTCCCCCCAAATGTGAAATTAATTAATATTGGATTTTTTAAGGTGTTAATTTCATTTCTTTTTCCGAATTTCTGCATTTTCTGGTAGGAGAAACAAATACAGGTGCGAAGTTCCTAAACTATTTACAGTCTGGTTAGAATAAACAAGTATCTATTTTCATTTACCTTCTCCTACGAAAACATTTTGAGTCAACCAAGAAGTCTTTGAAGTCTCTAATCTGTTTTCTAAAGAAAATAACATTAATTTATCTGACTTGCTCCAAGCTAGCACTCATGCATGCAAGAGTAGGAAATGCCCCAGTATGTTACAAAAGTATACTAAACATATGACAAAGAAACAACCACTACTTAGGTAATCAGTTCAGCTATGACAGGTTCTCAATTTTTTTTTTTCCATGTTCCTGTTACATACAGCAAAGTACTTCTCTTGTCCAGACCTGCACAACAGTCAGGTACAGATCACCACCGAAATCACAGGGAACCCCTAGAACCATAACAAGACAGTAACAACAGCAGAATAAGTTCATGGGGAAATATTTTCTCCTCTTTTAGTTTCATTTGAAAATATATACCTAAAATAGATTGCGTATCTCCAAAAAGGGTGGACCAGGTCAAGCACAACATCAAAAAACTTTACGTTTTGGGAAGGTTTGGGTATGTTATTTGCATTCAGCTGTCCCTTTTTCTGCCATGGCCCCAGATGGTCTCATTGACCTAAGGGCTGCCACACAGAGAGTGGACCAGGGAAGATCAGAACAGGATCCACTCCTCAAGCCTGAGCTGAGCCCACAGCATCACTTTTGTGGAGGGTGACTGGAGCCTCATGCCAGAGGACTTGTACCCACCATTTCAAGTACTGTGACATGCAAAGAAAGTGACACAGGATGGTGTAATTAAAGCCTGATTCTGCTCAGCTGTAGAGAAGGTTTCCATGAGCACAGTCCATGCTCAGCTGACCATAGAAGACCATGGCAGTGAAAGGAGCTCCTGGATAGCCTACAGCTTCCATCCTGGTTCCATGGATGTGTTTTGCCTCATGAAGAGCCATCCTAGGGGGAAATCTGCTGTTCCTGAGACAGACCAGGGCCTGGGAATGGTGGACTGGAGGGGAATTCCGGGGGACCTCTCCTGTGCATACATCCGTATGAATGCTTGGTGTTCATGCTGTTGAGAAGGAAAATGACACAGCAATGAAGGGAGGCAATTAGACATTTTTCAGGCAAAGAATCACTTCAGAAACAAATGAGTACTCGATGAAATGGGTAGTAAAACTTCAGCTGTAGCATCTGCATAGCATCTACTAAAAAGAGTGCAGGCAGTAACATCTGTTTTTCATGAAAGTCCTGGTTTCCAGAAGGCTTCCAAGACTGTTATCAGACCTATTTGAAAAATGAGACTGCAAAATCTACAGTAATTATTTGGGTAAAAGAATGACACACTCTGATTTTGATACTGCTGTTCCAGGTGGGCTTTGTCTGGCTCCACCTGCTAACCGTGTTAGAGAATGACCATTACCAAACAGAGGAGAGCTTTGGTTTGTAAACGGAGAAATCTGAAACAGGAATTAATGATGAATTGCCGAAATCTGGAGAAGGAGATATTTGCTAAGATGAATAAAAGAGATGTTTCAGCAAAAGCCAGTACTAGGAGTCCTTCATTGAATCAAATTATGCAATCATTTTCTCTACAAGGGATCAACAAAAGGTTAAACTTAATTCCAGCTCAGCAGAGGCAGCCAATCTAATCTTGGCCAATTTTACACATGATGGCATCATGATTCATAAATACTGAGGAGAAGAGAAAGAAGAGATAATAAAATGGCCATAAGCATTAGCCAGATCATGAAAAATAACAGGAATAATTTTAAGTGGAAGATACAAGGTCTGCCCAATAATCCTTTAGTATTACCTACCAGCACATTTCTTCATATCTCACCCTGTACAGTGAACACTAAGGAAGTGGAAGCAAGCAGACAAGATTACGGACTTTGATTTAGTAGGGACATTTTGATGAATAAGAGCATGTACTCTGTTCTGAACAGAAGATCCCCATGTTTGAGATGAATATGTGCTTTGGAGACCCAAAGCTTAAATCTTCCTTCATGCAATTCCCATATCATCTTGTCGAGATGCCACAGGAAGGGAGAAGACCAGGGATTTAAGTCCTATATGCCCAGAGATCTCAGGGAGGTTAACAAGCAAGCAGAGGCATCTGCAGAGAACACTAAGACTGCTGAGCATCACAGTTCTTCTGTGTCCTCCCAGCACACTGGCTCTGCCTGCTACCCATTGCCCATTGACTCTCCAAGGCCAACAGAGAAAGCCAGGTTGTTCACAAGACAGAGAGAGTAGACTCAGTTATATTTGAAGCCTACCTTCATTCTGCTCTGGGGAATAATGGTCTGCTTTCGCTCCTTTTCCCTCTGTTCGTCCCTGAATCCTCATGGCCCTGAAAGGACCAACTGCCCCTTCCACACAGGCACAGGGAGAGCTCAGCAGAGGGGAAAGGCTGTAAGAACCGGGGGGCTGCCAGAGCCAGCCAGCCACTTACGTAACTCCCATCTTTCAGTATACATTTTTCAGATTACCCATCTTTCAGAATATTCAGTACATACAATGTTTCGACCCATGTCCCTGTATCATCATTATGGTGTTCATTTCTGCTCATTCTGAATCTGAATGCAAAACATTCATAAATAAAGGCACATACAGAAGTGTTTTGAGGTAACTGTGATTACTAAATGGAAACTGCACTGTCAGATATTATGTCTGGTTAATATATAGAGCACTGTAAAGAATCTGGAGGCTCCAAGAAGATTTATGGGTAATTGTTTTGTATGTTACGTGTTTTTAGAAATGGGTTATGTTTTATCCTACTGGTCCTTTGTCTCACCCCTGTTCTTTCCAGAAATTCTGATTTGTAAATGAAAATATGGAGACTATATATGATCAACTTTTCTTACTTTCACAACTTGTGCAGAGAAGTAAGTTAGCTTCTAAACATGACAAGTTTATTTGTTCATTTATTTATTTTTAAATTCTAATTAGAGAAAGGAAAAGGGTGTCAAGAGTCTTTAGTGATTCACATTTTAACAGCCAGGTTATAATTTATTAATTCCCAACTTATAAAATTTTCACAACCTCTTTCCACAGGAGTCCAAGAGCGACTCAAATTTATTTATTGTTTCTATGTAGGGTGTCATTAAATATTTGTTATCTCCTAAAGTTTGTTGGGAAACGGGATTATTTTCCACATCAAATCACACCAATGCTAATGGGAAAAGCATTAGATGTTGACCCAGCAAATTAAACTGTAAAATATGAGGTTCATTGTTATTATTACATACAGGAACATTTTCTGTGCTCCTTATTAAAACCATCTTAATCAAACTCATTGTATTTTAGTCATGTTTTAAAATAATTATGCCAGAATATAAACCACATAAATATATAAAAGGAAAAAGTTCCACTTGAATATGTTAAATTTAACTTTTTAAAGGAATTTTTCAGTTGGTCTTCTTTGACATTTAAATTGATCACCTACCAAGAAAAAAAACACCCTACACACTGGGAGTTGTTTGTGCTTTTCTCAAAGCTTTCTAAGATACTGCTTCTATTATATTCTCCAACAAAAACAGAAAAAAACCCCACAATTCTGCATATATGAAGCTCATCTAAAGAATATTTCTGCAATATTGCTCATTTCTAATTCTTTTTATTTTATTATCATTGTTTTGGTAAGAAGGACAGAAGTATTCCATCATGGAGTTCAAAGTTCTCTCCCTCTGGTGGTTACTCTTACCTGGAGAATTACCGATGAAACTCTCCTTCTCTTCTGATTTCTTTATGAATCTGCACTCCACAGTTTGCCACAGTGGGCATTGCCCTAATTCGCAGAAGTCTTACTGGGACAAGGTGATTTTTAATATTCTGAAACTAGAAGTAGGGTTCCTGAGGTTCTTCCTTTATCATCAGTGGAGATAGAGTTAATAGAGAAACTGGAGTTTAGTGGACTAGTCATCTGGGCAAGCACAGATATTTTACCCTAGGATGAGAGGGGTCATGCCCTAGGTTCTGCTGATTAGCTCTGAGCTGTGTTTAAAGAGAGTCTGAGTTCTGGCTCAGGTTCTGTGTGTTTGCAGATGTCACAGGCCACCTGCAAAACCAGAACACACATTCCATGTTGCTATTGTTTTGTGTATTTGGCAAGTAGTGAGAGGTTGAAGGTTTTATCTCCTCTGCCTTTCTGTTAAAAAAAATAAAGACAACTAAAATCTTTTGACCATATAAGACTCTCGGTAATTTTGTCTTAGGAACCACAGATCAAATGACTGCAGCAGATCCAGTCGGTTACTCATCCTACTCCCATTGGAAACACGGAGCTTTCCCCACATACTAATTCCTGGTCAATGGATATAAATGATCGACCCTTTATGTTAACTCAGATTTAAAGAACACAAAGCCAAGAGACTGGGTTCTGTGCCTTAGAGCTGAGCACCTCTGCGTGGTAGGAAATGGACCGCAGGCTAAGGAACATCACTGCACTTCCCAATACTGGGCACACACTGCGGCTGGCACATTCACCAGCCACAGTGCATCTGGCCTCCTTTCACTAGAGTAACAACACACACTTGGCAGCTAGCTCTGCCTTCACTGTTCTGGCCATGGCACTGGTCAGCACTGCTCTGCTCTCCCTGGTGTTGAGACGTGTCTTCGTTTGTTCATTCGTTCACAATTCTATGGATGCACAAACATCTCACTTCCAAATCAAGGTGTGAACCATTAGCACTCTAACGCTGCTGAACATTTATTTGCTGCATTAAAGTGGCACTCCCATTCCTTTCTTACCAAACGCTTCATAGACTTGCTAAACTTTGCTAAATTAATGTATCTTCTTAAAAATGTAACATAGTTGTACATTCCCACTGCTACTTAAAAGCGATAGTTTTGCAAGCCAGACCCTTAACTGTGACAAGTAGAAGAATTTTTTATGAATTTTTCCATAGGCTCCAAATTGAGGTCTCCGTTCAGGGCTTGGTTCAGTACTTCCCAATCAGGAGGCTTGTGTGGGAACCTCCTGGGGCAATGGGAGGTCCTGCCTTCCTGATGCTTAAACTCCTTGCCCAGTTCCCAAGGCAAGGCAGTGCTCACCACATTTTTGGAGCTTTTTGAGTCAGCAAGAACTGGGAAGTTCTTCAGTAATTTTCTATTAAGTAACTGACTTTGCTATATTCAGAAACTCTACACAAAGGCTCTATGCACCCACATGTGCATATTTTCCACTAACAAGTGCCTAATTCTTGAAGAATTAGGTGGAAACTGAATGTCAACCTTTACAGTGGAAATACCAATGCAAGAAAAGACAGAAGAGTCAGCACTGGACCTAGGCGAAGGAGTCAAAGCGTGAGGTCTCAAAAGCAGGTGTTAGGGAGTAGGTAGAGGAAACAAACAGGGGCATTTGCCTGGACCCTGTCCATACTCCATAAAAATTCAAGTGAAAGATCCATTGCCTGGTTCCTCACACAGCAGACTGGTGGGCATCCAAGAGGTAAAGAAAGCTAGGTCTGATTCTGTTGTGTGGGCATATTTTCACACTATACTCAAAACTGGTAGGTTTATAATCCTCTGACCTTGGTGGTAAATGCTCCAGGAAAACCCTCTGGAATTTAGCCATGTACATTTGCTGTAGTCACAGGAGTGAATTCTGGCCTGAACACTTGCAGCCAAGGCACAACATGATTCTCCAGAGGAGCAAAGTATATCCTACTCTTACCTGAAGATCTGACATATATTTAAAAATCGCACATTGATTTTGAGAAAATGCATCCAGAAAAGCTGTGTAATCTCTGTCTTTGGAGGTTTTCAGAACTTGACTGGATGAAGCCCTGAGCAACCTGCTCTAAAACTGAAGCTAGCCCTGGTCTGAGCAGGAGACTAGATTAGTAACCTCCCAAGGTTCCTTCTAATGTAAATGTTTCTATGGTTTATGACCCTACAGCTCTCTTACTTTGGGGACGAAGGTTCTTCGTTGTGCTAGACATTTTCCATTAAAGCCATTTCAACTCATAAACTCTGATGTAACGAGACATGCTACATATGCCGCATTGCTCGGACCAGCAATCACGTTCTCAGTGCATGCATAGAAGAGTCACCTATTGGCATTTAACTGAAACATTGGAAAGTACACGGATACCTGCTTTGCACACAGCATTTGCTGTAGTGGCAGCAGCAACTTGACAAGGTATCAAAGTGAAGACCCAGAAAGCCCAGATCTTAACAACCCTTTCCCAGAAAGGAACCCTTACCCAAGAAGTGGTTTGAGCCAGCATGGGGTCATTGACCAGGCGGGCCTGCCAAGGCATGCTTCGCTTGGTGACACAGACTCCATGTGGGTCACATGTCCTGCTGGCTTGTGCCACTGCCCTGGCCACAGTCCCTCCTTCTGTCCATCACTCAACAGCCCTGGGGCAGCCAGCACAGAGCATACATGAGGGACACGCAGAGGTTTTAAAAAAGAAAAAATATCTCTCATAAAAATAACTCGGGAGACTCCTCACACCAAAGCTGGAAATAGCAGAGAGAACACCTCCCATGCTGGTTCAGAGGGGCCTGTGCGGCAGGGAGGGACCTCTTCTTGGTAAAGCTCCCGGTTGTCAGTTTGCATTTCAACTACGTTACTGCAGGCTCCCTGAAGATGTAACTGTTCTCTCAGAGGCACTGTACATTTACTAGCAATATAACAGGGTGATAAGATCAGCCATTTAATGCTCGCAGTGAGCAGCGCAGGAAACAAGCATCACCGTGTGCTTAATACCAGAGATAAGCTGTTGAGATGGAAGGAGATGGTTAGATGTTGTGTTGCAGTCAGACAAAAAGAAAAGCCTGATGGAGAAGTTCTGGGAGGGAGGCAGGGGCAGGATGAGAGCATGGGCAAGATTAATATAAATGAGATGTGGAGTCCTGAACACTTCATATTAGTGCATTTATTGAGAAACAGCAGTATCTGCTGAAATTCAGAACCTGCTCTAAATAGGAAACAGGTGTCATCTTTGAATGTGCTGTACACGGGCTTTCTAGTTCAGCCTTGTGGTGCCCAGGAGAAACACTATAACTTTTTTTTATCTTACATGAGAGGACACCGGGGGGAGGAGGGAGGAGTGTTGAGGAACCAGGGCAGGAGAAGTACAACAATATGTGTGCGGCTTAGAAGGAAGAAGAACGTGGTTAAGAGGGTTTTCTCCTCTTTTAAACACCATAGCAGATTAGGAGAATATTACTGGCTAAAGATTTTACCAGAGGAGCTGAAGAATGCATTCCTAAACTCAAATTTTCTTTCTGTAGTTTCAGAAAATGTATCAAAGTGCCAGGGTATCTGATTATTCAGCCCCTGCTTTGGCATCATGCAATACGAACGAGTGCCACACAGCATGGATTGAAGATTCAGAGAGAAAAAGCTGTTGGGGTTTGATAGTGTTTTGGATCTCAGAGAAATCTAAAAATACCAAATACAGCTGGCACATGTGCAGTGCTTTAGCAAGCTGAACATCTGGGAGTATTCTCAAACCTCCCCTTTTGTGTTGCTCGTTTTGCTACCAGAGAGTAGCAAAGTGCAAATGAAAACTTAGCAGATTTTTGTAGTGCTTCTATGTTCAGATACAAAGACATTAAAAACAATAATGGGGAAAATTAATATATGCTAGTTTACAGCCCCCCCACTTATTCTAGTCTTAGAGGACACTTATGTTTCCTATGCTACATCTCTCTCTAGTGTTCTGGATGAACTATTCTGGTCATTGTGGAAGTATATGCACATTTCAAGTGTGTACATCAATATTTCCCTTATGGTGTAATTTAACGGAGACTTGTGGAACACTTTGCAAACTCAAAATGAACTTCACATAATGAGGTAGAAATAGCAATCATGTCACCTACCATTCAAAGACATTACTTCGGTTGATACAGTGCTTACTTTTAATACAGTGATGTCAATGCAAAAAGCTTCCCTGTAACTGAAAAGTGGCAAAATAAAGATCCAGGTCCAAAATAAATAAAGCAGTTCTGCTATTCTAGAGAAGGATTATTGCTATAGACTTCAGCCACAAGAGGATTTCAATCAGTCATTTGACTTTTGCTCATTGATTCATATTACACAATCTTATCTAATAAGACTACTTAAGAGAGTAACTACAACTGTATGTCTCTGGCTGTCATGCATGCTTGACAGATAGGGTCAAAGAATATAGCATCTGCAATAGGCTGTTTTCAAGTCTTAGACAAATAGCATAATCTTGGAATCTTCTGGATCAAACAGTAACTTCCAAAGGTATATGCATGTTAGAAGCTTCTATCAGTTAGAAAGGAATAGGATTTTGCCAGAACCGAACTCAACAGGGGACAAAAAGTGTGAAATGACAGCAGCCAAGGCCAGAATCTGATTTAGGTGGCCTGGAGGTCATCCAAAATTAAGGGGGAAAACACATTTTTTTGTTGTTGTTATTTTTTTAATACATCCTTCAAACTGTTTAGCCACATGGTTGAGATTTTTAAAAAATATATCAATACAGGTTCTGTGGTAAGCAATGCAATTCAAAAAAGAAAAGCATGGATGCTGTCAGCTGAGTGGATCTTTTCTTTGGGCAGTGCTTTTCTGCACATCCTCAGGTGGGCAGTCAGCACTATCTCCTGGAAAATAAACACTTAGGGAAATAATACTCAGAGGACAGGTCAGCACAACACCCCCAAGTTCACACTGTGCTGGGCTGTAAGTAAACAGTAGGGAGAAGGCCAAACGAGGAACTTCTGAATAGTCTCTGCCATATACTTGTTTCAACAAAGAATTGCCTTCAAATTTCAGGGGGATGAAGACAAGCTAAAAGCATGAAAGAGGATCCTGTTTACCAAGGGCTTTGGCTTCCACATGGCCAAAAGGTATTGTAACAAACTCCTCCACCATCTTGTAAGGTGAAAAAAAACATATCAGTGAATACTGATCATATAAACTGACTTGACAAGAGCTTCACTGACTTGCAGAGAAATCCCTGAGTTACATAGAAATCATATACTAAATGTATAACAAAAGATATATTCATTCCACACCAACATCTTCCACATGCATACAGATTATGTAAAAAAACAGCCATCCTTCTCCTGTGATGGATGTTCTGCTTTTGCAGGCTGGCCTGCTTGCACAGTCACTGAGAGAAAAAGCTAGGGGAGACAAAGAGATACAAATACCCATGTCCATGCAACAAGGCAGATTTTGTATTAGAAGAGAATGCATGTGCATATGTTTATATACACTAATCAGTCAGAGGGAAATTTCCACAGACCATGTGAGCTATTACTTAGAGAAATATTGGAAAGAATCATAGAATCATTTAGGTTGGAAAAGACCTTTAAGATCATTGAGTTCAACCATTAACCCAACACTGCCAAGTCCACCATTAAACCATCTCCCTAAGGCCACATCTACAAGTCTTTTAAATACCTCCAGGGATGGTGACTCAACCACTTCCCTGGGCAGCCTCTTCCAATGCCTGACAAAGCTTTCAGTGAAGAAATTTTTCCTGACATCCAAACTAAACCTCCCTGGGTGCAACGTGAGCCCATTTCTTCTTGTCCTGACACTTGTTACTTGGGGGAAGAGACCAGCCGCCACCTGCCTACACCCTCCTTTCAGGCAGCTGTAGAGAGCAATAAGGTCCCCCCTGAGCTGCCCTTTCTCCAGACAAAACAGCCTCAGTTCCCTCAGCTGCTCCTCATGAGACGTGTGCTCCAGACCCTTCACCAGCTTCGCTGCCCTTCTCTGGACATGCTCCGGCACCTCCATGTCCCTCCTGCAGTGAGGGGTCCAGAACTGAACACGGGATTTGAGGTGGGGCCTCACCAGTGCCCAGTACAGGAGGACAATCACTGCCCTTGTCCTGCTGGCCACACTGTTTCAGATACA
This sequence comes from Falco biarmicus, assembly GCF_023638135.1. NCBI lineage: Eukaryota > Metazoa > Chordata > Aves > Falconiformes > Falconidae > Falco > Falco biarmicus. The sequence goes on from NC_079290.1 coordinate 70,898,123, forward strand.
AGCCAGGATGCTGTTGGCCTTCTTGGCCCCCTGGGCACACTGCTGGCTCGTGTTCAGCCGGCTGTCCACCCCCACCCCCAGGTCCTTTCCCCCCAGGCAGTTTTCCAGCCACCCTTCCCCAAGCCCATAGCACTGTGTGGGGTTGCTGTGATTCACGTGCAGGACCCAGCACTTCTCCTCGTTGAACCTCACACAACTGGCCTTGGCCCATCGGTCCAGCCTGTCCAGATCCCTCTGCAGACCCTCCTGCCCTCAAGCAGATCAACACTCCCCTCCAATCTGGTGTCGCCTGTAAACTTATTGAGATTGTGCTTGATACCCTTGTCCAGATCACTGATAAAGATATTAATCAGAACTGGCCCCAGTATTGAGGCCTGGGGAACACCACTAGTGACTACCACTCTTTGAGCCTGGCCAGCCAGCCATTTTTTCACCCAGCAAAAAGTGTGCCCATCCAGGCCATGAGCAGTCCGTTTCTCCAGGAGAATGATGTGTGAAAAAGTGTTGATGACTTTACTAAAGCCTAGATAGACAACATCCACAGCCTTTGCTGCATCTGCTAAGTGGGTCACCTTGTCATAGGATATCAGGTTAGCCAAGCAGGACCTGCCTTTCATAAACCCACGCTGACTGGGCCTGGTCACCTGGTTGTCCTCTATGTGGCACTAAAGATGATCTGCTCCATAACCTTCTCTGGCACTGAGGTCAGACTGACAAGGCTGTAGTTCCCCAGATCCTCCTTCCAGCCCTTCTTGTAGATGGGCATCACATTTGATAACCTCCAGTCAGCTGGGACCTCCGTGGTTAGCCAGACTGCTGATAAATGACTGTAAGTGTCTTTATGACCACTTACTTCCACCAGCTCCCTCAGTACCCTCAGGTATCTGGCCCCATAGACCTGTGTGTCTCTAAGTGGTGTAGCAGGTCACTGACCATTTCCCCGTGGATTATGGGGGTTTCATTCTGCTCCCTGTCCCTGTCTTCCAGCTCAGGGGGCTGGGTACCCAGAGAACAGTCGGTCTTTCGATTAGACTGCCACAAAGGTGACATTAAGTACATCAGCTTTTTCCTCATCCTTTGTCACTATGTTTTCCTCTGCATCCAATAAAGGACAGAGAATCTCCTTAGCCCTCCTTTTTTTTTTTTTTTTTTTTTTTTTTGCTAGCGTATTTTTTTATTATGTATGAACACATTTCTAGAACCATTTTTATAATTTTTTATTGCAGTAGCCAGATTAAGTCTTTGCTGGGGTTTGGCCCTTCTAATTATCTCCCTGAATAACCTCACAACATCTTTGTAGTCTCCTGAGTTCCCTTCCCCTTCTTCCAGAGGTCATAATTTTTTTTTTTCCCCGCGTTACAGCCAAAGCTCTCTATTCAGCCAGGATGGTCTTATTGCCTGCCAGCTTGTCTTTCAGCACATGGGTACAGCCTGCTCCTGTGCCTTTAAGGCTTCCTTCTTGAAGAATGGCCAACCTTCCTGGGCTCCTTTGCCCTGCAGGACTGTCTCCCAAGGGATTCTGTCAACAAGTCTCCTAAAGAAGCCTAAGTCTGCCCTCCAGAAGTCCAAGGTAGCAGTTCTGCTGACCCCCCTCCTTACTACTCCAAGAATCGAAAACTCTATCATTTCATGATTACTATGCCCAAGATGGCCTCCCACCATCACATCACCCTCCAGTCCCTCTCTGCTCACAAACAGCAGGTCCAGCAGGGTGCCTTCCCTAGCTGGCTCACTGACCAGCTGTGTCAGGAAGTTATCTTCCGCACGCTCCAGGAACCTCTTAGGCTGTTTCATCTCTGGTATTTTGTATTTCCAGCAGACATCTGGTAGGTTGAAGTCCCCCACAAGAACAAGAGCTAATGATTGTGAGAGTTCTCCCAGTTGCTTACAGAATATTTCATCTGCTTCTTCAGCCTGGTTGAGTGGTCTATATCACTGCCACTATGATATCACAGAATCACAGATAATATTTTTTGCCTTCCCCCTGATTCTTACTCATAAACACTCAACCCTATCATCACCATCATTAAGCTCTAGACAGTCAAAACACTCCCTCACATACAGGGCTACCCCACCACCTCTCCTTCCTTGCCTGTCCCTTCTGAAGAGTTTATAGCCATCCGTTGCAGCACTCCAGTTGTGCGAGTCACCCCACCACATTTCCATGATGGCAACTATGTCATAGTTTTCCTGCTGCACAATGGCTTCCGGCTCCTCCAGTTTGTTGCCCATGCAGTGTGCACTGGTTGTTGATCCTGCCACCTTTCTGGGGAAAGAAGCCTTGATTCCTGTGTGGCCATTCTCAGCTGCTTCCATGGTTTCTAACACCAATAACCCTTGTATCTTTGTTGCTGCATGGGTCTCCCTTCCCTACCTCCACTGAGACAGTGGACCAAAGGACCTCGCTAGCATGAGGCAAACATTGGCGTGCTGCCCCCAGGCTTATCTCTAATGAGCCTGATTTTATCCCTTTTTCCCTTCAAATCAAATATTTTGATTTGAACAAGGTAACTCACAAAGACAATGCCTCTTGAAGCTCAGGCTAGAAGTATTGAAGTATTTTATAATATCAGTTTAGGGTGTCACAAAGGTTGAGCCAAGGAGGCAGGTGCCCTGTGCAGTGGTGTAAGCTGGTCCACCCAGCCCCACATAGCAGGAGACTGCTGGTTGAACACATTCCTGGCTCAGTGAAGCCTCTCTGCAGACCTGTATCAATCTTTATAACCATTTTAATAATCTAAATCTAGCTGAGATGAACTTTCCTATGGTGTTTGCCACCGATTTATTTAAGAATTTTAATTAAGTAGTCATCAAACAGTAACTGCTTAGAAAAGTCACTGTTTCTGTATGTTCATCCTTAACATGGTGCCTATGGACACTATTTACAGCAGCCATTGTGCGCCACAGCCACCAGCAGCTATCAAACGCATATTCTATGAATCAAAATCACTGAATTCCTACTGCCATCAAAAATGAGGAGGCTCTGCAAAGCTGTTAGGACCACCCACAATGCATACATTGGGTAATGCATCCTCACAAAATGGCAGCCAGGGAATTACAATTATGCTTTCTCAATCCCCTCTCCCTAAAATCAAAATAGAAATAAACAAATAACCTTTTCCTTTCTTAGCCCTCTGTCCCCAGTAAATACACCAAAGTGGGCTCAGTGCAAAACTAAGCAATAAATGAAATGGAATATTTGGGGGGATCAGGTGTTCTGTGTCCAGATCATCTTTAAAACCTCAATAGGGAGAGTTACAGGCAGGCTGCAAAAGCTGAAGAATGGCCAGATCACAGGATTTGTAATTAGAGTGAGTACATGGTGCTTCCTCACTGGAAAAAAAAAAAAAAAAGAAAGATGAGCAGCTGTCTCAGCAATATTGGAGTCAGTGAGGACTCCCAGTGAAATCAGATACTCGTCTGCAGAGAAAGCGAGTACCGTACATCCATCAGGCGGGCATGTGTCACAGCTAGTTGAAGAGAAATGGCTTCTAGAAAGTTAAGCTTCCTATGAAACCTCAGCACATCTATTAATAAGGGAGAATGAAAAGAAGGCTAGAAAATAAACTAGAAATACAAGCAGTAGTCACCTGAGGCTGCACATGATTAACTTCACTAAAGCACATTACGTGCCTCTACAAGGAGAAAAATTCAAAGAAATACTTTATTGCATTAGATAATGGTAAAAATAAACTGGTGTGGCTTACATACCCATGTGTAACAATTTCAAGATTCAGGCAATTATTTGGGATCTGATTCTAGTTTTATACCAGTTCTGTGTTGGCATAACTGCATTTATATTGGGATAAGTTTCAATGGAGTAATTGCACACATCCATCAATTTAAACAGACAGAGATGCTCCCAAGCTTTTGTTTCAGCTCTGAAAAAATACTAGGGCTTTTCTTAAGAACCAAAAGTTCAAAATTTTGTCCTGTACTGTACAATTATTATTTTACTATTGCAAAGCAATGTCTTCAAGATGGTCAGTAAAGGAGCCTGGGAGCCAGATTAATAAGCGACACAGTTTACAATAGATGCTGACCTGAGAGGTCTCAGAGACAGGGAAATTCACACAACTGGGTCTTTTCTCTCTCTGCTCTGCTGCTAGCACTATGCCTCATATATATTCTGCACAGCAGACCAGCTTTGCTCTCACTCCAGGACCCCATCTGCCAGACGTAACTGGTCACTGCCATACCAGCAGCTATCCCTCAGAGACAGTGAGGACAACACATACCTTCCCCTAGCACATCCCAGCCGAGACCTGCTGTTATCACCACTCAGTGAGCACTGCAGCAGCAAGAGGCACAGACCTCCCTTCTTGCCTCACACACTCTTTTTCTTCTTGTTTACTAAAATATCATCACCACTTCAAGCTATGACTTGCAGATCTCCTTTGCTGCCACCTAAGCGGGTCCCATAACATGCCGACAACTGCATCCACCTCATGGAGTCACAGAGCAGGCACGAGGGGCAGAGGTGCTAAGAATACTGGGTTTCCTTTGAAGCCAAGCAAAGGGGCTAGAAGTGAGAAGCAAAGATGGAAACATCAGCCCTCTTTTTTTAACCACAGAGAACTTTTATTGTGTCTGTGTTTCCATAATGTTTCTAAACAATATTATGACCTGAAAGTGAAACAGTATTAAGTTGAATCTAATTTAAAGTGCTTTAAAAACAGGTAATTGGCAAAGCAGACTAACAAAATTACGTGCCTGCAGGACGACGTGTTTTCATTTCTCCTCAGCAGGGAAACAGACTTAGGTGCAGCACCATGCCTCTTTCTTCCTCTTGCAGGCAGGAGAGCAAGAGAAGTAGTAGCATCAGGGAAATGTTATTCTTCCTTTGCCTTGGAACACGCACTGCTTCCCAGGAAAGTGAAATTGCTACCATTCTGTGAAAGTCGGATAGCAATTAATCTGCACTCCCTCCACAGCTAGATCAAATGGGGCTTCCATCTGTCCACCCTAAAATGCATGGTGGGCTGAGATCTGCGGGGAGATGAGCCATTCTCACTGTTCCTCCTCGTGCAGACAGCATCACTGTGAAGCCTTGTACAGCAATAAGGCTGGATGGGACACTGTAGTCCGGACCTGCCCTTCTCTGTCCTGGGCAAGGAGGACTTTGTCAGCAGGACTATGCCAAAGGGCTTGGCACACTCTCCCTTTTGGTTGTGTAATGTAACTTTAGAAACCGGTGCAGGGACATACGCCGGGCCCGGCAGAAAAGTGTCCAGAGCTATGGCTGGCATAGACAGCACGTCCTGTGTACAAACTCCTTCACCTGGAACACGGATGATAACAGACTAAAACATCAGTACACAAACACAGAAAAAAGCCTCACTGACAATTTACATCCTTCCTGACGATGTCTAAGACCTGAAATCAAAGATGTACAACCTAATAAAACTACTGCAGAAGAGAGAGTCAGCATGGCAGTCTCGGGCTCCAGGGCAGGTGAATCTCCCTGCAGGTTAGCCATGGGAAAGCTCAGTGTTTCAGCAAAGTCAGCAGCGTTGGCTTCTGCAGCTGTCGAGGACTGAGCAGCAGCACTGTGGGGTGACCCATCTCATGTGGGCCGTTTCTCCAAGGGCTGAGTGGGTCACCCTTCTAGAGGCGACCTTCTCACACTTGCCATTGACTGGTTCACACTCTGGTTCAGATCAGATGTCTGATTTTCCATGGCTTGGACCAGGGTAGATGGGTCCTTCCCCTTCTTCTGCTTGAATACAAGCTTCTACAGTGAACTTTCTTTTCTTTCACTGCTAGTTTTTGACCAAATCAGCATTTGCAGTCTCAATCTGATAAGCTCACATGGCTTGGCAGCAAGATTTTTGCAGGGCTTTTTATTAGTAGTTCTCATAAATGGTATTAATTAATTATGGTATGAATTTACACTGCATGTCATAAATTTTAGGCTTCTGTGTTTCCAGCAGGGCAAACATTCTGCATTTTCCAGGCAGCCAGCTGTCTTTTCACTCACAGGTCCACCCATGTAGTCCACCCAGCCCTGGCAGCAGGCATGGTATGCCCTCTGTTACAATGCCCCAAAGCAGCAGAATTTTTCTGTTAACATAATACAACTTCATTTCTAATGATTTCGTAGTGCTTTTCCCAAATTGAATTTTTAATTTTTTTTGGTAGTATTCAATCCTGCAAACAGCTAAGCTATACACTTAAAGAAGCTGCAAAATGAGTTTATAGTTTTCTACATTTGTCTGTTTTGTTTATAAAAAGAGTGTAAAATGACATACGTTCTTTGAACCAACTCTTAAAGCAATTAAAGTTGTTTGCTAATAAAAGTTTGTTGGTTTCATAATACAGACAGAAATATGTAACTGGGCTGTACAAGCAAACTTAAACTCATACTTCAGACTGATCATTTTTGTTCATCACTTCATCTGTAATATGTTGCAGAATATTTTACAAAAAATCCTTTGCATATATGAAGCTACAAAGGAATTATCTTAATATTTAATTAATGACTAGAAGACTCATTACACAGTCCCAAATTTTGTAAATTTATCTGTATAAAATGTCATAAAGATACCACATAGACAAGTTAGCGTGTCTGTGTTAATAGGCTTCCTTACAGGAATGATTTTTTACAATAAAAGCACTTGCTGCAGCACTGGCGTTACCAGTGTGGTACTCATGCAAAATAAAACTGATCTCAAGAATACTGAATTTTAACCTACAAGGCAAAGGCAGGCTGAGAAGACAGTGTCAAGTGAGAAGTTTCTAAAGGAAATCCAATTGAAAGAAAAGGCTTTTAGTGAGACATTGCAGTGAAGGGAAACACCTACATACATCAACCAAGTGAGGCTTTGCTCCTTTGTCCAATAAAAAGAGGGCATATTACAAAGCCACCCTGCATAATCAGCTGAAGGAAACACACTAGTTTGTTTTCTTCTTGATGAATAATTAGCATGCAGTTAATTAAGAGGAAAAATATATGCTAATGCATTCAATAGGGAAGTTTTTAGCTACTCCAATATATGTTTTAACAATTGAATGTGTGCAAAATAACTTATTTTCCAGGAAAAGGGTACTAGTTGAAAACATCAGCTGTGCTTAAATATAATCCCCATTACATGTTACCATTTCGTGACTAGAGAGAACTTGTAGTTGCAGAAAGTGTACTACAAAAACTGTATCCTCCTGTACAAAATTACATAAAAGCAAGCAGAATCCAATTGAAATTCAATTAAAAATGAGATAAAGCAGAAGCATAAACCTCACTTATATATGGGACTTTCTCCAGCTTCATCCTTTGCATTGTCAAAACTCAAACAGACGGAGCAGAAGGAGTGCATTCAGTTCTGAAACTGAAGCCAGAACAACAAGCAGAAGATCCAGGCAATCTGCTGTGTTCCTCACAAGGAGAATTTACAAATAGTGGGAATGTTTTTAATTGTCCGTCTCTCACAAAAAGAAAGGAAAATAGCTTAATGGCAACACAAACTTTTAAAGTCAGACACATCTAGGAGCATTGTGTTAATACTCCGCATACAAACAACAGGTGTAAAAATTCAAGCACCGAAAACTAACATACTGAAAAATCAAGAGGGGAAAGAAAGGAGAATCAAACTGAGAGAAATACTGGGCAGATCTACTTCTGTAAGTAGTCATAGATCCACTGTGCAACAGCCCTTTTTTCTTCACCCTTCTTCCCTATCCCCTCTAAAGGTAGACCCTACCACACATTTACTCGTGGCCTGTGAAAATATTGTCCATATAATATGTGTTGTTTATAGACATATGAATTGCAACTTGTATGCATGCTTTTAGTTCATGTATTTCAACAGGCAACTGTGAACCTCACTTCTTTCTAAACAGGTTGTCTGGGCCCTGAAATTTTATAAAGTAAAGTGGAGATCTAAAATCTGATTCAGTAGTCTATGGTGCCTACAGAACGTCCTCTCTCCCTTGCTGGCAATCTGTGCAATTTCCCTTCTTCTTACTAGATATAGCCCAATTATCCCAATGCAACGTTGCCTGTGGAGAATAGGGTAGGTTTCTAACATTTGCAGATATGTTGGGTGTTGCAGCTATGCTCAGAACCATCCTCCATGCGGTAAGCAGGCTTCAAGGTGCTCCACAGCATCAGAAATGATAGGTACTAACTGATTTTTGATACGACTGTGGCACTTACCAAGGAATGGGGAAAGAAACTTCTCCCCAAACCTTATTCTGGACACTTACTTTGTCACAGCTATGTTTTTGTACAGTCCATGTGGTTCACGTGTATGTTGTGGCACAGGTCAAAGTGTATGCAGCTGGTATACATGCGAACTTTTGTGCCTAAGCAGATGCATATTGAAAAGGGAGCAACTATAAAACCTATATATTTAAATGTGAATATTATAATATCGTCTTCATAATTATCATTCCCCTTGCTAGTTTCCAACATGCTCTGGGAGGATCAAAACACAGCTGCTTCCCTACTGAGAATTTTCACACTTATACCAGCCCCAGGTTTGTTTCTGTCCCGGCCAACAGACGGCTCGGAGCTGTTGGTCCCTGGGCATGGCAGAGCTACGACTGTTGACTGTTACTTTCAAAAGAAGGCTAAAACTGACAGGCTGTTTGAATACAACTAAGGAGAGAAAAGGAAAAGGACTTCGCTCAATCCAAATGACGGTCCTGCAAATCTTGACTGTTTTCCTTTAAGCCAACTCCAACTAGCAATTTTTTTCCTCGTTTCTACAAGAACATCAGCAGTTGAAACACCAGTGTGGGCTTAAGGAGAAAATGGATTTTCACCATATGAACTGTATGCATAATTTCCAGATAGGAAATGGCATGTTACTTTATTCACATACATTCACATTCATTTATTCACATGAAAAATAGTTCATATTCTCAGCTATGATTGACATAAGGTACGAAGAGGATTTCTTCTGTAAAAAAAAGCAAACAAATTACGAGGAGTAGGAAGCAATAAGGTTGTTTATTAACACTCTTCTATCTTCACCCTCCTGCCCACCCCATCACCCATGAAATGGCATTCCAAATCCTTGACAGAAAATGATAATATATAATATCAACCATACGTTCTCTGCCATTCCCATCTGAACCTCCAGCACTGCAAATGTAGTCATCTTCTTTCCACAGCGGGAAACAGCAAACATTCATACTTGTGCATTACCTTTATTTGGCACTCAAACCCCCGTGAAGCAGAAATTTTGCCATTTAACACAATACCAGCCTTACAATATACCACGTTTTGAAGGGTAAAGAAAAGCCTACAATGTCTGAACAGATTCAAGACACTTTACTAGCATTCTTGCAAGTCTCCTGTTTGATTTGCATGATTATTCAGGTGATGGAGGTTACTTACCCTGAGCAATGGGAGGAAACCAAACTATGATTTTGCATACACAAATATGCATAGATTGAGGGGCTTTTATTCATTTCCTGGAAGATTATTGGCAATGCCTATAGTAATGCCTATTTTGTTAATGTTAGCTTTTATTATAACCATCTCCAGGAAACAGCAACATTCCCAGAGATACTCCTTGAGCAGAAAAGAAACTACATTCGTGGAATACATTTCTTGTTGCAAATTATTTACCTGAGGCAAAAATGTTTATCAACCTTTCTAATTTGGTTGCATAGCACAAGCTCCTGTAACACGGTGAGCTCAACAATTAAGTGGTTTCCCAGTTTAATGTTTAAAAAAAAAATATATAAGCATTGCTGAACGAGAAAGTACTTTTCAGCCATTTACATCAAGGGACAACATTGCGCTCATTTTACTTTGCAAGTTCTGGCACTGAATGAAACAAGACTGGGGTTTTTTAATGGTTTGGGTCAGAGATCAGGAAAAAGAACTTTAACAAAAAATTTAGTCAAAGTAAAATTCAGTTGTATGTTACAAAGATCTCAAAGTTTATAAAGAACTGCATTTAACGTCAAAGATTATTGGATAGCTGTGCTGGACTCAGAAGGCATAAATTCCCTATCACAGCAAGGCGCAGGGAAGAGGAGCAGTATCTGATTCTCCAAGGTTCAGTAAATGTGGAGCAACTGTAATTAATCTTAAGTGACTCGTGATGTAGTATCACTGTAGCACAGGATGGATGACAGGGAGGTGTTCCCAGGAGAAAGAAGTGAGTAATTTGGTGCCTCATGGAAAGCGCTTAGAGACATAAGAGAGAAGACTGACTTAGCAAATGTCATGGTGCATATAGAATGACTAGAGGTGAGCCAACGTCCTGCTGGTGACACCAAGGACAGGATTCCCTCCTGCCTGTTTACTAGCAATGGACACAAAATACTTTCACTGCTCCACCAGTCAGGGAAAATTCCTCCCCTACCAGCATTTACTCCCTTCCTCTTTGTTCTATAGATTTTAAAATAAAGATGTCAAATGAGCAAAGAAGTGTTCACACATTTCCAGAGCTTACAAGAAAGCTTGCAAGGGTCTGTGCCAGCTGGGTCATTTCTATATAGATGCTTATGGCACAGACGACTTGTGTGGTATGTCCTCAAGGATGAAGCTTCCCAAAGGGATGGAGGGAACAAAGATGGGATGGAGGGGGTGGGCAGGGGCAGGGAAACCCCTGGACTCCTGAGCTGTGTACAACAGGCAGTCTGCATACAGATGGTCCAAAGGGAAGGCTGTCGAGAAGCACTCTGCGAGGGACATCAGTGCAGATGGTGCAGACTGCACAGCTCAGCACCGTGTGGAAGCAGCCTGAGGTTGAAATAAATGGCAGTTCTGTGAGAATCTGAGATTAAGTTTTGGCGGGGATTTGGTGATTCATTTTCCCAGAAGATTTTCATTTAATACGAACAGAACATTTTTTTTAGAGGTAAATGTGCGATGCTTGGTAGAACTTAATTAATTAAAGTTGGCCAAAAACCAGACCATCTTGGTCTCTGGTTGTTTCTGCTTTTGTTAGCTAAGGAACATTGGACTGGTTCAATACTTCCAGTGAGAGCACCAACACACGTGCCAGGTACACAGGGAGGTGTCGTTTGCAAGAGGGCTCTTCCCCATGAATCCAAAAGTGATGATTAAAAGACTGAGTCATGTGAATCGCTGACCTGCTGGGTATATCCCTTTTCAGAAGAAATGCTCTCTGTTATTTACCATCCTCAGAGGCATGCTGGCTATTTAACTGTGTGGATGAGAGAGACCTGATCCTGTCTTTGAACAGCTTCAAGAGTAAATTATGGTAGATAAGATATGATATGATATGATATGATATGATATGAGATGAGATGAGATGAGATGAGATGATGATATGATATGATATGATATGATATGATATGATATGATATGATATGATATGATAGCAAGACAGAATGGGTTTAGGGTGGAAAGGCAGGGAGAAATCGACAAGATGCTCTGTCATACATGATAAATATATATGCATGTAATTGTGTGTGTCTATGTATGTGTATGTTCTATACGTAATTGATACAAAAAGATATGTTATTTAGCTTTCACTTCCTTTCCCAGAAGTTATTTGTGTGTTTGTGAGTGTGGTTTTCCAGTGTTTTCTGGTGGCAGGGCCACATTACATGTGAAGAAGTGTCTTCTTCACTCAGAGAGCAACATTCCTGCATCTGAAGTCAGTGTCCTGAAATTCAGAGCCTGCTTGTGGTGATCTCTCACCCAGAAGTTTTAGGTTACTGATGTCGCCTCTCATGCGCTTGTGGCAGCTGTCACAATCAGCCACAAAAGTACCTGTATTCCAGCAACATCAGAAGTGGTTTAAGTCAAATCATCAAAACCAATTAAAACAAATAACTAAGCATACAGAAGAATGCACTCAGCCTAAGATGCTCTAGTAGACCAACGCATCTGTGCACCCAGCTGTTTGGTGTACGAAGCAGATGTGACAAGATGTTTGGATCTGGTGGTGTTTATGTATCAGGAGATTTGGGCTGGATGGATTCACAGGCTATAACAAATGTCCTCATTTATCCTTGCTTGTTCCTATGCTATAGGCTGTTCCAGGGGACAGACACATGGCATACAGAGAACCCCATACAGCAGCGACACTGACATCTAGTATATATATATACACTAGCAAATATACTATCAGGTCTCTCTAAAAGCCATCTTATGGAAAAAAAAGCCCTTTGTGAAGCTTCTAACTCTCAAAAATGAATTTTTTAACTCTAATTGAGAGCATGTTCAATAATAAGGAAGATAACAAAATTGTTCTTGAAGTCTTTACACAATTCTTATTCAAAAAAAATCCCACAAGCTTATATGGTAATGTGTTCTGACTCATGGGATTTTATAGTGTGGATCTCCCAGTGCTTGGGACTGCAATTCAAGCACTGCATTTGGAGTCAAATGCTTTGTGAGAATCTTTTTCTGCCCTCAGCCTCTTACCCCCATGGCTTTTTTGTCCTCTGGTTGCAGAGAAAAGCCTGAAAACATAACCCATATTAAGTCTCAAACACCAGACGGCAAACAGAAATACACAACATTTATTTATTATTTTTTTTTAATCTCCTGATTTTTAACACTTAGAGTTGGCAATATTGCAACTGGAATTTGGTTTGAATGAAGACTGAGGGCTGAATGCCAACTTGCTCACTCTATTTCTCTGAAGAAAAGCAATGCTTGGAAATGCCTGGAAACGAAGGGCCTGATTCACAACTTCCTTCCAGGCAGCTCAGTGCTGCCTTACCCTGTCTGTAAGCCTAGATCCAAAAATTCATGCGTATTCCAAACTAGGTCCAAATCTAAATAGTACAAATAGTCTCTTTCTTTAGAACATGCTAACCTCAGGTCCAAAACGCTTTCATTTCTGTCATATGTGAAATCTGGATCTGTTTTAAATAAGGCCACCTCTACCTAAAACCCATCTGTAAAACATCTGAAACAGAGTATGCAGAATAATCTGAGGATCTCTTTTTAAAAATGTTTTTTCCCTGTTGTGTATCCTGCAAGTGTTGCCACGAGGAATACGGTGCAGCAGCAACTGAAAAGGCGCTGCTTATTCCCTCTGAGTAAAATGGCTTCTAAACTCACACGCCTGGACTGTAGTGCTTCCTCAAAGGCACCAAACACTGGAATTCAATACAAAAAGGAAATCTGGTTCTACTACTTCCAAAAATTCTAGGAATCTTAGTGAATGTAGATGTATCTACCAAGATTTTCCAGACTGTTGGTGTGTCTACTGAAAATTTCATCTCCTCTTTTTGGATCAAACAAGGTTAATTTATTGCTTTCATTTTAGTTAATAAGAGATTGGGGTGGGGGGTGGCGGAGGGAAGCTGAGGTGGAAGCCTTACATCTCCCACACGCCACCCCAAATCCTCTGTGCATCCAGGACACCAAGGGCAAATTGTGTCTGCATATTCCTGTACTGCCAGCACCACTCCTTAGGCTGCTCAAACAGCACAGTCTTACAGCCTACAAAAGGTAGTCAGCACCTTTCTGCTTTCAGGTCTGTGTCTCAGTTTTGGGGCTCTGGGCCTCAGTGTGCTCTGGTTTTGAACAGTAAAAAATATTGTAGAAATCATTTCATATGAAGAGTTAACATGAAAGGCTCTTTTTACAACAAAGGATGTTGTTGACAAGGTGACGAGTTTGATCGGTCACATGAAATGGAACTGGTGCTACAGGTTTTAAGTATCGTCTCCTGACAGCTCATGCATTAAGCCACAATATACTCATATATAGATTTAGTGCTTTCAAGAATCAATGGGAAAGACAGTACATCTACTCTGAAGGCTCACATTTGATTGCAGTGATCCATAAGCATTGTCCTGGTGCTCCTCTCCATAACGAGTAACATAGCAATGTCTGGGACTGCTTGTCATGCCTCAGAAAGGCTCTTCATCATAGCAACAAGCAAATAATTCCAATTTTCCTGGTGCATATTCCAGTGCAATCCCCTCCACTACTGCTGCAGCACGTTCTCACACACAAGCAGTGCATGAGGATAGACAAAAGCTGGCCACTGCTGTTCTCAGAACTGTCTCACGTGTTCACTTGCACTGGCAAGCACAAGGTTTCTGCAGCAGAAGCATATTACCTCAGCTGCTAGTGGCCTGTGTCACTGAAATACTTTCCATCAAAGGGAAACCTCTGTGAAGCAGCAGAGCGCAAGGGCCAGCTGTCAGCTTCAACTTTTGTACTACTTAACCCTCTTCCTCCTTCCACAGTAGCTCTTCAGATGAAAAAGGTTCTCTTTGCTTTTGATGTCACCTCCCAACAGACTAGTGCAAGTATTTGATACTGTGGAAAATCAGATATATTGGCAGCAGGCTGCACAGGCTCTCTTATGAGTATATTTTAATTTCTAGTAACCTGCTCACCATTTGTGGACACAGACTTAGTCTAGTATGACTATAAATTACAAAGTTTGCTGTTGTTTGCTGGGGAGAGATAGAAAACTGTATCAGACAGAGAAGTGAGAGGATGTTACCAAAGCTTCCCGAACCTACAGACTCCATCACACCCGTCCTTCCCCTTGTGGAGAGCCAACAGGAAAAGAACCATTCATATATGCATAAACATATATCTTTGCATACAATGCAAACCCTTGCCTGGACACTGCAGTAAAAATGTTGGAGAAAGTACCTTTGTAGGAGATGGCTGAAAATTATGCCAGTGCAGCTGAAGCGCAGTTGTTGCTACTTGTAACTTGTGACAGCAAACAAAAATGGCTCTGTTAATGAGCCATGATTTTGATATACTCATTCCTTATCAGTATAAGGTAACTGACGGATTTACCTTGAAAACATAGATGAGCTCACCTCTGCTCCTGATCTGTACAGCTATTGGCTGTGTGTCATTGGCGAGCCATGTGTGTATCACGTGCTTGTGGCATGACAAAGGGAAGACGGGCTCTGCCTCCAAAAGGATGTGCATGTATGCTCTTTCTTGTACAATTTTAGCTGTCACATGGCAGTGGATATCAGAGACGTTACACACGGGACAGAATGTTTGCAGTTATGCTCCTATCAAAGGACCAGAAGTTATAACAAAAAAATTGTGATTCCTCAGCTCGAAAAGTGACATCAGTAGCTAGCCTTGCTGCTGTGCCTGACCAGCATGAATCATGCCCAGAGCAAGACAGTCACACACATACTACACACTGTGCTGGCCTGGGGTGACCCTTGGGTCCTGAATGCATTTTATTCTCTAATGGTACATCTGAGGCCTAGCAGGAACTGAAGGGGACTAGAAAAGAAAAGGTTTTTACAAGATGCTTATTCAAAGGTGCACAGCTATGGGGTTTTTTCAGACGTGCTTCCCTTTCCCTAGCTTTTAGTTTCACTTTGCAGTTTCTAAGCCATCAAAAAAAAATGCATCAG
Source organism: Falco biarmicus (assembly GCF_023638135.1). Lineage (NCBI taxonomy): Eukaryota > Metazoa > Chordata > Aves > Falconiformes > Falconidae > Falco > Falco biarmicus. The sequence goes on from NC_079290.1 coordinate 70,913,417, forward strand.
CTAGTGGTAGAAATATGATTTCACATGGAAAGAATCCCACATAAGATAATATCATCAGGATGACAAGTTTTTAAATAAAAGCATCTACAGGCAGGTATGTAGGTTCATTCATGTTTAGTCATCTATCTAAATGGATTAACCTACACAGCATTAAGCATCTGCAGTTCTCGCTGACTCTCTCAACACCTGCCCAGGACTTAGCGAAGGTTTTGCTGCCCAGCATTGGAAGCACAGCAGTTTTGATTTTAAAACCCAGACCTGGCTTTACAATCAACCAGAAAGTTTTTTGTTTGTTGGGTTTTGGTGTTGTTTTTTTTTTTTAAAAAAAAGAAAAGAAGAGAAAAGAAAAACATTCACTGTAGTAGGGAAAGAAACAGCAATGGAAAAATTAGTAACAGGAAAATGTAAAAGACTTGATTCTGTTGTGATCAGCATACAGAAATCTTTACTTGTGTGAAGTATATTCAGTCTCATGTTGAAATCAGTCTGAAAAGGGAACTAGCGTTAAGAGTAGGAAGTACAGAGAGAGCTTTAAAAAAACACTGTAAGCTTTCCAAAACATTTTAAAGTTAAACAAAATCCGCTTCTAGGAGGTTCCATTTCAGCTTACTTCCTTAACTTAGCTTCCTGCTAAAACTTTCCAGTTCAACATGCTGACAGCAAATCACTGAAGGATTGCTCCCTAACTTCACTCCTTCCAAGGAATGCACTCTTTGGTGCAAATAAAGATACTGCTATGTGTGCAGAGGATAACCTATTCCCTACAAAAGCATGTGGGTATCTCAAAATCCTGGGCATATGATGATGGCAATACCAAATTAATCAGGCGTCCTGAGTCAGCAGTGTTTCTAACCTCTGTAAAGGGCAATTCCCTTAGGTCAAGTTGAGGTCACTAGAGCAATGCAGGGAAACCTGTAAACTGTGTACGAGTCCCAAGTTACCGACTTGATTTATGGCTGCAGCACAGTATTTTCCAGCATTTACAGGGGACTCTTACGCTGAAAATCTGAACTAATTATCTGAAAATAACATCTGTTGCATTCAAGTTCCAAAGCATGCACCTATTAACAAGAAGGATCAGAAAAGCACTGATTATTTACACATCGTCTATTTTAACTACCTGGTAGCAGTACTGGAATCGTAATAATTTCCTGATCTCCCTGCGTCCCTCATCACACAACAAGAACTCATGGCTCCTCCAGGAGACACCAGAATAATTAACATACCTTTGAAACATCTTCACCTTTAACAAATGCAGTGGGGCTAAGAACACAGCTTTGCGATTAGACCACAAGATAAAAGATGCCAGCCATTAAAAAGCAGGTTTGCCAAATCTACCGCTGAGTTGCTTTTTCTTTGCTTATCTGTGTATCTGCTGTTGTACAAAAGAGCTTTCAAGAACTGGTCTGAAGAAGCATTCTCATTCTTTCTTCCCATAAAAAAGCAGACCTGGCACAGGCACAGTAAATAAAAATAACAAGCATATGATGCCCAAGATGCATGTGAACATTAAGTGACGTTGGCAGCCCCCGCAAATAGAACTCCGGTTAAAAATAGCCTTTGTCTAAATGTGGAAAGTGAGTAAATATAGTAGCAGTTTCAGCTTACTATGGAGGCTTACAGGCTCCAAGTAACAGAGCTTATTATAGAGCATGTGCGTCAGCGAAGAGGAGAAAAGGGAGAAAAGAAAGGCGACGCATTCTGCAATTAGTATCTACAATGAGACGTAAATTAACTTTTCCCCTTGTTATTTTTCTTGTTTGAAAAGTGGACAAAGGAAGAAGCACTTGTGAATTGTTACAGTGCTGAAGAGAAAACGAGCTGGGATTGAGGAAAAAGCTGAAACTAGCACCAAAGAGCAACACAGGGAGCTTTCTGCACAAAGGCTGGTTGCACAGAAAATGAGATGTAAAAAGAGAGGACAGGACAGATTTTGATCTCCGACTCTCTGAGACAAATAAGGAGTACAGTAACCTGGCTGGAGGGAGCTCTCCTGGATTTGCATGCACTCATTTGAACATAAGCCAGTGAGCCAACTTTTGAGGTGACTGAAAAGAAAGTGACATCAATGCTTTCCCCTGCCTCTATTCACTCCCTACTTTCAAGGAAATCTCACGAGTTTCCGGTGATTGCAGAACTTGCTTCACTGAATCAGTATATCTGCTTTACCTCAGATTTCACTTCATAAGCAACTTGCAATGTAGTTCAGGCTGGGAACAAACAAAACCTGTGGGGTAACTTACACCTGAGGAAGGGTATATACTGCAGAACGAAGGTATACATTAAGTAACATCCTCAGGAGGTTATTTCTAAACGTGACACTGCAGTCAGGGGATCCTTGAGAGAAACAGTCCATGTTTTGTGTCTCTGATCTCAGTCAGAGGTGAGGGTGGGAAAGAGCCTTCTTATTTCTTTCAATGCTCAATTCATTTGAAGGAAAACTCCCCCAAAGCTCCAAATCCTCCCCTGTTCGCACAGAAAAGGACACTTTTCATGGGGTTCAGCATGCTTCTGCTTCTGTACAGGGTTTCTTTTCTTCTTACTTTGCATTGAGAAGAATGGGGTGACCATGCATAACAGAAAAATGTGCGGGAGTGTTAGATGCGATGCACCGTGATATAGAAGTAGTGGCCAGCTAAGAGTTGTCAGCAAAGTTGTCTTATTCAAATGGCATGGTAAATAAATGCTATAAATTCCTAAGTTGAGCCTAAATTAGCTTTTGGCATAGTGCATCGCTGTAAGAAGTTAATTTTGCAGCTCCAAGGAATAGCCTTATATGGTTCCCTTAAGTAATCACGCTAAATGAATGTTTAAGTGAGAACCATTTCCCAGTGCAAAGCTAGAACCATATATAACCTCTTACACAACTACATAACACAGCAATGCTGGCTAGTTTCCAAAATTTTGGTTTATGTACAAATTATTTCTGTTAACTGCAACCAACACCTGAGCCAAAAAGGAGCTACCTGGAAAATACTAGCATGGCAGCATGACTTCTTAGGATTAATAATTTAGCATTTGTCCTGGTCTGTCTTCACAGCTGTGTAAAAGAAACCCTTTCACCCCCACCCCTAATTTCCAGTATGACAAAGAATAGGTTTGGCAATTTCCTTTACTTTCATTGTTTTGCTAAGAAAGAAGAAATCAGAAAAGAAGGAAAAGAGAAAACCACTATGCCAAAAGCTTCATTAGTTATCTCAAAAGAAAGTCAACCTCCTCCTAGTCTTGTGCATCATTGTTCTAGTATTTGTGCTGTTTCTCTGGTATTCTTGTCTTAGAGCCATCAGGAGCTGCACAAAATGTATTCAGGAAAAGCAATTACAACATAAGCTGTGTAAGCTTAATACTGATTGCTTCTCCCTCTCTCCTTCCCTCCCCCCCTTGCATCCTCCACCACCTATAAATATGGCAAGTTGAACTATTAGGGATAACTGAAAAAGTTCAGACAGACATGCCTATGTCTATTAGTCATCATTCATGCATTGTACCAAAATAACCAGCAATAGATTCCGTCTTGTTTCTTGCTAGAGAGTGCTGTTGAGTTCTTGCATTCACAATAAATCTGTTTGGAAGACTGCCCTTAAAGAGTTGCCATGGCGATTATTTTGATATCACAAAGTAGAGGAAGCTAAAGTACTTACTAGCCATATCCAAAATCTTGTCTTCTTGGGGAGAAAAAAAAAATGAAATCAGCAGATGGCATTTGTCAGAAATTCAACATTCTGATTATTACCAGAGTTGTGGTTTGAAGGAATTGTGGGTTTTGAGGTTTTCTGGCCAGAAAAGGGAGAATGAATGGGATGAGAGGAAGGGAATGGAAAAAAAGCAATTCTGTATATTTGACACACATATATATATATATATATATATGTGTGTGTGTGTGTGTCAACTCCCTTTACCTTACACTATTACAACAGTTTAGAAATGGTTCTTATAAGAGTAGGTATTAAGTAATGAAAATATTTGAAAGCGTCTCTTTCCATACTATTTACTAAATAATTAACATGCTGTAACACAAAGAAGGGGAAATCGTTATCTCCTTGTGAAAACATCACAGACTTCCCAATGGTTGATTAAAGCTCCCTTTTGCACCTTTCTTGTGATGGAATTATAACGGGAGTATGAGAAATGTCCCAAAGAAAACCAGGTATCAGTCCTTCTACTCTGCACAGCACAAGTGCAGGAATGGGGCTTTTCAAACTGGGCTGTATATTTGGTGTGATCGTAACCCAGACCGTGAATTTAGGCTGATTTAGCCAAATTAGTTCACCATTTCACTTCAGTACAGAAAGAAAAGAGAAAAAAACTTTGAACTTAGCTGCTCAAATCCCTATTTGCTGAATTCTCCAGTCAATCTAGTGCCTGCACATGGATTTTATACAGATTTAAATTTTAAAGTGTGGTAACAAGTTGGGATGGGTATGTGTGCTACCATGCACTAAGACATGATGTTAAGCATCTGTAGAGCATTAAGGAGCAATGGCTGGTCATGCCAGCACAGTACAGTACTGTACAGATACTAGCTTGTGTCCTAGAAGCAGAGTAACTACATTAGGTACGAGATATGTAGCTCGGGCAGAGTGCCATGCTGACAGGGCTATAATGCTTCTCAGATTTGGAGTTAGCTCAGGTATTACTTCAGGAGGCTGCCGTGCATGATTTAGGAGAGTTGCAATGTGTCATACAGCTTTCTTCATTCACAAGCCTCTTCTTTTGCTCCTTTTAGCTGTCAGTTTTCCTCCGAGGCAATAGCAGCTTCCACTTCTTCACATACAAAGAATCCAGAGTTTTGGTGAAAAACAGCTTTGTTTACTTTAAACTTTATTTACTTAAGACTGTAAAATTGGCCCCTTTCTGGTGAAAGGTGCCAGATGAGCAGCTCCAGGAACTGAAACTCTTTATTCACTCTGGAGCTCATTTGCAGCCCATTGGAGTCAATGACAAGCCTCTAATTGACCAGTTTTCTGGCTCCTGGGTCAGACCTTCACAGGACAGGCAGCAGCTGTGCAAACTCCCTCCCCAGTGCACCTCTGAGGGGGAGCTCAGGTCTGAGCACTGGGGGCGGTTCAGCCCCAAATCCCACTCAGAAACTGCAGCTGCTGAACAGCAACAGGTCTTCACCTAGTTTCTTTTTCCAAAGAGGCAGTGTTCAGGGCCTGGCGATAATGGAGTTTTTGCTGCCTCTGACACCTCTGGTGTGTGCTCCCCAGCACTGCCCTCTGCCAGTTCAATGCCAGCAAGGAGAACGGAAGAAGATCAGCACTTCATCTCACCTTGAGATGAACCGCATTCAGCTGCTGCTCAGGACAGTTGGTCGCTACTGTCCTTTGGGATTATTTGTGTTTTCCCAAATGCTTTTCCATCTTTATAATCGGGGGTGGGGGGTGGGGGGTGGTGTGTATTGCATTTTTTACTGCCAAAAACTGGAACCTGATTTGTGTGTGGGAAAGCAAAAGGCAGAAAAAAGAGCATCAGTATGACAGATTCTCACCCCTCCTTCTAATTAAGGTGGTTTTGGGGTGCGAGGGAGTGACTTGTTGAAGAATTTCCAAAAAATCTTTCACAGGACATGCTTTATTAAGAAAGGAGAAAAAAAAAAAAAAAAGTAAAAAAACCAGAACACCACCAAACAAACTCCTAAACAACATAACCAAAACCAGCTTTGCTAATTTTAGTTTCCATTTATGCATGGCCAAGATTTCCAGAATTACTTCTGGTCACTTTTGACCAAGAAAGTTTGTCACTTTTGACCAAGTTTGGCTTCAGGTTAGTGACTGGTCATAAGACCTTTCTGCTCCATAAGCCTCTGAACTGTCTAGGTCCTGTTAGCTTCTTCTTTCCCTGCAGAGCTGAAGAGTGACCCAACACTCCTCAGCGACACTGGTGACAACTTTTCACAGGCAAAGGATAGAAAAAGTGAAGAGCTGTGATCAGAAAGGGCAGAAATGAAAAGCATTGCTGTGCAATAGGAAACTTGAAAGGGCAGCTGAGGACTGTGTTATAAGAGTGCATCTGAAGATAATTCAAATAAATTGCACAGTTAGTAGGAAGCTCAAGAACTCAGGCAAAGATATAGTCCTGAGAGGAACATTGAAATTATTTTACTCAGCCAGTTTCTTCTCTTAATGGGCAGAGAAATTGCAAAGAGGTAGCACATGCTGATAATTTATTTCTGTTGTTCAAAACTTTTGTTCAGCACCACATCATCTGTAAAGAAAATATTTAGGCACTATGTACACGGTTAAAGTTTCCTGTTATAATAAGAATGCTGTGTCTTAAAGTTTAGTTTCACCATACATCTCAAAATATTTATTGACATGGAAACAATACCTCTCTACCTCTTCTGTTATTACCACCACCAAGATTTCCCTGAGGAAAATGATTGTTTAATAATTGACTTATAGCAGGTGTTAGAATGAATGATAGAATATAAACCAGGGCAATTTTTGAATGGAAAGTCTGAAACAGTGCACTAGAAGTTCCAGCAAGTAGTATATGCAGAACTCAAAAAAGTAACAGAAGAGAGGGGGCATCAGTTCCACAGTAGAATAAGCATGCTCCAGGGACATCTTCATTTAAGGCGGGGTGTCAGTATAAGTGATTTAAAGCCTTGGTTCAAAGTTATCTGAAATCACAAGAAATACTGTCGACTTGGCTGGAAGGACATGACAAAGTCTCTTTCTAGAGGTCTTACACATGTTACCCTTTATTTGGGATGAGGTACCATTGAATGAGGTTTAACAAGAGGCTGGAGGGGATGGAGGCCTGGGGAGCAAGCTGCTGAGAGAAAGGCTAGGCCAGACAGCATCAGTGTTTGCTGGTTTGACCTCTCTTTTCTTTATTATATCTACAACTTGGATGAGCTGACAAAAGTGAGTCTGGGTCTGCTATTTCTCTCCTAGGTGCTTCCCCGCTCAGAAAGACAGTTCTTACAATCCTGTTTGTTCACATATTGCTAAATTATCAGTGTGTTCTTTTTTATCTCTGTCAGTCTTATTTCCTTATTTCTTCATGTAATGAGTTGTCTAATTACTGCGACATCAATTCCTTAAGGAACTTCAAATAATTACATCTGTGTATTTCAATGACATCCTGAAGAGTTTGGGGGAGGTTTGCTTCAGGCTCAATAGCATCAGGTGCCTCCTGGTAGATACACTTTCTGCCAAGATCACCCTGCTTCCCTACTCTCCGAAACATCTAGAAACAAATATGTAAGTCCTAATTAAAACAATCAAAGTACTGGATCTGACTCAGGAATTGTCATTGTAATTTTAAGAGCTGCTTTCTCTGCACAGTTGTACAAATCATCTCATTTTATTTGTAATCTTCATGTTGCAATGAAACCAAGTTTCAGTTTTCCTTCCTTTCACTTTCAAAAAGGGTCAAATTATACAGTTTCTCTTGCTGTAGTTATGTATACTCAAAGGAGCAATAGAAACAGCAAGGAGCCAGAAAAGTTTGCTTTATTTTGTTGCAGGATTGGTGTCATCTACAATGTGTTTTCTCTTTCTTAATGTGCAGGCAGAACTGCAGTGCTGTTTGCCTTTCACTGAGCCAAGGAAGGGCCAGGGGGAGCTGTGTAGGAATAGCAGTGGAAGAGGGGCACCACATTGGCCTCTAGGACAGACCAGCTCTTGAAACGCAGTGCCTTTCCCTACCAGTGTCAGCTGAGACACCCACAACACAGGATACTGTCCCTGTATCCCGGTATCGTTTTGCATGAGTAGAAAAACAACAGAGTAACACAGTAGATGTGCAGGTTCCCACCCCCCCAGACCAGCAGTCCTGAGCCACCTGAACAATACGTCAGGATTCACCCTTCCTAGAGTCACACATCCATACCTGTGATACTCACCTAAACTTTAAAGCAAAAAAAGGCATTTCTAGGGTGGATTCATCTCATTTTACATACAGCTATGTAAAATAATCCAGGTAAATTATACCACAGAAACCCCCTTCTCCCACTTCTCAGACTATAAAGTCAAGGATAAAAGCTTACATGTTGTAAGGTCCACCTTAGTTCTGTTAAGGGCATGTGGGAAAAAGCTTGTTGTCTTGGTAGAGAGGACACTTGAGGGAAGAAAGAAGGGAAGAAGGTCAGTGGTGTAAACGTACCTAACTGCACAGTCAGAAGACTATACTTACCATGACCTTGAGCCCTTCTTACTAGAACATTGTACATGAATGTGGGTGGAGGCTTTTTTAAACATTAATGCTCCTTGGCATATGTTCTAAATAAAGGAGCAGAATGAAAGAGCATGGAAAAATATTTTGTACTGGGATTATTAATCTCTATGGTATTCAGCCACTTCTTAGCAACATACATTCCCCTGAGGAATTATTTCAATCAGAACTCACTCCTGGGTCTCCGAGTCCTGTTGGGCACATTTGAATTACACATGGTGCATGCAATATATTTTGGGGCATAACTACTGGGCAGTTTGGAAAGACCTTGGGGGTACTTTTGGGCATACTCTGTGAGCAGATAAATTGCATTTAAAATCATCCACTTGGAATTCCACTGTTCTTGAGGAAGTTGCTGCATGAGATCAGCTTGAAATGTCTCTCAGCTGAACACTGCTACATACCAACAAGCAGCATGGTACCCTTGGCGGCAGCAAGTTCCAATTGAAACACGGTTCTACGTGTCCCATGCAAACATTTGTGATCAGATGCATGGTATCTGTTTTTAATTGCATTAAAATCAGTGATTAGAAAAGTTAGGGAGCAGCTTAAGGATTGGAAGATTAAGTGATTTCATTCATACTTCAGAGATGGTAATAAACATTTTTTGCCATGGGAAGCAATAGCGTATTTTTCTTCTTTAAAGTATGTCAACAGCATGGGAAGACTACTTCAACCTGCAGAGGGTTGTACAGAAGTCTGTGCTGAAGATAAGAAGGGATTTTATTCATAGATTTTAACTACACATTGGACAGCAAGTTGGAAATTACATATTCAGTGGTCACACCAATGGTCACTTGTCAGAAAACAACTGTGACTCTGTGGCTATTCAGCACATTATGGGGTAATCCTGCACAGAAAGGTGTCACAGTGGATGACATAGGAAATGAGTCCTAGCAAGGCCCTCAAGCCTCACACTTCTTTTCTGGCCTTTGAGAAGAAAACCTGTGCAAACAATGCAGACTGGTGCTGCTTTCCATCATCTCTGTTTCTGTTCCATTTCTGTGGAAGGGACCCTGGCATTGTAATACTTTTAGCAACATAATATAGGTATTACATGTAGTACCTCTATTATATGTAGGTATATGGAAAGAGTGACCTCTGGAAGGTCAAATGTAGCCAAGTGGAAGTATTGCTGTAAGCCTAACCATCCTTCTGCAGCTGCCAGGCTTGGTTCCTGCACTGAGCTTTCCACTGCTGAATCAAAGAAACCAAGCATGAATATTTTTCCCCTCAGAGCAACATCATGCCAAACCTTTGGCACACAGCCAGAACGGTGTGAGTGTGTATTCAGAAGTTCATAATGGTCACAATCCATAGAGATCGTAAATGGGCCCCTGATCTCGTCTAACTTGCAGATATTTTTACATTGCAGATACATACACTTGAACTTGTCATCTAGGTTCTCTGTTTTAGCCAGTGGAAAGAAATGGGCGTTGCTATTGCACCATTTTTTCGGGATGAAATGAATTATGAGCTAAAATGCTGGGAAAGCCCAAAGGGAATCTCACTGTAGTTATCTCAGGCCAGGTGGGATTGGCTGGAGGCAGAGAACCAACACGTAGACCCAGTCTCATCTCTTTGACCCAGAATTATCCTGTCTAACTCCAGGCAGTTAACCAGAGCACCTGTGTTCAGAATCAACCATCCTTCAGAAGCTATCAAAGACTGATACCTTCAAAGACCAAGACATTATGATGGACACAGGCAACCCTAGAAATTTCCCCCAATCACACCCTACCCTTCAGCTGAGATTTGTAGAACAGCATACAGAGGCCTCCCATCATGAAAAGTATGGTGCTGTTACTGCTGCTACACCTTCTGCTGAGTGCTCCTTCACCAAGCCCAGAGCCACCGAGCCAAGCTGCGCCTGCTGTTGAAAGCTGCCCAGCTCCCTGTGCCTCTCCCAGCTACAGTTGTACTGGGCACCGCGCTGCTCACCCAACTCATCCAGCACGAGATAAAGGCAGCACAGCACTCCATCTCAGCACACGACTTGAGAGAACAAGACCATATTTCCTTGATAATTGCTATTGTTTTATTCGTTTGGGTAACTAATTTTCATTGTGTATGCCAAGTTTCAGAGGCCAGTTAAACATTTGGCAACACTAAACAATTAGCAGATTTTAATTTACGTAGCAATAGTCTTTTGGCAATCACATTGACTTACGGAGGAACACTTCTTTGCAGTTTATTGATATTACATATATTTCAGACATTTCCTAAAATAAATACTGATCAATTGCTAGAAAGATTATTATCAAGAATATTCAGTCATTGCTTCTCAGAATCTATTTCCTGCACCTGCAAAGTCTCCATTAGTCTGCTAGCAGTACTAACACCTAATTTACTTCACTGTGCCTGTGCCTGTCCTGGAATCAAATAAATAAAAGGAAGAAATGTCAAATAAGGCCTTTGAAGACATAAATTTTTGTACTATCTTTTTTCAAATGGTGGGGAGATAGGGATTGTTGTTCAGTTGCTCTTTCATTATCAGCTCACATTTTGGTCTCTTCTAAGAATACTAGGGAAATCTATTTTGATTTCTATGTCAGCTGGGCCAATGGGAGATTACCTATAGCTGAGATACTAAAAAACCATGAAAGTTAATATGTTAAATTCCACTTTTCATTCAGTTTTCAACCATTAGATCTGATAGGTTAAAAATCCTGATTCTTTTGTAGAAAACTGACCAAATAAAACATAAAAAGGAAGAAAGAATGAAATGCAGTTTTGTATATATCTTTGTCTGGTTCTTTCACAATTAGCTACATAGAATTAATTTTAAATAGGTAAATATAGTAAAATGCAACTTTGCTCACAATTATCAGCCCAGATCTGGGCTGTGTAGCACACACATCCTGCCAAAGACCATTTTAAATACAAAGTCTCTAGCACTTTTCTAACAGGTCTAATTACATTAGATAAGGTGGAGGGACTTATTATTTAGATGAGGAGCATTTTTTATCAGAAGCAGCTCACAATGGAAAGGAAGGCAGGCTTTCTTGCTTTCACTGCATTTTTCTTCATTTTCTTTGCTTTCTTTAAAATTAAACTCCAGTAAACTTAATTCTGACATGAAACAAAACATTCCTCTAAAGAAAAATCTAAGTATAATTCAAAAGCTTGTAACTGAACTGTCATTTCTTTTTGAAAGAAAACAATGTAATGAATTTTACACAGCTGTTTCAGTTAACTTGAACAGATATTTCTTAAAAGAAAAGCATCCCCTCCACATTCTTCTTTAGAACTAGCCTGTCAGAAACACGTTTTGCTTTCACTAAAAGGTGTTTGCTGTTCTTGGTACAGAAAGGGATCTCTGCCCTGATCCTTGCCATCATCTGTGGCAAGAAGCTACACAGCTAAGTCTTCTTCACTCCTAAATACAAGGTACTTGTTGAGGGTGGCTGCCAGATTGTATCCCTTTCTTTTTCATGTGTTTTTGCAAAACCTGGGCACAAAATACCCTTTTCCCCACTTGTACCCCTTGCGCAAACAGCAGATAGGAAAGGACGGTTTCTAAGGATGTTGCTGCCCACTGGGGTTGAGTATATTTTTCTCATAGCGCAAGAATAGGAGGGTGAACAGGGAGGGTAAATGTCCGGTGAAGTTAGCAGGTGGCAGGTTTAAAGGTAGCAAAAGAAATCACTTTTTCACACATCAGAGAATCATTATGGAATGTATTGCCATCGGATATTGGGGAGGCAGGAAGGTTAAAAATAATTCAAAGGGAGATTAAAACAAGTTCACTGGCAGCCTGTACAGCTATTGTATGCTAGTGTAGAGACATTATCTGGCTCAAGAAGCTTCCACATTCCTGGTTTCCCGGCAAAACACTGAAAAGTATCTGTCTGTAATTGCCTTGTTCTGCTTCTCTTTCTCTAAACATCTGCTGCAGGCCACTGTCAAAAAATGCGTGTCGGGCTGGCTGGACTTTCGATCTGACCCACTGCAGCAGTTCTTATGGCATACACTAAGGGGACGAGACTATCTCACCCTGCACACCAGCCACTGAAGCTGACAAGATGCAGAAAGGAGTGCAAACTGCATCCTAATTAATAGTGATGCAAGAGCAGCTCTGGAGGCACTGTGCCACCCTAAGACATGACAACTCCCAGAACTGGCACAGGAGTGATAGGGGCTTTACACTGGCCCTAGAGCATAGCTTGTTGCTTGATGCCATAGTTTAGTACTAAGTATGCAAGTGCTTACTTATATTTTCAACATAGCTGGTGGCAGAAATTGCACTTCTAAGCTGTCTGGTGGATTTATATGCTTAAAGGATTATGAATTATTGCAAACCAGTACCATTTGCAATGTTTTGCTTTCTATCCTACAGATCCAGTTACTTGAGGGCATATTTGATTGTATATGTAGTTAGAATTGGGGTTTTCTCTGGCTATTTTACATTTCATTACAGTAAGTTAATACAGAGGCAGACCTCAATCTAACAGATTCATGCTAAACTTCAGCAGTATTGCTTAACTGAGTAGAACTGAGTATATGAGTGAATAGGTAAAGAATTAAGCACAGGCCTCAACAATCAGGCATCTCTAAGGATGGAACCACACCACAAATAAACAAATCTGGAAGGATACAAACCACACCTAATCCTGCTTGAATGGCAACAATTGTTTGTGCCTGAGCCACTCACACACAACCAGATTTGAACAAACAATATCTGGGATAGGAAACAGAAGCTATTGTATATAATACTGTCCAAGTAAATATAAAGAGACTGCCAGCTTTTCTTGAACAGTCCACCTGATCTCATCTGAAGTTCAAAAGCAGTGAAATCCATTTGTACAGAGCTGTTCATCCTGGTGTTAACCTAGGAGGTGCACGTATCTTGCCACGAGGGTAAGAGAGGAATGAACACACAATGTAAGCCAGGCCACAGAGAGAGACCCGAGAACTGGCAAAATGCACAGACACCTCTATTCCACCTGCATCCCAGAGAGACTGAAACCTCAAATCTTATCTCAGGGATCCATTGTCCCTTATCAGCACCAACCTTGTGTGAAACTCTGTATCACAAAACCCCAGCAAGGAGGGACTCCAATTCCTCTCTAGTTTTTGTATTACAACTAGCACAGGGCATAACTGCACAGGTGGAGTGACCAGGGCACACTCCAGTATGTCCACCATGGGTGGAGAATGAATGCAGTGGACAGGCATAGCTCACAGGATGAAAAAACTGTGATAATCTTCACTGAGAAAAACCCACCACAGAACCACACAGGAGGAGAAGGAATCCTTTCAGCCTCCCAGTATGACCTACAGGGTTCATTAAAGACCAAGTTTTTCCAAGCTACCATCTACTACCGTTTGGAAAAACTATTATGTGGCACAACTGGGATAATTCTTGCACAACTAGCAAAAGGAGAAATGTTCTCTAGTTGTGAGCCAGCACAGCCATAAAGAGGCATTTGGTAGCTAGATCGCCTTTCTTTTTGTATTTCCAGAGAAGACCATTAATCCAGCTACACAGACCAGCTGTACCTTTTTCCTGAACTGCAGAAGCCTCTGCCCAGCAGGTTCTGATTTTCATTACTTCAACTTGAGAAGCTATTCACAGTACCTGTCTTTCTTCACCAGCCATTCATACAGCTCTGTAAACAACTGCTGCATAAATAAATAATGCGTGGTTATAGAGAAGACAAGGCAGACTGGTTTTGGAGATGCATATTAATAAGGCAAAAGGCAATGGACACCAGTTGCAACAACTAGATCTAAGGAAAAAATCTGCATGACAAGGGTGGTCAAACACTGGATCAGGTAGCCCAGAGGGGATGTTGAACCTCAGTCCTTGGAGATACTCAAATACCCACTGGACAAGGCTCTAAACAACCTGCTGTAAATTTGGCGATGATCCTGCTCTCAACTGGGTGTTGGACTAAAGGCAACCAGAGGTTCCCTTTTCCCTAAATAATTCTTTAATGCTAGTAAACCTGTATCAAATAACCAAACTTTTGTAACTAATTGCTAAAGGAGACATTTTGTTATTTAAAAAAAAAAAAAAAAGAAAAGGAAATGGAACAAGTTGATGACCTTTAAAGAATACAGAAAAGGCCATACAGTTAGAGTGAATACCATTGTTAATGAGGAGGAGGCATCATATTAACACAGAGCTGCAGTTACGCAGCATAGTAGTATTCTTCTGAGAGCCCAGAGTAAGTCTGCGCTTGTAGTTATTTAGCCACAGAGGTATAATACAGTTGTGCACAACTGACTGTGCATGCAAAGCGCACTGTACATGCAGCAAGGATTTTGGTTACTTTCGTGAAAGTAGCCATTCTTTTGCATATGTTCTCACTCCAAACCTAATATCCCATTGCTAAAGATGTAGACTGTAGCCTCATGCTTTCCATCACTGAATTATCCAAAAGTATGGCCATTAGGTAGACAAAGCACTTTAAACACAGTCTGTCCAGATTCATACTTTAAGAATGTGAACAGATAAATTAGCAAAGCACCAAACTGTAAGCTCAACTGTCATTTGTTCTAGTGTTTATGAACATTGAACATAATTCCCTCCCCACGCAAGAAAGATTTTGACAAACTGCAGCAAGTTCAGTAGAGGGCCACCAAGACAGGTGGGGAGGGCTCCCCAGACTACAGATGAGGAAAATGGGAAGAGCTTAAGTAGTGCCAGAACCCCCTTCCAGTTTCACGTAGTCTGGTGCCTCTACACTGACAGACAGCTATTCAAAGCCTGAGTACCTTTTGTAACTGCTCAGCCATGTTCAGATTTCCTTCACTGGTTATGTTTCAGATGGAGCTTGGTCATTGGCTGCATATCTATTGTATCTGACCAAAACTGGTTTAGATCACCTCGAAAAACTAAAATGTCTATTTTAGTCATTATAAAATGATCCTTGGGTGTTATTACCGTATGTTTTTACCTTTCATCCCTCCTCCCTTACCTGACACATCATCTCTCTTTTGTCTAAAAAGATTCAGCACAGTGTGACAATCACTGGTTCAAAAAATTCCAGCCTGGGGAAGGAGAGGGGAAGGTTGCAGTGTCTATGCACAGTGTCTCTTCCCCAGAGCAAAGTAAATATGGAGGGGAAGAAAGGAGAGATTTCCCATTACTTCAAGAGGAATTTCTAGTCTCTGGGATCAGTCCCTGTTGATTAGATATAAAATGTAGATACTGAAAGACACTACTGTAAAACTCCAGGAGCTCTCAAGATATAGAGTGCCACAAAAAGCAAGAACAAAAATCAAGGGATTGTGCGCAACTTACTTGCTAAATCTACAGCAAACTGGGAACACTGCCAGACCAAACTGCTCCAATGAAGAGAGGCATTTGCCACAACAAACATTCCACTCCACATCCTGGATCACACAGTTTTAAAAAGACATATTTGAGCAGCAAATAAAATGCAATGACAATATCAAATTTAACATCAGAGAGGAATCTTCTAGTACCTGCCAGTCCTTTGAGTGTCAAATACAGGGAAAAAATCAGAGGAGCTAAGGCTTTGCTTTTTGCTTTCCACTGTTTATGAAATAACTTATTCAGAGGACAGATACTGTGAATATGTGAGCTGTGCTATGACCAGCTGGTCTATTTTGGATTTCAGCCGCAATACACAGATGGAAAGTATGTTTCTAGATTGCATGATTTCTTTTTAAAATCAGCTTTTTTCTTTCTTTTTTTTTTTTTTTTTTTTTTTTTTTTAAGCAGCAATTACTGAGGTTAAAGAGAAAGTTTTGTGGTTCCTTTGAAGCTTAAAGGGACTCCAAAGATCATTCAAACACCATTTTCTGAATGTTTTTGTAGAGACCTGCACATCTTTTGTAATTCTACTGCTGAAAACTCAACACAGGTGACAGAAATTATATGTTGTTTCTTAGCTTGCCCTATGGAAAAGGCATGAAAAAAGTCAAAAGACTTCACAGAGAAATATGAAAGCTACCATGTGTATTTGCTGTCTCTGTCGACATGAGCTATGTTCAGTTTGGGCAGGAGTCTTTCATTATCAACACCTCAAGGAATATGAGGAACTGGAGAAAATAGAAAGCAGGACCGTTCTAGGTGCCTTGAAGCGTTGCTAGAGTCAAGTTGTCAAAAACAGTCTCTCTCCCTGTGAAGATCAATTTGCATACAAACTGCACAGGCTGAATCAGTCCTCTCTTCTTACTTGGAATGCTGCGTGGCAGCATTTCTGGATTAACTGCCATTAATCATTCCTGGATGCCAGCACTTTATTTTGAAAGAATAAACACACAAAACCTCACAAACTCATTCAGGCTGATTTCCTGTTTCGGATTACAACTGCTATATCAATGTCCTATTTAGGACCAGTATATTTTACTTTGGTGTTTATAGGGACATAGTATAAGCAAATTTAGTCCTTCCAAAATATAGTCCCCACACACAACTAAACCAGGATGCTATATGGGATACTGGGAAAAGGAACAGTTCCAGTTTATTCCTATTCTTCCTCCTTCAAGACTCAGAAAACCAGGAAGCTTCCTAAAACCAGAAAGCACTGAGTTGTATTCAGGTCTTTCCTACCAGCTCTCCACAAATCCCAAAAGTGATATTTTCCCCATAATCTGCATATGGAGGAAACTGAAGCTCAAGATTTGATGTTTTCCCTACTTGGGGAAATAGAAGAGTCAGCTCAGGCCTTGGCAAATGAAGAGTAGACCTGGTTGTAGAACAGATAGATGTTTACTTCTGGAACTGACCCCCACTTATATTTGACCCAGGTTTTTATTTTTTATTTGTTACTCTGTTCAGGTAAGGCTTGTTAAAGACAGATTTTATTCCAAAACCTGAAGGTGTACCAAGTGCAGTCACTTGCTGGTGAAGCAAGCACATAAATAGCATGATCTTATTTTACAAGTTAAAAAAGCCCAACAACTCCCTGCCTTCCCCTGTTCTCCCTCCTTCCCACACAAAGCACTCTGAAGCCATAAGATTTTTATTCATCCATAAACAAATCAACGGTTTAGCTCTTGTCTTGTACTGATAGGAAATGGTCTTCTGTGACCTGGAAAACTCAGCAAGTTTCTGAACAAATATATCCACATTTCTGGGTTGATTTGTAAAATTTTTTTCTTTAAGAAAAACCTAAAAACCTACAAATGTATTTTGGCCTAAGACCTTGGTCCTCCCATAAAAAAAAAAAAAAAGCAAAAGCAAAAACAAACCCAACAAACCCAAACATAATGCAGAAAGTATATTTTTGAGATCTGCAAAATCTTCTCTAGATAGTTTCATAATGAGACATTTTCTCTTTCTTTACAGATTGTCTGTAAGACAGTGAAGAAACCTTGTATAAGTAGACCTGCATGGTAATATTTTGCCATGCATCATGGTCATATACTTTCAGCGATCCAGTATTGAGTAAGGGTAGCAACTGACCTAGAGAAAAAAGAAAAAAAAAAAAAAAAAAAAAAAAGAGTTCCCTATGATAGAAAACACCTTGTTTATAAGCTCCATTAAAATATGTTGCAATATTTCCAAAATGGTGGCTGCCTCTTTGGACAGACAGGCTTTCTGAAGAGGGGAAGACAGAGCATGGCCATAGCCACACAAAAAAAATAAAATAAAAATTTGATCAAGTCGTGTACCAAGGAATACCTTTGCTGTTCAATCAGATTCAGCTCTGTTTACATAATATGACAGAATTTTTGCCTCATGTTGATGCAAATAGGCAGTTTTCCAGATATCTCCAGTAAGAATATCATTTTAAAACTAGGCAAACAAACAAAAAGAAAAGCCTCTTGAATAGTTTTAATTTTCTAGAATTTGCCAAGGCTGCTTACTGCTAGGCTACTCTCCCTGCAGCACTATTTTCTTGGCCAGAGAGTCCAAGGCCCCTGGTTTCTTCAAGCCTTCTGCCTTGTAAGCATTATGCCCATAGAATGGGCAACAATACACAATTATTTGAAACGTCAGAACAAAACAAACCAATTCACATTTTGAGTATCAGGTGTCAGCTTCTCATAGCAAACATTTGCAACTAGCTCTTACAACAGAAAGGTCAGAGAAAAATTATCTTTTAAAACTTACAATGACGGGAATTTTGTTTAACTTATTCAGTTTTATATGGGGGCTTCACATCATTTCAGAAGAGTTAAGAGCTGTACTATGAAGAGGAACAGTATCTCAAGAGTAACTCTCCCATCAGATTCTTTTCCCTACACCACCTCATAGACATATCTGTTATTTTTTCTGCTTAAATTTATTTTTAAACTTCTCAGCAGAATGTTTAGAAGTCTTAGAGGTCTAATACTCTAATACTTTTACTAAAGTTACTCCAGTAACTCTATTGCTTTGAGAAGTATTAGAGGTCGAGATAAACTGAGATGGGTTATATTTTCCTCATGCTTCTTCAGCAATATTGCTTGCAGATCTGAGTTAACAATAAGCAAGATAGCCCATTAATGGGCAGGGACCTGTTTCTGAGTCCTCTTTAACCAGGTACATACAGGAGCACTTCAATGCATAGGAAAAATAAATACATTCTCCTAGTTTATGATACCTGTATCAGTAGGTATGCATGGTATTTCCCTTCACAGGACTCAAATACTGAAACAAGGATTTGAGTCAGCATGTAACATTCGTCCCAGGTCTGCATTCTCCTGTTGTCTTACATGTGAGTTTAAATAAGAAACAGGGAATTAGAAAGAAAAGTAGGGACCAAGAAATTAAGTCAAGAGTGCAAGACATACTTTTCATGCTGATGACAGAGTGACTTGTGTTGGCTCTCATCTCTGTTTAAGCTGGGGGGGGGCTGTGGCACGTCACTGGGAAAACCTTCAATAGCAACTCCACCAGTTCTCCCTCCATTGAAAATATGTCTGTTCATCACCATATGGTAAATTAACCCTGAACTGATATGAACAGAGTTGCACAAGGACTAATGCTTTCTTTATCCCGGCCCCCCCTAGAATAAATTTTAAAATATTTGCTTTTCCAGGAGTTCTTTCATTTCTAATTGTTCTAACGTGACCTAAACCTGACCACCAGCGTTCACACAATGTTGAGCCTTAGTGGCCAGTAGGGCCACTAAGTAGTAGCTGCAGGGAACACAGGGTTGCTCTGCAAATACGGAAAACAAGTTTGGTGCCAGGTTGTGCTGCTGAAGTTTCACCTTTTCGATCCTCTCACCCCCACCTCTCCTGTCCCAGGCAGATGTGTCCTCACGGGGCCCATCCGGTCGCCAGGCTCCCTCCACGCAGTGCCACCCTGCCGGTAGGGCGACAGTGATGTCCCCAGGCGGCTGTGCTCCTCTTGCTCATGGTTGGTGCCGAGTAAAAACAAGAGTTCTATGCTATTTTTCCAGTAGGATCATAAAACACTAGTCATGGCTGCTGACTGGATAAATCATAACTACGTCTCTCGTAACAAAACAAAAGGAAGAAAAAAAAAAATTGCTATCACTGACTTCCAGTACTGGGCGACCAAGATAAGTGACATTATACTCCATCTTGTTGAGAAGAGAATTTTTAGAGATCCATACTCAAGGTAGGAAAAAAGCATATGGAAGGTAGAAACCAGATCAAGTTAGGAAGAACAACCATAAAAAGTAGTTTAAGTGCATACACATAAAATTAGAAATGCCTATGTGTGGTACCTAATGAAGGACATGAATAAAGTCTTGACATTTTCTGTAACTGTGTCAGAGCTAAGCAGAAGGTCAGAAAAGTTTTAGTCTGGTTGTTCAAGAACAATTAAATGTATGGACAAATGAAACTGAAAACATCAGCATGTTTAATTTCTTCTTTTTCTTCACTCTTCACAGCTGCAAGCCAATGACTAACAGATCAGAGATAAAGACTAAAACAGGTTACTAGAGCAGGTTACAGAATATATTTGGATGCTTTCAGATCAGCTATGCCAAGAAAGATTCACCATGGAGTACTCTGGGTCACACATTTGTCACAAGGAGATTTGCTATTATTTTTGAGAACGCACAAAAGAGAGGGAGATGCCAGAAGATACGCAAAATAAAATCTCCTGCTTTAGTTTGTGAAGGGAGAAGAAGGGGGGAGGTGAACATTCACAAACATCTTTACTTCTGTTTTCAGAACAAAATCTCATTAAAAAAAAAAAAAGAAGTCAATGCAGTATCTTAGTAGCTAGTATAGTTGGTAAAATGATGAGATGTGCTGAGATCTGCAGTAATATCTCTTGGACTTCTCAGTATTCAATATTTTTATTAGAGACTTGGAAGATGGACTGGAGAGCCTGCAAATGTAACAAGTACACAATACAAAGCTGGGGATGACTGCAAGAATGGAGAAATACAAGCTTAGAATGCAAAGGATCTTGACAAAATGGAGGAATGCCTAGAAAAAAGACTGGGTGCAGTTCAGCCAGAACAACTGCAAATGTTTATACTTGGGTAGGAAAGAGAAAGTGCACAAAAATGGAGGGAGGACAATTGGCTGAGCAGCAGCTTTGTGGAAATGGGTCTAGGTATTATAGGAAATCACAAGCTGAACTATGTGTTCATAACCTAACGCCATCACAAAAAATGGTAAATCACAAAAGGATAGCCATGAGGAAAAATGAAAAGCATTGAATCTTTTGAGAGAATGGGCATATTTGAAGATGGTAGAAAATGTACAGAAAATAAAGGTCTTTCAACTGAGAATGTGCAAACATATTTTATTCTGAAAAAAAGTAAAATAACAAGGAAAAATAAGAATGAAGCCAGACCAAATAAGATAAATGTATATCAATTGTTCTCTTAAGGGAATCTAACCAATTGCAATTTCACTCTTCTGCTGTATATCAGAGGTTAATATCTGAGTAAAGATAGTTAAATTGGCTTTTTATTATTGAATTATAATCACTTGAGCAATTATAAAAACAGGTGTTGCTGATTGAAATCAATTATTCCTTCACCTGATCACTATGCAGCTGATAAGAACTCAAGATTGCTACACAAGTACTCTCTCACTTGTACTGAAGCCTTCTTGAAAGGCATTTATTAAGCCAAGATGCTCTGGAAAGAAACTCCACTGAAGGACAAGGACAAAGATTAAAATCTTCTAAGAAAAGAGTGTGCAGGCTGTGGTGTCTACAGATCTTGATTTGATCATTAAGTAGCCTTGATACTTAGTTGACTGTTGAAAAGAAGTGTTTTCAATATGTCTACGGGAATTTTCTCAGGCTTCTAGGCCTATCATTTAATCTTAAATCTCTCAGTCTATGAAGTCTGCAAGAGTATAATGTAATAGTATGTTTAATGGCTCAGCTAAACAGAGGTTAAATTAGTAGATGCTATGTATTTAGTTTAGCCTTAGCAATAAGGTCACTGGAGGGGGTTCAGAGGCAGCAGAAGTATCTATCACAAGCAGCTGGAAAATAAGGTTGCCTGCAAACCCAGCGGATGGAATACCAGTACTTTGTATGAAGTTGTAGGCATTATTTGAAATACTTTAATGGGATCAATGTAATTCTATATTGGTGATAATAAGGAAAATCTCTACTCTGAGATGGTTTATCTGCCATGTAATGAATGCTCGTTCTGATTTTCCCTTCACCAGAACTTTCCCTGAACTTTTTTCTAAACTGGGGTAAATTAAGAGGAACTTGTTTCCTTAATAAGTTTGCTACATATTAGGGCCAATTAGGGCCCATTAAAATTCCAACATAGATTCTTAATCATTCTTCATTGATCATCCATCCAATACAAATTTTCCTGTATTTGTGTCATCATCGTTAATGATGTTATACCTCACATTTGGCATCATTCCCTCAGTAGTCTGTGTATTCTGAGTAAACTTATTTTTACATGCTTCTGTGAAAGTCAGGTCTCTTTATTAATGTGGAAATCCAGTGCCTTTAGTTGCACAACCACACATGGAAGTCAGCAGTTAGATTAGTTCTGTTGCGAAGCTGGAATAAATACAGCATTTTGAATTACTTAGATTCTTCAGCCTCTAAAATGTAAGTCTAGTTTTCACTCTGGCAAAATCTTTCCTATTTAATGATCTCCTTCCTCCTATTTGATCCATTTATTTTGTAGATGGAGCAGCAATTGCTTCAGATGCAAGCTGTCCCACCTTTATCAAGCACAGAATTTGTAATAAGGTGTCTACACATTTTCATAGGAAGCCCAACGCAGAGCTCTAACACTGGAGCTTTTACTGCACTGCTGCAGTCTGCCTTTGCTTACTTCTGTTTGAGTAGTATGACCTAAACATTTGCTGCAAGCTGTCATGGAGACAGTGCTAAGCTAGAACTTAAAAAATGTTCTTAACATGGTCTTTCTGTCCAGCTGCTTTGCCTTTTGAGTAAGGTAACACTGACAGAAAACTTTCTCAACAGGCTGCTGTAAATTCCTCTCTCAGTTGATGATCTGTGTTGCACAAAGAAGATTACTGCTTTTTGCACATGCCAAAATACCCACTACCAGAAGTAAAAGAATAAAATACCTTTCAAAGGAAAGTATTTCCTATGTTGGAAAGAATTGCTTTTGGAGCCATGTTTCATGTAGACCTTCCTAATGAGTTTCTGAACTTCATCTAACCCCATCTATGCAAATAGGCTCTCAGGAAGATGTAGGAAGCTGGACACAGTTTACAGCAGCCTCCTAGAGAATCTTTTTCAAGTCCTCACGTCAGCAGAGGAATCATGAGTGAAAAGCATTACTAGATTTATAAACGATAAACCTCCTAAATGCAAAACTGGCTGATATTGTGGCAAGAAACAGGAAACTTGCAGGGAGCAGGAATTTAGCAAAAAGTGACTGGTATCAGCAAAATAATTCATGCTGTTTCACGAAAACTTTATATCAAAAACTGCAACTGCAGTACCATCATGTAGAATGAAAACTCTTAAAAAAAAATCAAGAAAACGCATTTATAGGCTTTGAATTCAACTGGTGAAAACTATGTTTTAGATGGGGGGGGGTGTTAGGCATCAGTAACTTGGGAAAAGAATATAGGCAAATCATTTATAACATGTACAATTTAGAACGGTCTCCATAAGTGGTTAAGAACCAGAATTTAAAAATTTAATCAATACCTTAGACATCTCAGAAAGTTTAAGGTTTTTCCAAAGGTACTGACTTCTATGATTATTTCTGGAAATAATTGTTAAATGTTTCTCTGTGATAGCTGATTTAACATATATTTTCAAATAATCTTTTCAGGGTAAAATTACTTTATAGAATTCCTATGAAGTATTTCCATAAATATTATTTAATATTTCTGTAACATTTATGAATACTTCATCCAGTGAATTGCCTAGTGAAAACAAAACAACACGAACACCAATCTGCGTAACATTCATGGAAATATTTTGATTATTCAACGAATTCAATCACATATATGAAGGCTGAAAAAACATGACTGTTATATTTGTGCGGTATTAGGAAAACCTGTCTTAACATTTTAGACAGGAAGAACATGTCATTTCTGATACTTATCTGGTTGAAAATGTGAAAAGCTGTGTAAAAAAAGATGTCTTAAGCCTGCAGAGAAATGCAGTTTCCAGGCCTCAGCCTTTGAACCACCAGCTGTCTACAAGCTTTTGCAAGTGCCCTGCTAAAACCAGCTTAGCTGGCTGGAATTTATTGCTACAACTTGATAAAAGTTACCTTTGATTTAATAAGTCACAGTTTCAGATAGATTCTATGGCCACCAAGCATTACCTCAGAACATGCTAGCGTGTGGGGTCCCAGCAGATGGCATACATCACCATGGTTCCATTTTGCTACAAGTCCCAACACATCTGATAACTTCCAGAGTGTGACTGACTGTCCAGTTCTGTTGCTTTATGGTAGTTCACAAAGAAAAATTGCTAGGGCATTAATAGCTAGAAAATTCAACAGGACTTTTCCTAAACCTTAATACCAGCTCAAGGTGGTATTTTATTTTATTATGGTTATTTTAATATACAAAAATACTCAGTAGTGAACTACTAAATTAAGGAAGGGTTGGCGGGGGAGTGAAAAGTCAAAGTAAATTCTTTGGTTAAAGCAAATTTAAATTTAGATGGTTCAGGCTGTGTCACACATCATAGGTGAATTCTAAATTCTCACTGACCTCTGTACAAAGTCTCACATGGGGAAAAAAGAGCAAACTATCACCATATCAGAGACCTAGATGTCCAATTCCGAAAGTGTGCAAGAGCACCAAGAACACTAAATCAGATCAGTGTCAAAAATGTCATTTCACCAGGTGGCTTCTCTTTAACAAAGGTTTGCTCTTCCCAATTCCTAGAGTTTTGAGGAAATTAAAAGAGACCTCCTTTACGCTTGGTCCTTTTAAACAGGTAGAAGTACATTTCTAATTGTATCTGAATTGTACTAACTAAAACTGCTATTGCAAGACAGACATCATCAGGTCTCTGTTTTTATGAACTAGTTAATGGAGGAAAGGCAATGACTTTTTGAAGTACATATTTCCTCACATACCCCTAATGTCACAACATAACATCTGAAGTTCTCATTTGGCACTATATTTATAAAGAGTGGCTCTCATCCTACAGAAATCCGCATGTTATGTTTGGCCAAGGATGGTCTGAAGTTCTTTTTATGTTCATTGTCTTCAGTGCCAACTGTCCCAAGCTACAGCCTGAATGAGGGTAATCTGCATGGGTGAAGTGCAAAAGAAACCAACAGAAGCATATTTGAACCCCAAAGCTAGGCCATGATCACAGATCTACTAGACTTCTCTGTGACACTATCAATTTCTGTGAAATTCTACAAAAACACATTAATTTTAAATTCCTTGTACAGTCCTCCTACTCATTGCATCCTATCCATTCTACGTGGGGCTGTCCATGCATCTTGGGCCACCCAAAGCTTCTCAACAATATTTGGCTGATTTTTCTTTCTAGGTACAGGGAAAACTTACCTTGCTTTGAAAAAAAGAAAGTCAAGATCAATAGACTAAAGATGTCTCCTTAAAAAGTAACTCAAACTAAAACTTAGCTGTCAGTCTAGTGTGAGTTTGGCAGTAACAAAGGTCTGATCACCATCTGAAACTTCAGAAAAACTTACCATTAAATACTCAGGAAAACTAGACCACTGTTCTTGCTCTTTCACCATAGGAGAAAATGTTCTGAGTACTGATAAGCAGGTAATGATATATATGTTTTAATATCTAATTTTTCAAGAAAGAGACCGTCAGTTTATTCCTATAGCAATGGAGGCTTTGTGTTAAACTGTTTTGTATCTTCTATCATTTTCAGCAGTTCAACTCTATCAATTCCACGATTTTCCTTCAGTGGACAGGCACAAGGAAGAGAGAGAGAAAAAGCAGCAAAAACATTATTCTGGGACCAGATTGTATTCCTAATTACCATTCCCACAAGACCATCAGTTTCTTGTTGCCTTTGCTGTTAATGGTAAAAAAATGGCTTTGGCTCATTTAATTTCATTTTGGCTCAATTCAGTGGTCTTGTCTGAATTTCCAACATAGATTTCATCCCTCTTGCCTGAAGCACAAGAAGCTTGAAGCTTTCTTACTTTCTGCCTTGAATATAGGATTTTAGAACAAAATCCCACATATTAAAATTCACACTTTGTTCGGTGTCCATTTAGGGAAATGATTCAACTTTATAAGTACCATTTAAAAGACTCCAGAAAGCAAAATTCCTCAAAACAACTGTTTTAATAACTTCTTGATGTTTAAGTATTTAAATTTATTAAAAGTGAAAATATATACATACTATTATAATCATTATCAAATAGCAATTATTCAAAACAAATCATAGAGATTTTTCTAATATGTAGAGCAGCTCATCTCTCAGGGCTCTGAGTGCACCAGTAGGCCTCAATAGCCCTGTCCAGCCTGGCCTGGGACCTCCACCCACATCCTCTGCCCACAGGCGAAAGAGCTTCAGCTAAACTCAAGCCTTGTTCTTCATTCCTTACCTGAGATGTACTGTAACTGTGCTCAGGTACAGATGGCTCCGGCTCCTGGATAGACCCTGGACCATGCTTCAGCTTTGTCTCTGGTTGTGTCTCCTGAATGGGCCTCGTTCATGGTTTTGCTTTCTCTGAGATTGCCTACAGACCTGTTATAAGCACTCTGCTCACCCAGATCAGGTGCCGTGGGACTGCACCCTGGTCAGTAAGGGTGACTGGAATCACCCTTGGCTTCCATCTTGTCCTCCCATGTGGTGCAGCCTTGCTCTGGTTGCTCCCTGACATGAATAGTCTTCAAAAAAACAACTATTTAAAACACTCTTTCACTAAAGAGAATCCAAATTCTAAAATATGTCATGAGATTCACTGTGGAATATAAATATTTCCCAAAATCTTAAGGCAATTTAAAGAAACATTCTTTGCATTGAGCCTGAAAGAAAACAGTAAAAATTACATACTTTTCAAACACTTCATTCTCAAAACATGCCCCTTCTCCTTCTAAGACATGAGGAATTTAAAGAAAATTTGATGAGGTCCTCAACCTCATTCTTCCAGGCTTTAGATCCAAGAGGCAGTAGATAAAAGTAGACAGATTTTAATGGCAAGCTCCATAATTCCTCTCTTCTTTTCAGCAGTGTTCATAGCCTTGAATTGGCTTCCTGAGTAATGCCCAGGGAGAACAAGGACAATTTAGGAAAAAATCTACAATCAGTATTTGGGGGGAATAGGAAGACAAATATTCTCCTAGACAAACTGACAGGTAATCCAACCAAAATATGTATGTTATCTATCCTCCTTCTTACAAGTTTTGGCCCCCAAATCTCTTCCAGACTCAGACATCGAAGTGATTTCCTTTGCAAAACAGAAGCAATTCTAATGATAGGCCTGTCTTACTGCAGAATCTAATGACTGTTACCCTCAGTATATGAGATGTCCAGGGTCATTTCCTTCTTTATCCTAAAGAGCTTTGTGAGTTTCAGAGTTTTGAGGTGCACCTGGAGCTTTTTCCTTGTATAATGTTATGAAAAAAACCTGAGAAGTTGACTATGAATATGAACTATAACAGTCAGGATTTCTATTTAAGATTTCAAAGTCACTAGATAAGACAGACAGATAGATATAAGAAGTCCTTGCAGATGGGTCTTTGCTTCTACAGTGGGTTGTAGACAAACTCCATGACACTGAGAATTACAGCAAACACAGTACTGTCTTTCCTGACCCCTAGGAGGTTTTTTATTTCCATTGCCTCTGATATCTACATTTCTGTTTCTTTTTCTTCTTATCTGTTCCCGTTGTGCTGTAGGCTCTGAATGTCTCTGTAGGTCTCTCTCCCTAGAGCAAAGCTCAGTTATTCCCAAGTCAAGACCAAGGGGATGGCCTGACCTGTTCATTTTCTTCTTGGAAGAATGGGTCACCCAACTAAAACCAAACTCTTAGAATTAACCTTCCAAAGCATTCAGCTCTGCAACCCTTACACTAGAATCATCAGCCATGGAGGACTATAGTTCCCCTTGTCCCAGTGTACCCACTGTGCAGGAAAGGGCAAATTATACCCTGAATCAGAGGATAATTCAGATTGGAAGTGATCCCCTGCTCAGAAAATGGTCAGTCATGAGGTCAGACTGGGTGGCTCAGTGCTTTGTCCAGTCAGGTGTCAAAAAAGTCCAACATGACTGAACAACCTCTCTGGACACCCATTGCAATGCTCTACTATCTTCATGGTGAAAACATTTGTCCCTACATTCAGTCTGAGCACCTCCCATTCCAATTTATGCCCATTGCTCCTTTTCTTCCTGCCATGCACCACTGAAGAGCCTAGAACCACCTCCTCAGTAACATCCTTCTCAGTTTCAAAGACTGCTATTAGGTGCTCCTGAAGTCCTCTTTTCTTCTGAGCATCCCTTGGTTCCCTTAGCCTCACCACAGCAAGCACTCTAGCCCCCAGCCACCTCTGTGGTCCTCCACTGAACTTACTCCAGTTAATCCACGTCTTTCTTGTGCTGGGGGTCCCCAAAATGGTTGCAATATTGCATGCTCTACTGGGTGCTGAATGAAGGCATAATCACTTCCATCATTTTACTGGCTGTACTGTTACTAATGCAGCCCAGGTTTCTTCTAGCCTTCTTTGCTGCCAGGGTATGCTGCTGGCTCATGGTCAGTTTGCTGACCACCAGGACCTCCAGGCTGTTTTCAGAGGCCATGCCCCCCAGGTGGTCAGTCCCCAGCCTGTTTGTATTATGCCTGCCAATAAAAATGTCATCCATTGCCTGTGTGGTGCGGGGCCTGATCCTACAGGCACTCATTCGTACTTAGCTTGGCCCCTCAGTGACAATCTGCCACATCCACAAGTGGCATAAGAAGAGTAACCAGCGCCAAAGGCTGGAGTGTCCATCTCCTAGCCTGCCGCAGCCACCCCTGTGCCTGACAATGGACTTTGCTGATTCAGACCCCAAACCACAGACTGACTTTGGCCTGGCCTGGGGCCTGCCC
This sequence comes from Falco biarmicus, assembly GCF_023638135.1. Taxonomy (NCBI): domain Eukaryota; kingdom Metazoa; phylum Chordata; class Aves; order Falconiformes; family Falconidae; genus Falco; species Falco biarmicus. The sequence continues at coordinate 70,941,949 of NC_079290.1, forward strand.
TGCTGGTAACCAGTGCCAGAAGAGACCCAAGCTTGCTGCCTAGCATGCTGGTCTCCTTTGGTGCACCAATGGCCCTGGCAACATGTGCCTCCACAACAAGCGTTTTGGTGGCTATGCAAGACAATTTCAGCTGCCCAAAGTCTGCTGCAGCTGGAAATGTGACAAGACAGGACTTTTTTTTTTCTCAGCCATGGGCACCAGTAACAGTTCTTAATGGCCACACCTGTGTCCTGCCTTGTAGGTTCCTCCAACCATTTTTCCATTTTCCACTAAAATGTTCTCTGTTAGGAGATAACAGTAGGATGGTGATCAAGACACTGAAGAGGAAAAGTAAGCAAACTGTTCGCTTTTGATACTGTTCTCTGCAGCTCTTGTTAATCAGACAGTGGAGAAAGAGCAGCGTAATTTGCACTGATGGACTGCAGATACAGGAAAAGGACATTTTCAGGATATGTCAGTTGTTTGTCTACTGCATTTTATTACCAGTCTGCTTCAATAGAAAGCCAAACTTAGCTGTCACTATCAGAATTAATGATGATGATGCAATTTGAAACATAAAAGATTTTAAATTTGATTGATCGATTGTAGTATTGAATGTTCAGTTAAGAGATGCCTTGTAAGAAAAAAATGCCCTGTGGGAGTTTTGGCTTTCCAAAAATATTTGAAATTCATCAACTAGCTTTATATTATATAGGTCTTTTTCTTTAGGAAAGTATTAGTATTACCAATATTTTTATTTGTAATTTGATATTATGTAATGTATACATTTACAATAAAGAACACAATTAAAAATGCAAAGTTTAAACCCTTTGCCAAGATTCAGTTACCTCCAAACTCATCTCTTTCCTTCTGCCAGGGGACTCACATCTCCGTTGCTCTAGGAGAGTGTCAACATCCAGGAGCTTCACCGAACATGCTGTAATTCTGAACTTAGAGCTAGTTATTAGCTGCAGTCTTTTCCCCTCACAGCTTTATCAATACAGTACAACACACACCATGAGAACTTATGATGGCTGAGGGCTAAATTGAAGGCACTGGTATTTCTAGTGATGGTTAGACCAAATTATGTTCTCTTTTTCATGTCAACAGATTATTTTCCCAGCAGGCAGGAATATGACCACATTAAGTAGATATCATACCCCTCCTTGTTAGAAATCAGTTTACATCTTACTTCTCAGCAAAGGATTTTTCAGTAAAAAGCAAAATAGAAGCATGCATTACATTTACCACACAGAGAGAAAAGGTGCAGAGCTATTTATTCCACTGATCTGAGTCATATTATAACTAAGCATGATAGGGCTGGGCTCTAGTCTTTCTTTTAAACAATAAACAATAGATTAGGGGCTTGCTTAGCTATTCTTCAATCATTAACACGATACCTGTCAAATTCTCTGTGCTTAACAAAACCCAATAATTGCAGATAGCATTAGTTCTGCATCTTTGGAGAATGCCCAGCACAGATTCTAATGAAATAAACCGAGCATGCAATGAGGGATTTAGGAAGTACTGCCTTGCTCCCTACAATAACATCTTACTACTGATCAAATAATCTCTGGATCTGACTGTTCTGCAGTATTTTGCAATGTTACAGGAGCTAGATTCAAATACTTTAAAAAAATAAGAATAATGTGATTATCAGAGGGGCTAATCTTTTAAAGATGGACTCAAGTTGTTCAAAACCAGAAGCTTATTAGCTAGCTCATTGCAGATTGTATTAAGACTGGATTCAAGCGGGATACGTAGACTGTCTTTGAAAGCATATAAAGCAAACACATTCGGACACATGCATTTTGAAAGTTAGTATATCCATTCAGTAATATGAACAATGTTTCACACTCATGCTTCATAGTCTCTGCTGATTTTTTTTGGATGTTTCTAATTGGCATGGTAGGCTGGGGTCCTGGCTATGTGAAAGACTATTCCTACCTACAAGCCTTACTTCTATTGTATCTCTGAACCACTACAGCAATCACATCCACTCTTTGTCCAAAATTTTACAGTTTGTATGGTCAGATCAGGCAGCCCCAATCTCTACAATAGAAGGATGCCACGGTCAGAGCCTTTTCTGTAAAAGAACCCAGAGTGTGGCACTCTTCTGCAGAGACGAGAGCAAGCTGCCATCCGTCTGCCTTGCAGAGCTTCTCTTTCAGATGGGATGGGCCTCAGCATCACAGTGAATCAAGGATAGTGACTTCTGTTATGTATGTGATTTAATTTATTTTAGGCACAGTCTTTTCTCATGGGTTTGATTGTAGGGCAATTCAACTGGACTGAATTTCTCTTGAAACGTGTGTCTTAGAAGACCTCAAATGAGCACCAAATGCTGCTGCAGAGGCCTCATTTCAAGAAATAAAGTTCTATAAATCGGTAGTTAGAAAAGAATTGGAGGAAATTATAAGATCTCTGCATCACTAAATAAAATAACCAATCAAATCAAATTTACCCAATCAGTTTAAGTATCAGTCTTGCCGTCACATGAACTCATGCACTACTGTGCTTAAGTATTAGATATTTTCAGCAGGACAGACCTCAAAACTACAACATATATTTTACTCCAGAGGAAAAACAGTCCATGGTATTAGCATTACATTTCAATTTACTAAAGGCTCCTTTGGCTGCCAAGAGATCTGTCATTTCAAACATGTGTCCTTAAGACCAGGAACCATGTTGAAAGGCCTGGTGTGCACACTGGAGAAAAAGTTTGGAGCCTCTTGCAAATAAACTGACACAGGACTTGGTAAGACATATTCTTTGACTTTTTTTTTTTTTTTTAAATCAAATTTTAAATATACTTTACTATTACATTGTCCTAGGGATGCAATGACAATGTTTGTGTTTTGGTGACCTTGACTGATTTGCAAATTTTGGTGACGATGAAATGCAATCTATCCTCAGGAAAGACAGCATTATTTGGAACATTTGGGGGGGTGGATTTTACTGTATTCATTATGTAGACTCCTTCTTAACCATAACTACAACAGTCTGGGACTTCTTGTCATATTTATGGTTCTTACTAGAAGTGAATATGGTTTGTATTTAACAGTTCTGATGAATAGTTTTTATGCATCACAGCAAAACTTGATATTTTAAATTTATAGTTGCTTTGAATTTGAATCATGAAATATTCATTACATTTTCACAACAAAAAGTTCTTCTAACAAATCATTCACTTAGTTCATTTTGTATACTAATTTCATGTAGTTCTAGAATACAAATTCTGTGCAGAAGTAGAAGCATTACCACAACATGCGGCTGGTTACCAAACATTTGGAATCTGAGTATATGAAGAAAAAATGTGACTTAAATTATTTTTTCCTACTGCTGGGGTGGAGTCATAAATTCTTTGTTTGGGAAACACTGCTCAGACTCTGTAAGTTAATGGTATTTTTGTGAGCAGAAAATCAACACTCCTTGCTCTGCTCTGCATCACTGTCTGTATCCATGAAAAGCTGATATGAGCTCCCATAACAAGTTTCAGCTGACAGTATTTTGGCACATCCATCAGCTTCAGATCTATTTAAAATACGTATGTGCTTTGTTTTACCTGGGCATCTCTGGTTTAACTTTGCTGCAAATATCTTTTCATAGCAAGATAGATCCCCATAGACTATAGTCCTATAAGAAAACATGGAATAAATGGTTTACATGGTTCTTTACCAACTTCTGAAGATACAGGTCAGGATTGAGCATTGTACTGTTTGGCTTAGTCTTCAACAGTTCACGGGAAGCTGCTGACTTTTTCCATATCCAGTCAGCCAGGGCTGGCAATGCTGGAGTGTAGAAGGAACATAACACCTCCATGCTTCAGATTTTCACCACTGGTGGTGTGCAGGCTAGGCGTAAACAAACAACAAAGATTCATCCACATTCCCAACAGTTGGCCACTGCTTTAGATTAGCCATTGATTTCAGCGGCTGGAGAGGAAACAAAGAAATCCTACACTAAGTCTGTCACATTCTAATCGCCAGACTTCTGTTGTGATTAAACATTATGATAGTTAAAGCCACAGTGACTGCTTCTATATGTTTTTATTGGTGGGATTGATTTAGGAAGGTTAAACTTTGACACTTGGATCCAGGTTTTTCTCCAGAAACTTACATGGACCAGCAATCGATCTACCAAAATTCCTACCATACTGGAAGCTGGTTCAACTAGAAAATTTAAGATGCAAATTTGACAATAGACATAGCTCCTAGTTACCATACAGTAAGAGGACTAGAGCTGCATATGATTTACAATTGCTATATTTATTATTAAATACAAGTTTTCTATATTTTTTCAGGCAGTGAAAGATAAATTCATGTTTAAATTACAAATGAACCCAATGTCTGTTTTTCTTCCAAAGCAAACACCCATTTTGTGGGTTTTCATTTTACTTCTAAAATTAATTTAAAATTCTGTCTAGGCAACTATTGTGATTAAATTACTTTTCATTAAAAACCTAACTTTTCTAGAAAAGGATCAGAATCAATCCACTCTACTTCCACATTTTCTTCAGACTTTCGCCTGGTATGGTTTAGAAATTCTAAATGGGTAAGTTGTTCAATCATCTTAAAATATGTACAATTTTTTAAAATGTTATCATGACTTCTGAAATTATGCTCATGAAAAATTTCTGTACCATGATGAGAAAAATGTAGCTTGAAATGCATTTTCCTTATTTTTTTAATTATGTGTTCTCTCTTTTTCAAATCAATACAAATGAGAACTCTGCAAACTTTCAGTACAGGACTTCATCTTTCTTCCAAAGTCCTTATACTTCTGACTGTTCTGTGGGTACATGATGAATGTAACCAAAGTAAAACAAAAATAAAATTTAAAAATATAAATGGAAACCAGAATACATTGATTTAATTTCTGTGATGCAAATGAAATGTTTTTGAATTGGAATTGTGATTTCAACACTTTAATGTAACTGTGCAAAAATCAGGCTGTTTGATAGATTTGCTGAAGACAAAGTCTGGCCAATATCCCTTAAAGCAAATCCTTAAAAGATCAACAATAGTATCAGATCCAGAAAAAGAAGTGATTCCAGCCACAAGATACCAGAAGAAAAGAGAATGGAGAATTACCACTGTGGACTCAAAAGGCACAGGAAGTGCTAAGAGAAACAAATATAAGATTCGTAATTAAGCTAGTAAAATAGGGGGGAGAGGTTACACAGAAGGAATTAAACCAATTCTGAAGCATAAATGCACAGATAAAACTGGAAATTCCGTCATTAGACAATAGAGTATGCAAGAACACAACCCTTAATCTCTGCCATTTCTTCAGTATAAACAAATCTGCTGGTTGCTAGCATTATTGCTGAAAACAGATCTCATCAAATTGTACACAGAAAATAAGTTTCATCTTCTGGAAATAAAGCTGTTACTTCCATTTATACCTCTTTGTCCAGGAAACCTACATTTAAGTCCAGATTGAAAACAGTCAAAGACACAGTTTCTTATTAAGTAGTCAACAACCTGAAGGCACTGCTTTCTCTAAAGCCTTAAATAAAAAGAAGTAAATAGGGAAAGGGGTCCAGAAGGCAGGATCTAATGTAATTTAAACTGGAATTACATCAGCAGTTTCAAACAGATGGCAGAACGTAGAGATAAATGTGTTAGCTCCTTTAGCTTATTTGGTCTCTCCATTGTTTGCATCATTAAAAACAGGAATAGTTTACAATTTACAAATATACTGTGTATTATACATTGGAAAAACGGACATGCGCCTACTGAGTGGAAGGAGGTAGAATTAAATTAATTTGCCATAGTTTAATGTACAGTATCTGCAATGCTTTAGGCAAGTCTGCAAATAGGATTCCTAGGAAATGAGATGAACAAAAATATAATGACCTTGAAATTATACCCCTAAATGTCCCAAGTATTTAGCAACCTGGCTCAGAAGTGGTAATTACATAAAAAATACAAAAGATCCTTAATTGCTTCAGTTATAGTGTATCTAGGCAGGTCAGTTACTGTACACAGCTGCAAAAAATGGTACGTGATTAATAGGGGGTTGCTTATGATAGCGCTAACTAGCTAGTGTATAGTGCAAAACACTCATTTCTTTTCCAATTAAAGAAAAAAAAATCTGGTTTTGATTAGGCTCTTCAGAAGGTCTAAGTCTGTAGCAGCAAAATACTCCACTCTCACGTTGTTAAATGTTTTAGTCAAGGATCAAGCAGCATATATTCACGAAAACCAGAAAGGTTTAAATAAAATACTGGGGAGAAAATGCTGCAAATATCAAAATAAGACACTTCAGACCATTCTGTTATTCTAGTTCGTTGACTGGAAAACTAAAGGGTAAACCAGTTCAAATAAACAAGACTGATGCAGGTGCATCTCCAGAGCTGGAACCAGGCACCAATTTCTCCTGTGATTCATTAAACAGCAATTAATCATTCTTTCCATGTAGCTCCAAACTCTTTCAAGCAAAGTTTGAAGAAGGAAGCATTCAAAACTCACATAAGAGAACTTGCAACACTTCAACATAGTATTGTGGTTCCAAGAGACCCAGCAGAAACACTGAACTGTATGGAGAGCTCTCCAGATCTGTGAACTTCTGTGGTTCACCCATCAACAGCTCGGTAAAATGTACAGTCATAATCTGTGGAGCATTGTCCAAAAAACATGCCCAGCAGACGAGTCGCTAAAATGGACCCTGCTCAGATCAAAGAGTAGCACGTATTCAAAGTATGACTTGGTCATACACTGTGATTCTAGAGCTTGACTATCTTCTGGGTACGCTCTCACTATGTCCATGGGCTCTGCTGAGCTCCAGGCATGACTCCGTCTAGCTTTGGGGAGGGGAAGGGACCAGGAATCAGGGGAGGCAGCACAAATAGCAACCATCAGTGGGGCTGAAATGCAGATAATTTGTGGGTTTCTTCTTGTCATCTCTCAGAAGAGACGTGAAACTTAACACTGACAATTCAGTCTTCGTTCCTGGGCGTAACATTCAACACTGCACAGAGGTGGATGGAGCAGCGTGCTCAGGCATTCATTAGAGGATTCTCCTTGCAGATCTGCCCATATCTTGGTAAACTTGGTTCATGTGTCTGAAGTCACCACAGCAGCTAGACAGTGATGATTTTTTTACAAAGCAAAAGCTTAGTCTAGGAAATGGAACAAGACCTTCAAATAAATACTGTTATGACAAATGGGCTTTTGAAACTGTTTTCAAACCTTGGTCACCCCCACAGCTTTGCCTTCACTTGAGAAAAAAAAGTTAACAACTATTTTTCTAGCTTCTGGTGTACATGCATGTGTGTATTCACACTCCTTGAATTTAAATTCTGCCCAATTTATAGTTTTCAGAAAAAGTAACAAACAGGCTTTTAAAGCACTTAAAACATATTATTCCCTGGCACAGGAGTATATTTAAAGGCAAAACAGAATGATTTTGTGCCATGATTTGACCGTTAATGTTGTCCTGTATATTGAGTGGGATCAGAAACTACAGCATTAGATTAAGCACTGTGAAAAGAGGTCTGGGAAGAGATTTTCAGAAATTAGACCTGCTTTCTGCTTTGATTATCACTGGGAACATGGAAAGCGATAAAGGGAGACTTGGGAAGCAGAGAAGTAATGCAGCTTTGGGATCTCCTGGGAAAAATCCTGAATTACCTTACCAGGGAATCCCTCTTGAAGTCTTACTGAAGCTGTCTGTGGCAGCTGCCCTTAAAAAGACACAGTTCACCAAGCTCTGTGGCCACTTGGCTCTGCTGTATGTTCATGTGTGTCCACATCTTTTTCCTGCCCAAGCTTCCTTGTGCCTTAGAGAACAAGCTAAATTTTCCAGCAAATTCTGGATTTGCTACTCTGCAATCTCATTTTTGGCATCTATGCAAGGACCAGGCAAAATCTCGTTCAGAGAAAGCAGAATCTCCTGCAATCCAGTCAAAAGTTAAACCAAATGGTCTAATTTCCTTAAAGGGTCTGATTTCACATGTTCAGATTCTGTGTGGATAATGACTTGCAAGGGATATCTTTTCTATATCATTACTGCTATAATTTGCCACTCACTAGATAAAAAAAAGAATTTTCATTTTTTAGAATTGAAATGCAGAACAGAGAGGGTATCCCCCCAAGAGAAAGCTGCACAAAACAATATTAACTGCAAGGCAGGTCAAATGTTCACTGACACATCTTGACAATGCCCCTTTTCTTTACATCGACTCTATTTGATTAAACTGATTGAAATGCATTTCATACTTGTGCTTTGTCAGTCTATATTTTGGGCTTCGTGAACAAAATGATACTAGATTGACTTACCCAGATACTTCACAAAGCTTGTCATGTTGAATTAATGAATGTTGTTTCTACAGCGTGAGAATATGGAGATTCATCTTTTCATTTCTGTATTTGCTTATAACCAAATAAGGGGATGATAAAACATTGCATTGTTAGTTAACAGACATCTTAAATGTCTTCACTTCTTTAGAAACATACAATGGAAATATTACAATAATTGTCACACACGTTATGTAACATTAGTTACATAAACCCAGAAATACAACAGTAGCAACCAAGAGTAGTAATGAACAAAACTAACTAGGCTTTCTCTTTTTTTCCTTCCTTTCGGTTAATGGATGATGCAGAAAATGATCATACATGCAATTACTCTTTTGAAACCTGAACTCAGAAAATTTTACTAAATCTCCAAAGTCTTGGAAGGATATTTTGTACTGAAGTCTTGTGACATTGATAGTGAAGTCAGTAGAATTTTATTAACTTCATTTACAACATAGTAGTGCTTCCCCCATCTCACTTATAATACCCATTTGGGCTTTAGGAGGTGTTTTATGATACCCAAGCCCCTTGTTGTTAAACTCTATGCCTTAGTAATGCTGGCGTCCACTTTAGTACATTTCCTTTTGTACTAAATGAAACAAGCAAGCAGTGTAAAACATCAAAGATGTCAATTAGCTCTTTTACAAACGCAATTAAAATCAATGATGTGAATGCACTGTATTTTCAGGTGAGAAGCTGAACAAAGGATCGTCAAATACAATTGTCATTCAAACAGATGTAAGATGATTGAATACAATATTCTGTCCAGAAGCTGTTACTATTTGGTTTTGTCATAAGCTCCTTTTACCTTTTATTCCTCAGTCATGAGATCTGTGAAGCAGCAGTTAAGTCACTTTTATACTGGTTCACTGTACATATTTTGCTTTATTTCAGCAGCAATGGAGTCAGAAGTCCAGATGGAAGCTATAGAAGCTCCTGTTGCCAAAAGTTTGTGCACCATATTTATAGCTTATATGCCATAAAAATACATTAATACATCTGAGTGTGTGAGGAAGTATGTGCTTATCCCAGTACACCAAATTATCTCTCTGAATTCCATGGCTTGGTTCCCCCTTCTGCTTCCCTTTGTGGCGTAGAGGCTGTGAAAGCTAGTCCTGGTCCTGTTGCTGGTGACTGAAACAGATTCTGCCTTTGCAGTGAGGAAAGCTGGAGGCCGTAAAATTAAGCTGGTGGGAAGGAGGGCAGTAGGTATACCAAGCACTTGCTGAAAGAGTGAAGCTCAAGTATGTAGTCTGCTGAAAGAGGACTATACCGGTTCGACAGCAGACTGCACTTTAAGGAACTCTGTACACATGATGTAAGCAGCTTAACAGACACAGTGGTCCAGAGATGTGAATTCACGACCTTGTACTAAAGGTTGCTTCCAACTGACCTGGTCATTTAAGCGGAAGGAAGAGTCAGCCTGGAATGCCATCAGCTACATAAAAAGTCCTGCCATAATTACATTGGCTAGTTGGGCCACCTACGTTTGAATGTAGCTTTTCTACCTTGCTAGACCTCAAACCCATAACTGCTGCCCTGTAATGTAAGTATCATTCATTTTTACTTCCAAAACACATAAACCTGTTGACTGTGCTTTCTGCATGTCTCTTCTCTTCTGGCTTTCTTACAAATTCAAGCTAAATAATAACTGTCTTTTGCTTTTCATTATCTAGTTTTCCTTAGGGTTAGAAAAAAAAGTAAAGATACCTACACTTTTGCTTTAATTTCTGTTAATGACAAAAGGCCACGGACACCAGAGAGGAAGGGAGTGAATAGGGGTGAAGACAAGAGGGATAAGGAGGGAAGAAAGAAAGGAAGAAGGAAGGGAAGGGAGGAAAGGGAGAAGGAAAGGACAGAGGGGAAGGAAGAAGGAAAGGAAGTAAGGGAGGAAGACAGGAATTGAAGGAGGAAGGGAAAAGAAAGGAAGGCAAATGAAGGAAGTAAAGAAAAGAAAGGGAGATATCAAAGGACATGAGCATAGGTAATAGCCTGTAGAAGGAATGAAGTTTTCAAGTCAGCAGCCAGAACTCACAAGATGAACTCTTTCAGGTAGCCCCATAGTATGAAAATTAGGCTACAGGTTGGAGCCAGTAAGTCCAAGGAAGAATATGACATATAAAGTACAGCTGCACATCATATTTGTAATAATGCAGCTTAATTAGAATGTGATTAGAAAGCATAACGGTTCTCAGATGATGCTTATGCCAGAGATGTATTGCAACTCCTCTGCAAGTGCTATGAGACCCTTGCTTCCTCACAAAGCCTTAGACAAGATTGCTCTGTTACAGGCAAACTGCCAGTTGTTGTTTCTTATTGTAGGAAAATGCTCAGAAAATCAGTATTGATAACCTCCTTTCAGTTAAGTTCATAAAATTATTCTACTTTTATATATAGCTTTGTATAAATCTGTTTGCTTTGACTACTATTTTAACTTCAGTACTTTTCAAGTTATTTGAAACACTTTTTGCTTCTGTAACTGGGTCTTTGAGCTTACTTGGTTGCTGACCTATTTGGTCCAACAGCTGAAAACACTCACAAATGCCTAATTCCTGACTGAGAAGGAATACAACTTTTGTAAGATATCCAGTATTGGCATACAGATTTCAAGTGACAGGAGCAAGGTTCATGTCTAGGTAAGTAGTTTCCAGGGGTCAACTAACCACACTCAGAAGTAGGCACATCATTTCTAGCTTGATTTACCTACATTTACTTTCCAGAAATCTCATTTCTGCCATTTTCTTTAGTGTTCAACAGCTCGTGTGCCATAAATGAGTCTTCTTTTAAGCTTTTTTTAATAGAAACTAAATAGCATATTGCATCAGTCACACACAGGTTTTACAGATTTGCAACTCTTTTCTGAACTCTTTCCTCATGACAGATAGTTTGGTGTGTAGTGACTGAATAGGATTTTAATGGCAATTTCTTTAAGGCAGTACCACCTTCTATTGCGACTTGACAGCCTGTCTTTTTACAGAGCATGCTCAAGCACCCTTAGCCAGACCACAGAAGTTCACGTTCAGCTGTTTATTCAGTTTACATTTGAGTCTCTTTCAGAGTCACCACTTTTCAGATTATCCTTTATGAAAATATGAGGTTACTCTATTTCTGCATGTATCATTTGAGCAGACCCAGCCCAGACATCCGCACTTGTTATAATAACTGATCAGTCCTTGCTCCTATTATTAATTTCCAACCTGTATCTGCAAAATGGACTAACAGCACACTCACGTTTTTGTCCAGATGAATGCACTGAAACTACTCAAGACAGCTCCCAATGGTTCACTGTTGTGAATGCCCCCTGATGATTTTGATTACCCATTGGCAGTACTAGGATGAAAACAGAACACCAGTGATGCATGTCTGTGCAGGTGTTGGCAGGCTGTTACTCCACTCAGAAACAAACTATATTTGCCATAGTCCAGAGGGTCCTTTACAGGACCACTTGTGTCCATTTATTCTTCTGATGGCTGCTAAGTGGCAATCACACAGTTCACACAGTTTCTTAGGGCAGCGAAGGTATTTGTTCACAAGCAGGATAATTTCTTATTTCCTGAGTCGTTTTCATTCATTATTTAATATTTCCTTCCATTAAAATCTTTATCCCGGTTTAAGTCATTTGTAAAACAGTCACATAAAAAAAGCAGGCTACAAATGATTCTCCAACAGTCAGAACAAATGTATCATGAGCAGCTCCCATGTGTTCCTACCAACTACCCGTCAGACAGCAACCTGCAGCAAACAAACAGTTCAACATATCATGAACAATATTCATTTACATGTTGCAGATGAATGTTTGTGATTGATTCTCAAATAATAGAACGGGAGTGAGTTTTGCGCAAATGAATAATTGAACCAGCTTTGCTATCTTCAGTACAAAGTAAATTTAAACCAACCACATTCAGCTGGAATGACAGTACTTAATGGAATACACATCATGCTGCATAGTTTGCTCAGCCAAAATTGTCTTCTGCTTGAATTGGCCAGTGTGTATACCACAGAGAAGCAATGCCAATTACCTCCTGGTGGAATCTCTAGAAAGCTTTTGGAAGAGCTGAGAATGCACACAAGTTACAGTGAAAGCAAAGTAATTGTGAAGTCATTCTTGCAGTTGAAATACAGCATAGTTTTTATGGTACATTTTTTAATTTTCCACAACATAAAGGAAATTCCAGCTTAAAACTGTGTATAGAAGTCTGCCTGCCTGTGAGAGGGTGTGAGAAATGCTACTGGGTTTTTGACTTTCCACTGTCTATTATTGCGAAGTATAAGAACAGGAAGTATAAAATTATATACCCTGGTAACTGGAGGCACCAGAAAGAGTAGTGCACCTTCCAGAGCCAAAGAGCACAGAAGATGAACATGGGGGAGTCACATAGGTGTGGCTGGACCTCCCCCATCTTGTCATTTCTTTCTCATCTCATCAGCATTTCATTCCCCACTACCCCACCACCCCGGACCCCGACCATGAATACTAGTACCACCAGGAGAAACGCTTGGTGTCAAAAATTGTCAGCAACTGAAAACAGTAGAACTGGTTATTCAATATCAGATGTGAATTAATTGGATCATACTGTAAACAATCCTGAGAAGGTTGCAGATTTAGTCTGTCTTCACTGTATAATAAGAACAAAAGCTCATACATTGTGAGCAAATCACTAGGATACTTGCCTGCAGCTCTGTGCAACAGTTAAACAATTGGTTTGGCATTTTCAGAGGAACTTAACTGGTTGCCATGCCTCTTCAATGTATTAAATATATACTTATCTATATTTGTAATGTGTTAAATACTTCCATATTTCATGTAACATTTAGCTCTTCTTTCTGTGATATTGCCAATGTCAGAGAAAGATGAATTTCAATAAACTGTCTGCTGCTCCTGGATGTAGATGTAATATATGTAACTGAAAAAGAAATTTCAGATTTGTTTCACAAAGACAAAATACATTTCAGTTTTAAATCTTGATGTTAATGTTGTAGTCAAAATGGATTCATTTTTTCTCCTAAGTCATAAAAGACCAGTTAATAAATCGGTCGTTCTTGCTTAGTTAATATAGCAGAGAGGGGGATTCTTTAGAAACATTGGTATGATGTCAAGAGGACTTTATATGTGGAGTTTGCATTTTTAAAAGGGACATATTTAACTTTGTAAAGAACTGTATTTTACTGCAGGAAACAACAGTTGGCTTCTATGCAGTTGCCTTGAGACTTGCTTAGTTCCCATTATCTTCAATGGAGACATGTATGTGTATCTTAGGAAATAATTTGGCCTTGAGGGAAGTAGGAATGGAAACAGGAGCATTTGGGTTTGAGTGTCTGCATAACTCCATCTTATTTTCTTAGTACAGCTGAATCTACCGGTGACTTTTAGTAGAAACTAGCTTTTCTCACACGGATACACAGCCCCAAAGAGTCTGCTGTCTGGTGCTTGGTGGATGACTGAAGTGATGGAATCAAAAGACTTTGCTTTGTGGGACATGGTAGTGGAAGGGTCGAAGAGAGCCACTTTATCATCAGTTTGTGTTTATCTTATTTTGCTGTATTTCCTAAGCTAACAAACTTTTTCTGGTCATGTATGTGGTGCCTAGGGATGTTAAGTTTTCCAGTCTTGTAGGGTAGGAAAGAGATAAGTTATTTCTGAAGAAAGATTTCTTAAGCTTTTTCTGTTGATATGACACACTCAGCAGAAGATTCCTAACAGTGAAATGCTACCTGCTTTGCTCCTGTCCACCCTTCCAGTTAAAGCAATACTGCATCTAAGCTCCTGGTTTACATCTCAGATAAACCATGGCAGACCTGTACCTGTATATTAGCAATAAGCATATTAAAAAGAACAGGTAAATGTGTTGACTGTCTTCTCTTTGGCATCCCTTTTTCAAACCTCTTTTGATAGTTTCCTCCCAGAAAGAGAGTGAGGAGTGTGTGCAAACACTTGTTCTCCACATCAAGCCTGACTGAACAATTTCTCTGCTATTCTGAGCTTCTGGTGAACTGAAAATTACCAGCTGTACTGAATTGTGACAGTGTGTGTGTCTGTGTGTGTGTGTGTGCGCACATGTGGAACAAAAGAGATAAACAGAAACTATCATATCCAATGACAGCAAATTCATTTTCACATTTATGACCCAACTAGCATTTTAATTCAGTAAAAAAACAAAAGCAGCCTCACCTTCTAACTAAAGATTATTTCCTGGATCTTTCATATAAGCATATAGGGAGCATATGCAGAACAAGGAATTCTCTAATGTATTTCCTGGCTGAGACATAGTTAATAAATAGAGCAGTAAACAGATAACTGGAGTCATCATTGCACAGGTTTGAAAAAGAAAATGATATTGGGCTAGGGAAGAAGACAGGTATTTCAGAGGTATGCAGCTTCCACTTCAGGATGGCTGAACCACACCTAGATATGCTCAAAGCTGATCAATGACAAGCTAATTTTGTAATCTTCTAAAAAGAAGATTATGCGCAATCAGGTTATCAGAGCTTAACAAGCTAACACTCCTCAGATTATTTGCAGTGACAAACAGTAACTCATTAAGCTACAGTAACACATTTGCTACCCTGTGATGTCTGTACTCTTAGTATTAAAGTGGTAACAACCTAAGCTTTTGTGTGTGTGCTACTTCACTCCTTCCATGTCAAAGTAAACCAGAGCAGCTATAAAAAACGTGTGGTAACAACCCAGCTAGCTAAACCCTTGCCAAAAATTGACTTCAATAGCTGTCTGCAGAGTCTGCCAGAATACTGTTGGCCAACTCATACCATGTGTGCCTTGTAGGGTCATGGCTTTGAAAGGACAATAAATTTGCCAAAATCTATCCATCTTTTCAGCTAGAAATCTCTCCATCACTCATGAAATGTAGTCACATCTGTCAGGAAGGAAATAGACAATAGCCATCAGCACAGAGCACACCCAGGATAAAGAATGTTTTTAGACCCTGCATGAGCACCTTGTGTTGGTAGATGGATCTACCCAGGCTGACGTGTAATTGCATCCTGAAACAACACTTTTTAAAACACCTTCTATGAATTGCACTTGTCTGAGAATCTGGGAGTCAGCTACTGTTTCTGGGGGCTGAAACAGTTAACTGAAACCCATATCTGATTTTCACAAAGCACATTTATAAACACTGTAAAAACTGCCCGCTCTCTGAACACCACTGTCCAGACAATCTGTTCCCCCAACAGGACTGCTCAGCAGAAGGCCTCTCCTCAGAGGTTTTTTAATCATGTACAGTCCATCTTTCACCAAAACTTTGCTGTACTGGGCAGGGACATGGGCAAGAACTACAAGAGTTTGAAAGGCAAAGGCCTGACCATAATTTCATCATAATCGTGATCAGATAACCACTACATGTGTACAGGAAAGCTCTATACTGTAAGTGCAGCAAGCCCACTACATCTGAGACAGGTGATCTGTACTGCACAGGCACAGCAGGCTTGCAGTAAGCGTGCGGGAGACAAGAACCCTCCTACTTTTAGGTCTGGGGTTTGGTGGCCTTGATTTTACCTAATAGAGCTGTCAGGAATACAGACCAACAGTATGCTTACAGGTCCAGCAAACAGCATGAGAGATGGCTTGCCTAGAGTCCACTCTGGTGGACTTGGGGGATATGGTTCTTCTGTCCCTCATGGACTCAGAATCACAGGAGGACGGGCTAGATGAACTACAAAAATGAGACGAACTCTGCCCCCACTGCCACTGATGGTTGTTCTGCTCTGAGTATTTGCCATATCTGAGCTTGCATGGAGATTTGCATGCAATATCTGTGTGTCCAGGGTTGCCCTTACTGAGATGGCAATATCTGTGTGTCCAGGGTTACCCTTACTGAGATGGCATAAAGTGGCAGTGCTCTGATTTGGCAGGATGAGGAAGAAGCAATGGAGAACTGCATTCTAGGCAAAATGGCTTCAGTGAGACAAACTGGAAGGGATATAAGAAAACAAGGGGGGGGGGGGGGGGGTCGGGGGAAGATGCAGAGGGAGCAGAAAGAAAAGCGTAAGAAGAGACTGAGCAGAGAAAAGAAGGACTAGAGTGGACAAACAGGAACAGCTAAAAAAGGAAGGAAAGACAGACAAAAGCACCTTGGAAGCCTGGAAGCCATCAAACATTAGTTTTGTAAATCAACTGGTATAAAGGATCAGATTGATTTTCATAACTGAATTTGCCAGGGAGGGAAAAGAACAAAGAAATACCCAGCTCCAAAGACCTGGGCTGAGACTGGGTGTGAGCTCATTTCACAATAAACTCTTAACAGCAGGGAAAACTGTGTGTCCATGTGTACAGGGAATTCTGGCAACAGCACTGTTAGTGATGGCAGTACATTTACTGAGCTTTTGGGAAATGGGACAGCATAGGGGGATGTGAACAGCCTCACCAGAATGCTTCCAAGAGAAGAGAAAGTGGTCTGTAGAAAACTCCCCCATTCTGCCTCTGTCACCCATGATGATTTATGAACCTCTCTGCAGCTCTGTCCTGGTCTTTTCAGTGAAAGAACCCAGCTAGCTGCTTTCTCATAATAACAGAAGTAATTAAAAAGGGGATCAACTTCAGAGGAACATAAAACACACATCAAAAGTCTGTCTCTTTAATGATATCCCCTACATACTTTACTGGCGGGGATTCTGCTAATATAATACCTGTTAATTTTCTTTCTAATTAGGGCTATAGCTCACCAGAGGCTGTTTTATACTTAATTTGCTGGGGTTTTATTATATGGCTCAACAGTCAGCCAACCACTGTATGCATCATGTGATCCTGGTTGAGATCTTTCAGGCATTACTGCACACTGAGGCCCTTGGAGAGAACGTGCCACTACAATTTGTGAGTCACCCGTTCTTGCTCTGCCTAGGTCTTGTCATGTGTGTGCTTGTCAGGATTCATCTCCGTCTCCCATTACCCCTGGGGCAGAAGTCATAGTTTGTTTCTGCTCACTTGTCTGATTTTTAGCGGATCATATTCCCATCTTCAGAACCTTAAGCAAGTGCCATCTTTGGAGAATTTAAGGTGGAATTCTAAGCGCCAATTTATTTCAACTCAAAAACATCTTTTAATTGACAGGAC
Source organism: Falco biarmicus (assembly GCF_023638135.1). Lineage (NCBI taxonomy): Eukaryota > Metazoa > Chordata > Aves > Falconiformes > Falconidae > Falco > Falco biarmicus. The sequence continues at coordinate 70,959,298 of NC_079290.1, forward strand.
ATACCTTCAGTTCAACCATTTCCCAAGCCTAACGTAGAGTGTTATACAAAGGGAAAAAATTCAATTAAAAGCATTATTTGCTGTTACCAAAATTTTCCTTGTACTTCTGTCATATTTTAAAATATTTACTTTCAAGACTTTGAAATGAAGCTGAGGTCTGAGGCAGATTTTCTTTGTCTGAAGCACACCTGAGATCTTCATTAATTCTATTTTTGCCAGAAAGGTTTGGAACCAAATTATGTACCAGTTAAACAATTAGCCTGGAAATTATTAGGAGAGAAATGAGTGAGTAGGTCACAGATAAGCAAAGTCAGTGGTGCTTTAGTGACCAGAACATAATATATGCCGATGAAAGAACATTTTATTAAGCTACTATAAGCTAGCCCAGGGGACTTAGCAATCTTTGTTTTGCCTCTAGGATGTCAACTTCCAGGGTATTAGTAAATGATTGACTCTAAATTGGTGAGCAAAGAAAGTCACCAATAGCTGTTAAATAGTAAACCTCATCCTTATCTCTGTGGATGGGAGGAAGGATGATACGTAAAAGTTGTTCAGCCACACACTGAGAATGATGTTAGCTCTTGTTATGTCATTTTAAAACAACACATGAATTCCAGAGAACCACCATTCTCCTTCTCTGAATCCACAAAGAGCTTAATTTTCATGCAAGCAATTCCCATGACTTTGTCATTGCAGCTCTTACAGAAACAGGACAATGGAAACTCTTGCCTATCTCTGCAGCAGAAATAAACCTCATAAAATTCATACTTTCTCCACTGTTGTCTGGTAGGATTTTACTGAAAGAGAGGGAGAGTTCAAGGTCAAGATAATGGTTGTTGTTGAAAACCTCCAGACATAATACATTAATTAAAAATAGTAATCAATAAAAATAATAAATATAAATTCATTCATACAGCCAAACAACCTAATCAGCCCATCTAGCCACACATCTGGTAGCTTTTAATAAGTGAGCTAGCTCAGCTCAAAAGAAGAGCAATTGGTCTGTATCTGGTTTTGTCTACAGAAGCATGGCTAGTCAGAAAATCTTCAGTGGTATTTGGATGGGAAAACTACAGAAATAAGAGTTCTTAAACTGTGAAGTTTACAGCAATGTAAAACAAGGCAGCTGGGCTTCTGCCTACTGCATATAGATGTACAAGATGCAGTTGACAATTCAGAAGTGCAGTTGGGTTACCCTCCATCAGCCGTGGAAGACTAGTTGTCCCAGGAACAAATAAATTGGGGCACAAAGTAATGTGTTGTTTCTTTTCCATTCTGCAAAAGAAATCATCCTCAACTGAAACAACATATATCACCTGAAAAGGTTCTACACTACCATCCCATGGAAGAACACAGAGGACGTCAAAGCAGACAACCTGAAATCTACCAACAAATACTCACAGAACTGAAGGACCTTCAGATGGCGAGAGGACTTTTACTGGAGATGTGATACATCCATATTTTTCTAAACTTGCCCTGGCAGGCCTAGGTAGATCTCTAGAAGGGTAGTCCTTGCACAAAACAAAAAAAAAATAGAGAGGGTAAGTTTGCACAACACACATTGAAGTTATGCATCTCAGTGTCACCCACTGCTAGGTAGGCCTAACAAACTTCTCTGAAAGACAATAAACATATGCATGGTTATGTCCATTGGGAGTCTTCAGGTAGAATTATTTTTATATATATAAATATTAAGAAGAATAAATATATAGCAGATATGTTATATGTCTTCAGATAGAGCTCAGATTCTTGACCAAGAAGTCTCTAACCCGGAGACTGCTGGAGATACGGAGGAAGGATGTAACAAAGGAGGTGTCACTCCAGAAATGGCCAGCTCCTCCATTTTTCCATAATCTGCTGCTGGCTCCTATCAGAGAAAAGATGCTGGGCTGGAACTTCTCCACACAGAGAGCAGCTCTTCTGCTCTCTACTCACCTATCACTGGTATTCCCTCTGGCTTTCAGCCCCATTTCCATGCAGTGCGCCAGTCCCTGGCCTCCTTAAGAGGGATTGCAAGCATTGAGGGACATTACTGCTGATTCGATCATCAATGACTGCTGCTGGAAATCCATGCAGAAATATGTGCTGTGCACAGGGAAGCAGACAGCAGCAATACCCAGCTCTCCTTCCCTCTCTCCCTTCCTCCACCTGTAATTGAAATTCAAGGAATCTAAGTCCCACTATTTCTTGTCAGAAGGGTATTTCCATTCCTTGGGGAAGGGGTTAGCAAGGGCAAGACATGCCTTAGTGGCCCCCCACCCAGCAGTGTGCCCACGCCACGTGTGTAAACACCAATATGTGCATGTAAGCACCTGTTTTTAGCCAGGGCTTTAAGGATGTGCAAGAATGAGGGATAAGAGCAAATTCATTTACACAGGCTGGTCAAAATTACAATGTTTTGTTCCATCTGGCTAATTTTCCTCGCAGAAGGGACAGAGGGAAGGTCAGATAGTAGAAATACCTCTAGCCTTTTAAGAGAAACTACATTCTTGCACCTCTGAGGCATGAGGTCTCCTGTAGTCCTGAGCAGTTTGTGGTGACAAGGTGGGTTCAGGTCAAGCCTGACATTCAAACTATCAGGTCAGGGTCAAGCTAGGTCTGACAGTGGTAGACAGACTCATACACATTCTCATGATGAAGAGGCAAGCCCATAGTGGCAAGGCAGATTCAACGTCCAGCTAGGAGCAGAGTCCACAGATCAGGATGCAGCTAGGTCAACAGGGTCTATGGCCAGGCACGATGGCAACACAGATGGAGCTAGGGACAGGCACACTCACAGCATAACATGGGCAGGGACTGAGCTGCAGAGGAGCCCCTGAGTAGAAGGTATGGGTGGAGGTCCAGGTGAGGTTGATCAGAGCAACTGAGGCCCATTTCTGCACTCAGGACCCTGACAGAGTTTTCCTAGGAGCTGTGCAA